>NW_022900951.1:41688793-41726355 GCF_012274545.1 Fukomys damarensis | reverse complement strand
TAAAAGTCTCCATTTTCCAGATTTCTTTTTAATTACAAATATTGGGGAATTCCAAGGAGAGAATGAGACTTCTAAATGGCCAAGCTCAAGTTGCTCCTGTACTAAGCTACGAGCAGCCTGTACTTTTTCTTGGGAGAGAGGCCATTGATCCACCCACATAGGAGGTCCAGGCAACCATTCAATTTTTTCTGCGTGGGGTACAGCTGAATCAATGGCCCCTAAGAAGAATATCCTAAACCTGCTCTTTGGGGATGAACATGGGGTATCATAGGTGTGGCTATTCCCTGATTGTGTTTCCCTAATCCCTTACCTGGAATATACCCCTGATTTAACATTTGTTTTGTGACTAACTCACCAGGGCTACACATGATGGCTCCCATTTGTTGTAAAATATCTCTTCCCCATAGATTCACTGGTAGGTGGGGCACAATAAATGGCTGAATCTTGCCCTGATTTCCATTTTCATCATTTCAATTTAATAGCGTTGCGCTCTTTTGAGGATTTTGAGTCATGCCTATTCCCCTAAGATGGGTGGCTGTATCTTGGACAGGCCAATTCTTGGGCCAATGTTGTTGAGCTATCACACTCACATCAGCTCCAGTATCTAAAATTCCCTTGAATTGTTTTTTATTAATCCAAATTGTTAATTCAGGTTTATCTTGTTGGATAGGCGTGACCCAAAATGCATCAGAAGACCCAAAGGCTCTATTTTGCCTATTTTGAGGAAATAAAAACCTTCCTTGTTCTATATAAGGACAAAGCAATATCTGTGCTATCCGCTCCTGAGCAGGGATAACAGTAATGCCCTCAGGTGATGAAGCTAATATTTTTATTTCACCCGTATAATCTGCATCTATGACTCCTGGATGAATATGAAGCCCTTTTAAAATCCAACTACTCCTTCCTAGGATGATCCCAACACTGCCTTTTGGAAGGGGTCCAAATACTCCCGTGGGGAGAGCTTGTGTCCCCATCTGAGGGGTTAACACTATGTAAGCGGAGGTGTTTATCTAAGCCTTGTACATCCCTTTTCTGTAAGCACTCATTTATTAAAGACCAGAAAGAAAATGTAATGGCTGGTACACTGTCAGAATTATGACTCCTTAATTTTTCATTTAATTCTCCTCCTACTCTATCCCAAACATCTTCAGTTATTTCCTCTACATCACTGAACCAAGGACAAGTTTCATCCACACAATCAAGAAACTGAAACAATGACTTTTTCTTTGCCTTAATTCCTTTCTCACTGAGTAAAGACTGAGTTGCTATGCTGAGTTTCGTCTTAGATCCTATGTGCCCCATTGGTACCTGCTTCTCTGAGGATTTTCCCCGCCGGGCGTTCCAGACAGCGGTGTCCTCCTTGTTTCAGTTCAGCCGAACCCTTTTTGACAGCAGGCTTCATGGATTGCTCACCGATCGCCGCTTCATGCAGGTCCCTGTTCGGGCGCCACTTGTCGCAAACCGGCGACGCAGAGCACTGTCCAGGTGCCTCAAATAGCAGCAGGGTGGAGATGGGGCAGAGAGAAAGGAAGGACGCCAAGACAAGAGTCTGATCAAGGCAAGCGTCGGCCTTTTAAAGCAAAAAACCCACAAACTATTATGGGATGGGGTTACCATAGTAACTGAAAGGTCACACAGGAAAAGAGCAAACAGGCTCAACAAAAACAACCCACCGTGGGTAGTAGTAATCTGGACAACCACACATCTAAAGGTCAGAGACAAGAAACTCTAACTTTCAGGAATTCCACAAAGGAAACACACCACCTGCTAAACTGGAGAAACTTAACACATATGGAGTTACTAAAGTTTACAATACTTACAACCAATACTCATGATCCCCACAAGAGACAACCTATAATGAGGAGAAAAATTTTAACCAGCTATTCCTCAGACAAAGGTCTACTATCCATTTTTTTCTCATTGAGTTTATTGGTACATTTTAGGTACACAGTACAGTTACATTCATTATTGAGATCTTGTACCTTTACATGACAGGGCTTGGTTCTCATTTTATCCCCTTGTCCCTGCCCTACCTTCACCCCTCTCCCCTCCCCATTTACAAACACTTCATTTCCATTTTTTCATTTTCTCATATTTTTTTCTTTTCCCTTATATAAGGTTTTATATTTTGAGAAAAAAATCAAATAATGCAGATCAGAAGTCTGTATGGAAGAATTCCTTTATTGCCTTTCTTGTATTTCCTTGTAAAGGCCCCTGCTAGCTCTGCCATAGTTTCTGTTATACCAAGCCAGTGAGAGAACACCAAGTACCGGGACACAGATAAAACTGAAGGAAGTTCATTACACACATGCAGACTCCACTCTCTAAGAGAAGTGAAGCCCTGTTACAGGATTGTGCACAGGTTTTATAGGGTTTTTTCAACCAAAGAAGTTCAAACACAGGTCAGGGCTTTCTCTCAACTGCAAGGGGGAGAAATTTCAAATACATTTATTCATCTTACACTTATAGGGGTAGTGTTTTACGGTCACCTTTTTTTTTTCAGCTTTAATTGAGTTTATTGGTACATTTTCGGGATACAGTACAGTTACATTCATTGTTGGGATCTTGTACCTCTACATGACAAGTCTTGATTCTCATTTTTTCCCCTTACCTTATATTGAAGATATACTCCTAAGTGAAACAAATAAGTCACACATGTGTAAATACTGAATCGTTTCCCTGGTGTGAATAATCTGCAACAATACATAAGATTCTAATAAGATTACTGACATTTAGAAATGGGAAGAAAGGAGCTAAAGGTGTAGGGAAGGTGGGATGGGTAGGGGAAGAGTAAAAAGGGGTGAAGGGAGGGCAGACGGTCACCTTTAACACACCATCTGTTTCCGAGCAGGCTTGTTAATCAAGCTTGTAATTAGCACAAGAAGGTTTTTGCAGTTTGAGCAGTTTTCCCTGATGTTTGATAAGGGGAGGGGGAAACAGTCTCTGGGGTCATTAGCAGGCCAGCATGGAGTCACTTTAGCTCAGTCAGATCTCACAGTTTCTCTTCATATAAAATTATATTTATATATGACATATGCTAAAGCACATTTCTTGGAAAGTGTTATTTTTTCTGTGACTGAATAGTAATAATAAATGGATAATTAGAAAAAAATGGATAAAAATAACAGAAAAGAACAATTAGAAAACAGAAGGAAAAAGAAAAAAACCAAGAGCAATATTTTATTTATTTATTTTTGTAGCGGGGATTGAACTTGGATCCTTGTGCTTGCAAGGCAGATGGCAGTACCATTGAGCTAAATCCTGGCCCCAAGAGCAATATTTTAAAAAAAGAAAAAATTAAAATTAAACGCCCCCCAAGAAAAAAAACCAATGAAGTAAAAAAGTGATATGAATTTTTAAAAACCTCCTGTCCGTCTCTGAATGTGGTTTCTTTCCAGGATCTGCAGTTTTGGAATTCAGCAAGTCAGTTTTCTCTGCCTAGTTTGATGGCCTGTGGGCTTGGGAGGTGCCTCCCTTGCTCCAGGGGCCTCTCTATCTGTTTTTCCCCAGGCTGTGGCAACTGTCCAGGCTGAAGCATGTTCTTGCTCATGTTGGTTGGTGGGGAAATCTATTAGGCCACTGATCTCTGTGCTGGATGTAGGCAGTGTGGCAGGAGTTCAAGCAGACTGCTGGATTCAATGCCAGAACTTTCAGAACCTGCTGCCTCTGAAAGCCACACATGCCAGACCTGGTTTTGCACCACAGCGGCTGGACCTCCATGTCCTTTTCAGTCTGAGCTTCAACTTCTCAGAGGATCATTGTCTAGCCTGCACCCTCTCCATGACTGTCTCTTTTGGCTGTCTGTCTCTCAGTAATTGTGCTAGGGTAACACTGGAAACCCTGAAGTGAAAATGTTTTATAGCTCTTCTATGGCTCAGTCTTACACATTAAAACTCTTCCCCAAGTGGCTCCTGATTAATCCCTCTGAAATACAACAGGTCTTCCACTGTATTCCTTCTCCAACTCTAGCTTGCCATATAGAAGTCACTTTCAATGTGAAACCCCACACTTTTTGCAGTTTATGATAACTTCAGGCTTTTCTTTGGGGATGGTACTGCTGGTCTAGTCCATTGTTTCTCCCTGGAGCTGCAGATCCTCTCCGGGCTTACCTTCTTTCTCTGGGCATATGCCTCATCTGTTATCATTCCAATCAGCTGGGTGGCATATCTGCTGCCCCCTGCCAAGGGGAAACAAATGCAAAGTAGGCTCAGAGTTGGCCAGCACCTGTGGCAAGGGTACAGAGTCCACGGGCACGGAGTTATCCAGGGGCTGCATGTTGAACTTTTTAAAAACAGTTTTCCATTTTTGCTGTACCAAAATGCATTCCCATCAATGCATTCTGAGAGTTCTAGGTTCTCTACATCCTGGCCGATGCTTAGTGTTTTCCATGGTTTTTACTGTAGCCATTGTTGTGGGTGTATAGTGATATCTCATTGTGGTTTGAGATGTTATTTGCTTTTGTTCAAAATCCTTTCATGTATGCTAAGCATGTGCTCTGCCACTGAGCTATACGACCAGCCCTTTCCTTTCTTCATAAAGTTCCTAGTTCAAGTATTTTGTTATAGCAACAGAAAGCAGACTATTAGACCATAAAAAACCCCACAAATCATTGTAGTATCTCCACAGGATATAGCAATTATATCTGAGACTTGAAACTGAGACCCAAGAATGTTCCTCATAGTTACATTTTACATTACCACCATTAAATGTATGAGTGTTCTAGTCTCTCCACATCCTCACAAACTTTTGTTTTTATTGGTCATTCTTTTCCCTGTGGTGCTGGGGATGGAAACTGCTCATGACTGCACTAAACTACCCCTCAGCCCATATCAGTATTTTTTATTATACCTATTCTAATACATATAAAGTGATATGGTCATATTAATTTACATCATTCTAATAATTAATGACGCTGATTATCTTTTTCTTATTAGTATCTCATGAAGTATATTTTCAAGTCTTTTGCCTTTTTTTGTGGTTTTTAGGATCCAACCCCAGGGCATTGTACCTCTGAGCTACATCCCCAGACCTTTTTATTTTTATTTTTAAATTTTGAGATGAATCTCAATAAATTTCCCATGCTGGACTCAAGCTTGTGAACTTCCTATCTCAGTCTCTTGAGAAGCTGGAATGCTTGGTGTGGACCACTACACCCACCTGGCTTCTTTTGCCTATTATTAATTGGGTACTTTGTTTTCTTGTTGTTGAACATTGAGAGTTGTTTACATATTCTGGGTGTAATTCCATTATCAATTTATTATCCTTGCAGAGATTTTTCTCTCAATCACTGGATTGTCTTTTCATTCTCCTAAAAGTGTCTTTTGAAGAGAAAAACCACACTCCCCCCCCCACAATTACAAACACACACATCAGAGAATGAAAGGACGGGAGTGGCGATGCATGTCTATCATCCCAACGCTCTGGGAAGCTGAAGCAGCAGGATTAGAAGTTTGAGTTCAGTAAGGGCAATTCAGTGAGGCTCTGTTTCAAAAATAAAAAATAATTTTTAAAAAGGACTGGGGCTGTACCTCAGTGGCAGAGCAACCATGGTTTGACTTCTCAGTACCATAAAAAAAGAATGAAAGAGAAACAAATACACTTTCACATAAACATTAAACACTCAGCTCCCCAAATTTTTGTTTGTGTTTGGAGACAGGGTCTCACTTTGTTGCCCAGGCTAGCTTTGTACTCCTGACCTCAGAAGATTTTTCTGCCCCAAGCTCCTGAGTAGCTGAAACTACGGGCATGCAAAAGGCTAATGTGTTTCTCAGCTCTAAATTTTCATTTGGCCTTTATTTATATCTTCTGTTTTATGTTTTTTTTGGTACTGGGGATTGAACTCAGGTCCTTGCGCTTGCAAGGCAGACCACCGAACTGCTGATCTAAATCCCTGGCCCTATCTTCTGTGTTTTTGCTGAAACTTGAGAATGAGGCCCAGGTATGTCCTAGTTTTTACTAAGACTCTATGTTGTTGTTGTTTTAAACTGTGTTCAAAATTGCTCATTAAAGCATTATTATGATTGCTTCAAAATCTTTGTCAGACTTTTCTAACATCTGTTATCTTGGAGTTCACATGTATTGTCATTTTCAGCCAGTTTGTTACCTTACTGGTTTGGGGTATGATCCAGTGACTTTCAATTTAAAGCTGAACATTTTTAGATGTTATAAGACTCAGGTTCTTATTTAAGCCTTCTTGTTTTCATCCCTCCCCCTTTTTAAAGACACATCTCCCTATAGGCTGGCCTTGAACTCCTGGGCTCAAGCGATCTTCCTACCTCAGCCTCCCTAGTAGCTGGGATTCCAGGGGTATACCACCTCACTTGGGTTAAGCCTTCTTTTGCCTAGCTTTGTCTGACAAGTATCCAGCAGGAAAGGGGGAGGAAATGCAGGCTTGCGAACAGCGGGGATGGAGAGAAGTCCAGGATTGCCACTCTGACTTTGTTGAGAACAGAACAGGGAAGCTCCTTAGGTGGTGCTGGGACTTCCACAGCCCAGCAGGCCTCCATCGTTAACTTTCTGGCAGGGAGGGGTGGCAGGGCCTCCTTACTGCTCTCCACAAGATCTCCAATCACACAATCCAGGGCAAAAGTGAGGTGCAGGGAAAATGGTTCTTTGAACCGTAGCCAAACTAATTCCATTTTGTCTGTCCAGTGGGTCCCTGCCAAGTGCTGAAGCTATTTGCCAGACTGCAGCACAACAATGTCACCCACTACTGTGGCTTGACAGTGCTTACTGAGATCACTAGAGTTCCTCATGAGGGTGGGGTGGGAATGGAGTACACGTGCTCCAGGATTCCTCCTCCTCCTCCTCCTCCTCCTCCTCCGCCTCCGCCTCCTCTTCTTCTTCTTCTTTGCAGATTGAACTCAGGACCTTGTGCTTGTCAGGTAGGCATGGTACCTGAGCAAAATCCCTAGCCCTCCTAGGACTCCTCTTGTGTTTGATCTTTCTTTTTGCTATTTTAATTAGAATCATACAAAAGCAATCGTTTAGCAGAGAGCTGCTAAGCTTAGAGACGACTTAGGTGGTACAGCAGCCCAAAGCTGTCCTCTGCTCTGTGTAAGCCCTAAAAACTCAGTTCCTTGCCAAGCTGGGCTTGTCTGGTTATTCTTCAGACTGCTGGCACCCTCTCAATTTGGACAGAGGCAGGCACTTCTCTTTCTGGTAAATGTACAGTCAAGGAGAGGCACCTTGTTACTGCCCTGGATGAGAGTAAGGCCAAGCCCCTACATGGTCTCCACTGACACCACATCAGCCAAGGTGGGAGTGGCCAGGTGGGCCAAAGTCTCAGCTTCCTAGTCTGTCTTTTCTTTTCTTTCTTTTTTTTTTTTTTGTTAGCCTTTTCTGACACCACTCTGACAGGGGTTTGCCATGATCTTATAGCTTGTTGAGGGCAAAAGAAAAACCCTATTTGACATTTGTTGGGCTGGGTAGGTACAGGGCCATAGTTTTTCTACAGTGTTAAGTTGCAGTAAAACAGCTATTTTCAAAAAGTTTAGTGTCTTCCTAGGCTGCTCATTTAAAAGTTTTTTTTTTCTTCCCTGAAGATTGAACCCAGGGCCTTCACAGTGAGCAATTCTCAGCCCTATTTTAATTTTTAAAATTTGAGACAGGATCTGGCTAAGTGCCCAGGCTGGCCTTGACATCCTCCTGCCTCAGCTTCCCCAACTGAGGGGATTATAGGCCTGCAAAAACATGAGCAGCTTCTCCTCATCCCCACCTTGTCTGGACAGATTGTCCATTTTTCTGGCATGTAGTATAGAATATGTTTGAGGCAAAAAGAAAACCCAGAGACCTTCCCAGTGTGTTCTACTTTCAGATCCTGGGGTCCCTGGCCAGGCTACTTTCTTCACCTTTCAGTCTTCTTATGTTTGCTTAATAAACATCATGTCTGTGGTTTTAAGTTGTACTTTGTAGGAGCAACAGGGGAAGTGCATCTGCTCCATTTCCCCAGAAGAGGAAATACTATAAAGTTGATGTGTCTACTTATGTTATTAGTACACAACATTTACATTCCACGTGTGGAGTTGGTCCATGTACACAGCACATCCCAATTCCTTTTTTTCATTCCTTATCCCATCCCTTCCTCCCACCTTCCTCCTTCTCACGGTCCCTTTCCACTTTGAGAAGATCTGTCTCCCTACTTCACACTTATTTTGCTCTTTATTTTTACTCTGGGTTTCACATATAAGAGAAACAATGTGATATTTAAGTTTGTATCAATTTAGGTCTTTTAAAATATTTTCCTTTTTTTATATTTTGAGAGCATATGAGATAGTTAATACAATTCTTTTGTTTGTTTTCTGTTTTCTTTTGGTACCAGGGATCGAACTCAAGACCTTGTGCTTGCAAGGCAGGTGGCAGAACCACTGAGCTAAATCCCCAGCTATAATTATCTTAATTCTAACATCTGAGTCAGTTTTGGGTCAGTTGATTGATTTATTATTCTCATATATGTCCTTTTTCCCTGCTTTGCAAGCCTGGGAATATTGTATTGAATCTCAGATAGTGTGAATTTTACTTGTTGGGTGGTGGATATTTACTTATTCTCATAAACTATCTTGACTTTTGTTCTGGAACACAGTTAAATTACTTAGAAACAGTTTCATCCTTATAGGTCTTTGAGTATTGAGCTCAGGGCCACACACGTGCTAAGCAAGCACTCTATCACTAAGCTACATCTGCAGCCCTGTTTTCATCTAGGGTGTATGCTGAGTTGACCAGGTTGGTTTTGAACTTGTCATCCTCCTGCCTCAGCTTCCCTAGTACAGACCTGTGCCATCACACTCAGTTCGCTTTTATAATTTTTTAGGTAAAACGGAGCAATACTTAGCCTAGTGCTAATGATTTCCCCTCTACTGAAGCCATACCTTCCTGAGTTCTCTATCCAATGCCCTGGGAAAAGAAAAAATATGAGAAAATGAAAAAATGGAAATAAAGTGTTTGTAGATGGGGAGGGGAGGAGGGGTTGAAGGGAGGGCAGGGACAAGGGGAAAAAATGAGAACCAAGACCTGTCAAGTAAAGGTACAAGATCCCAATGATGAATGTAACTGTACTGTATCCCTAAAATGTACCAATAAATACAACCCAAGATGCTAAAAAAGAAAGAAAGAAAGAAGAAAGAAAGAAAGAAAGAAAGAAAGAAAGAAAGAAAGAAAGAAAGAGCAGTGTGAGCATTGAGCACCATTTCCTCTCATCCTTTCAGATGGTCCTATTCCCAGCTACACACTTGTGCTGATCAGTACTCTACTGACTACCCTAGGAGGACCTTGGCCGACTGATCATCTTGGTCTTCTTTCTATGCACTTTTCTCCTCTCTGGCTGTGTATTCTATGAATTCTACTGCCTATTTCCCCTAAACTCTTAGCTCCCTCTCTTCAACTCAGGAAATTCATCAGCTTCTTCCTCGGCTTCCCCTTTCTAGGCAACACTTGGAAATTCTCTCAAGGAAGCAAACTGGGGCACTTATAGGGCTCCCCTCATTTGTTTTCCTTTCTTCATTTATTTCACTGTTCTTCATTGCCTGATACCCAGAGTCTTGGAAACTGCTTTTTCTTTCCTTGTATTTTTTCTGAGTTTTTGTTCAAGGCGGGTCTTATAAATCCAGTTCCTGTAACTCTATTTCAGTTGGAAAAAGTAACAAGTAGGAGGTTATATGTGTGGAGACTGTGAGTGGGTGTCATTAATAACATATACCCAGTGTGATAAAAATGTACAGTGACTGCTGCTGCCAAGTGCCACCCAACAGAAAGGCACAGACCTTCCATACGAAAAGCAGCACATCAAATCTTAGTAAGTGTATCCAACCTTAGTAACACCAAGTGATGTTTCAACATGTTTAGGGCAGTCTATTGTGAGCTATGGGTGAGAGACGGTATGTTTTAAAGTGTGTCATAAATCATTGATCACAAACAACACATTAACATAAAACTCAGTTTTAGTGGAGTTGGGCGACTCCTGATTCCATTTTTTAAAGAAGTGTCATCATGGGAGGTGAAACTTGGACTACGGTTATGATCCTGAGACTAAGGTTCAGTTTTCAATGGAAAGTATCCAGTTCTCCTTGCAAAAAACAAGCGTGCCAATCCATATCCAACATCAAAGTGATGTTGATTGTATTTTTGACCTTGATGGAACTGTGCAAGCTGAGCTTGTACCTAGGAATACTATTGTGAACTCTGAATATTTAAAAAAAATTTTTTTCCTCTGGGTGGTGGATATTTACTTATTCTCATAAACTATCTTGACTTTTGTTCTGGAACACAGTTAAATTACTTAGAAACAGTTTCATCCTTATAGGTCTTTGAGTATTGAGCTCAGGGCCACACACGTGCTAAGCAAGCACTCTATCACTAAGCTACATCTGCAGCCCTGTTTTCATCTAGGGTGTATGCTGAGTTGACCAGGTTGGTTTTGAACTTGTCATCCTCCTGCCTCAGCTTCCCTAGTACAGACCTGTGCCATCACACTCAGTTCGCTTTTATAATTTTTTAGGTAAAACGGAGCAATACTTAGCCTAGTGCTAATGATTTCCCCTCTACTGAAGCCATACCTTCCTGAGTTCTCTATCCAATGCCCTGGGAAAAGAAAAAATATGAGAAAATGAAAAAATGGAAATAAAGTGTTTGTAGATGGGGAGGGGAGGAGGGGTTGAAGGGAGGGCAGGGACAAGGGGAAAAAATGAGAACCAAGACCTGTCAAGTAAAGGTACAAGATCCCAATGATGAATGTAACTGTACTGTATCCCTAAAATGTACCAATAAATACAACCCAAGATGCTAAAAAAGAAAGAAAGAAAGAAGAAAGAAAGAAAGAAAGAAAGAAAGAAAGAAAGAAAGAAAGAAAGAGCAGTGTGAGCATTGAGCACCATTTCCTCTCATCCTTTCAGATGGTCCTATTCCCAGCTACACACTTGTGCTGATCAGTACTCTACTGACTACCCTAGGAGGACCTTGGCCGACTGATCATCTTGGTCTTCTTTCTATGCACTTTTCTCCTCTCTGGCTGTGTATTCTATGAATTCTACTGCCTATTTCCCCTAAACTCTTAGCTCCCTCTCTTCAACTCAGGAAATTCATCAGCTTCTTCCTCGGCTTCCCCTTTCTAGGCAACACTTGGAAATTCTCTCAAGGAAGCAAACTGGGGCACTTATAGGGCTCCCCTCATTTGTTTTCCTTTCTTCATTTATTTCACTGTTCTTCATTGCCTGATACCCAGAGTCTTGGAAACTGCTTTTTCTTTCCTTGTATTTTTTCTGAGTTTTTGTTCAAGGCGGGTCTTATAAATCCAGTTCCTGTAACTCTATTTCAGTTGGAAAAAGTAACAAGTAGGAGGTTATATGTGTGGAGACTGTGAGTGGGTGTCATTAATAACATATACCCAGTGTGATAAAAATGTACAGTGACTGCTGCTGCCAAGTGCCACCCAACAGAAAGGCACAGACCTTCCATACGAAAAGCAGCACATCAAATCTTAGTAAGTGTATCCAACCTTAGTAACACCAAGTGATGTTTCAACATGTTTAGGGCAGTCTATTGTGAGCTATGGGTGAGAGACGGTATGTTTTAAAGTGTGTCATAAATCATTGATCACAAACAACACATTAACATAAAACTCAGTTTTAGTGGAGTTGGGCGACTCCTGATTCCATTTTTTAAAGAAGTGTCATCATGGGAGGTGAAACTTGGACTACGGTTATGATCCTGAGACTAAGGTTCAGTTTTCAATGGAAAGTATCCAGTTCTCCTTGCAAAAAACAAGCGTGCCAATCCATATCCAACATCAAAGTGATGTTGATTGTATTTTTGACCTTGATGGAACTGTGCAAGCTGAGCTTGTACCTAGGAATACTATTGTGAACTCTGAATATTTAAAAAAAATTTTTTTCCTCATTGAGTTTATTGGTACATTTCAGGGATACAGTACAGTTACATTCATTGTTGGGATCATGTACCTTTACATGACAGGTCTTGGTTCTCATTTTTTCCCCTTGTCCCTGCCCTCCCTTCACCCCCTCCTTCCCTTCCCATTTACAAACATTTTATTTCCATTTTATCATTTTCTCCTGTGTGAACTCTGATTATAAGAGTTTGTTAGAGAATTTAAGAAACTGTGTGTAATGGGCCGGGGATTTAGCTCAGTGGTTCCACTTTCACCCTTGAAAGCACAAGGTCCCAAGTTCGATCACTAATAACCCCCAAACAAAACATTTGTCCCTGCCCTCCCTTCACCCCCTCCTTCCCTTCCCATTTACAAACATTTTATTTCCATTTTATCATTTTCTCCTATGTGAACTCTGATTATAAGAGTTTGTTAGAGAATTTAAGAAACTGTGTGTAATGGGCCGGGGATTTAGCTCAGTGGTTCCACTTTCACCCTTGAAAGCACAAGGTCCCAAGTTCGATCACTAATAACCCCCCAAAACAAAACAAAACAACAACAACAACAAAACCAAGAAACTTTGTGTATAGGAAAAAGCCTGAGGAATGGCCAAAGAGTTTCATCTTTCATTACGACAAGGCTCTGTGTCATACACTTCTTCTGGTATGGTAATTTCCGTCAAATAAAAACATCACAGTGTGTCCTCCTCCACCTTATTCACTGGATCTGGCATTGTGCAACTTCTGGCACTTCCTCAAATCCAGAATGATCATGGAAGGTAATGGCTTTGAATCGATTCAGGACATTGAGACAGCCACAACAGTGCAATTAAAGACACTGACAAAAAAGGACTTCCCGAACTGCTTCAGAAAGTGGCAAGAATGACGGGATAAGTGTGTTCAAATCAAGGGGGTATATTTTAAAGGGGATCAGTGAAAATGTGTCTTTTGCCATAATAATTTTTAAGCTTTAATTATATTTTTATTATACCTTATAATCAAGTTGGTGCAATTTTTATGAATGGGGACTATTGCTCCCTGGGTTTGTTAGAGACAAGTTTCCAACGTATCTCTGTCTGTGAATGAAGAACTTGTTGTCAGGTGCTCATCAGTGTGGGATATATTGAGGAGTAGTGTTTTAAAAAAGGGAAAGTGGGTATGGTGATACACACTTTTAATCCCAGCACTTGAGTGGTTGAGGTAAGGAAGATCACTGAGAGAGTTCAAGGCCAGCCTGGGCTACACAACGAGACAAGGTCTCCAAGAGAAAGTGGGTGGAGTGGGAGATATATTAGTGTGGACTGTCAGTGAATTTTCTCCAATGGATGAAAATTTGTAAATATGTTTACCTGGGATTTTGGGATATAAAATTTAATGGACCGGTACTTGCAAGTCAGGAAATTTGTAAATTGGGTTGTCAGTAATACTTGTTACCAGTGACCATCAATGGAGTTGTGCTGAGGGAAGGGGGTATTTATGAATATAGATCCTAGTCAGTGTGAGCCACCTATCAGGGGTATGTGGATAAACAGTTATATGAATGGGGAGATATACAATAAATGTTGTTAATGGGTATATGCCAAAAGAGGGTATTTATGACAGGTATATTTGCCATTTGAGCTTGGCAAAGGGAGATATGTCAGTATGCAAGCTTTTATAATAAGACAATTTGTCATCAAAGGTCATACATGGGCCATACCATCAGGTAGGTATTTAAGAACACAGGGACTTTTCAGTGGGAAAGCAACAATGGAGTATGTATTTGCTATGATCTGAATTTGTATTCCCTCAAAATTCATGTTGAAGCCTAATCTACAAGGTGATGGTATTGTGAGGTGAGGCCTTTGCTAGGTGATTAGGTCACAAGGTTATAGGCTTCATGAAGGGAATTAGTGCCCTTAAGAAGTCCCAGAGGTAACCATGTGAGAACACAGAAGATGCCATATGTGAACAAGGAATCAGGGCTTCACCAGGCAGGAGATTTGCTCATGCCTTGGTGTTGGATTTCTCACACTCTAAAACTGTGAGAAATAAATTTTGCCACTTATAAGCCACCTAGTTGATGGTATTTTGTTATAGCAGCCTAAATAGAAAAAGACAGTATTTTATGGGGTATTTATAAAAATATTTTTCCAATAGTGTTATAAATAATATGCCAGTGAGTATTTCTAAACAAAATTTTCATAAGCTAGGCATGGGTGCACATGCCTGTAATCCCGGCACTCTGGGAAACTGATGCAGGAGGATCGCATGTTTGAGTCCATCCTGGGCAACTTAGTGATTTGGCAAGACCTTGTTCCAAAATGAAAAATAAAAACCAAGGCCTAGAGACATAGTCAAAGGTTCTGCGTCCAGTTCTGGGGACCACACACACACACACACACACAGATTTTTCATATGAGACACCTACAAGTGATATGTTAATGGTGATAATCTCTAAATGGGAAATTTTGTCAAGAGGTCATGAATGGGATGTTTTGATGGGTATTTTTGAACAAGGTGTTCTCTGCCTCAAATACATTCATGAATGAGACTTCCTAATGGGTAGGTATCTATGAAAATGAAGGTCAATGAAGATATTGATGGGATATTCATGAATAAAGAAATGGTTCAAAAGTGGTTGCAGTAGGCAGAATTCTTAGAATGACTTCCAGTATCCCTTGTCACTGCATGAACTCCTTGAATATGGGTAAAACCTGTGAATATGATGTCACTCTGTGATTGCATCATGTATCAAAGTGGTTTTACAGATCTAATTAAAGTTGACTTTAAGTAGGAAAATTATTCAGGTGAGCCTAATCTAAGCCTTTGAGAAATAATTTTTCTCCAGAAGAAATTAGGGAGGTGGGAAATTGTGAGACCTTAAGCAGAGAACCCAGCCAAGTCTGCCTGGACTTCTGAACTACAGAACTGTGAGACTGAAAACAAAGATGGATTTGTTTTAAGTTGCTAGGTTTGTGGTAATTTGTTAAAATATACATGAATAGAAAATATATAGTATTCAATAGTTGGGTATTTGTAGAAAAGTACACACACTACAGGGGATTTTTCAAGGGAATTAGTCACTAAGTGCTTGGGGATTTGTCATCTTGGCCACAGTAGAGATTTATAAATGAAGGGACTTGCTCTGCCCAGTGAGGACTCTGTAGTGAAGTGAATTGTGCTCCTCAAAAGATGTACTGAACTCCTAATCCCCAGGAATTCAGAATGTGACCTTAATTGGAAACAGGAAGAGAAACATTATTACTGGGGAGATGACTGCTCCCAGAAGTCTTTGAAATGTTGGTATTGCCAGTGGTGGGGAGAAATGTGTACACTGGAAATTAGTGTACATGCATCATAATAAGAAAAGCATTATAAATAGCCATATTAGGTCATATTCTGTTTGTAATATCTTTGGGAGGGATGGTCAGAATCATGAGTTAAACTTGGCAAGGTACATGAAATTATTGCTAATATTATATTTTCCAATATTTTAAATTATGATTCTAATTATTAAACATTATTTTTTGGGGGGTACTGGGGATTGAACTCGGGTCCTTGCACTTGCAAGGCAGGCCACCGAACCGCTAAGCTAAATCCCCAGAAAGACATTATTTATATTGTAAATAATCATTGCTAAGGTTTATCACTACTAAATTATAAACTAGTTATTATTACTACCAATAATAACTAATACTTATAGAGAGCTGGCTATATGGAGCACCATTCTACAAAGCACTTTACATATATGACTTCATTTAATATTCACATGTTCCCATAAGCTAGGCATTATTTTATTTACTATTTTTCATATGCAGAAACTGAGGCATAGAGAGGTAATATGATTTCCCCAAGAACACACAGCTAGGACAAAGCAGGAGCAGGATTATTTCCCCTCATATTTTAAGCAGGTATTGATGAAATTTTTCTTAAAATTTTAAGAGAATTAACATGCCTGTAATCCCAGATGTTGAGGAGGCTGAGGCAGGAGGATCATAAATTCAAGGCCAGCCTGGGCAACTTAGTGAGATCCTGTCTCAAAATAAAAAGTTAAAAAGGGCTGGGAATGTAGGTCAGTGCTAAAGTGCTTGCCTAGCATGTGTGAAGCTCTGGATTCAATCCTTAAGACTACTAAAACAACAACTCTTACAAGGATTCACATTTTTAATATACTGACTTAGTTCACACCTTTATAATTTTTCTTTTAAAACAACTTTATTATGATTCACAATGATTCACTCATTTAATGTGACAATTAGTTTTATTATATTCAGAGGTGTGCAAACATCACAATAGAATTTTAGAAGTTTCATTATCTCTGAAAAGAAACCCCCTATTTATAGTAGTCAATTTCCATTTAGAAACCTGTCCCCACCCCACCTCTAGATAGCCACTAATCTACTTTCTGTCTCATACAAGGTTAACATGTTTTCAAAGTGTATCCACACTGTATAGCACGTACCGGTACATCATTCCTTCTAACACCAATTAATATTCTGTTGTATGTATATGCCACATTTTGCCATCCATTGATGAACATTTGTTTCCACTTTGGGGCAATTATGAATCAATAATACTGCTGTGAATCTCAGTGTACAAGTTTTTGTGTGAGCATGTTTTCATATCCCAAGAGTGAAACCGCTGGATTACACGGAAATGCTACTATGTTTAACATCTTGAGGAACTGTCAAACTGTTTTCCAAAAGTGGCTGCTTCTCTACATCCCTCTAGCAACCTGAGAGGGTTCTAAATTCTCCAAGTCCTCACCAATACTTGTTATTGTCTTTTTTATTCCAGCCATCCTAGTGGTTGTGCTGGGGATGGATCTCAGGGCCTCACACAAACCAGATAAGTGCTCCTACACTGAGCTCCAGCCCCAGCCCTCACTGTCCTTGACTTTCATTTTCCTGATTATTAATTATGTTGTGTATCTATCTGTGTGCTTACTGGGCACTTGTATATATTCTTTGGAGAAATATCTACTCAGATCCCTTGCCCATGTTTAGTTGGGTAGGTTTTACTATCAAAGTGTAAGAATTCTTTATATACACTGGATACAAATCTCTAAGCAGATACATGAGTTGCAATTATCCTCTTCCATTCTGTGGGTTGACTTGTTACTTTTTTGGTAGTATATTTGTGGCAGAAAAACTTTTAATTTTGGTTAAGTCCAATTTGTTTACTTTTTGTTTATAGAGTATACTTTTGCTATCATATCTAAGCCATTGAGGGGTAGAATTTGAATAGAGATCTGGCTCCAGTGTTCATGTTCTTAACCATTATACTATACCGCCAGTCTATAAATTAAATCACTATTAGTAATATTGCACATTAAGTTATTATTATGGAGGTTTTGTGTTTTGGCCTGAAAAATACATATGGAGCAAAGAAGCCTCATAATCATACCCCAACCTTAGCATAGACCTTTGGAGAATTATGGGTAGGGCCTAGGATGCTCACATGTTAGGGACAGGAGTAAGAGTCAGGTGAGAGAATTGCTGGTCCTCAGGTCACCCACTGAGCTGCTTCCCCTGCTGCATACCTTACAGGGCTGTGACCCCACATCCTTTCTCTCAGTGGCACAGTCTCTCCAAAGAGATTTTCACACAGACATAATCAATGCTGGGGGATGTTTACATCTGTAGACTTTCTAGAAGGGTAATGAGAGGAAACATAGTAACTCTAAGGCCAGGAATGTCCCTCCAGGAGACCACACCAAGGATGCTCCCTGTAAGGATTGCTTCCCTTTGGCAGCTCAGTCACAGGGATTGAATTGGAAGGAAGGTGCCTTCTCTGCAGCCTGCAATTCCCATTAGTTGTTTAATGTCACCAGCCGTATCCAGGATATACAGTAACCCCTCATCCATGGCCTTTCTGTAGTTTCACTTACCTGCAATGAACCATGGGTGGAAAACAGTAAGCAGAAAATTCCAGAAATAAGCAAATTCATGTTCTAAATTGTGTGCCCTTCTGAGGAGCAAGATGAAATCTTGTACTGTCCAGCTTTTTATTACAGTATACTGTTACAACTGTTAATCTCTTAATGCACCTAATTTATAAATTAAACTTTATCATAGGTATGTATGTATAGGAAAATACAGTATATATGGGGTTTGGTGCTATCTCTGGTTTCAGGTATCTACTGGGAGTGGTGGTACATATCCCCTTTGAATAAGGGGCGGTACTGTATAACAGACCTCAGAGAGACCACAAAATAAGCAGTAGGAAGTCTGAACATCCCAGGATTGCAGGGTAACATCACCTATTTTGGGTATCGGGGAGCAGTTATAAGCAGCAGGAACAATCTGTGATCCCTGACAACAATCCAGTGCTGAGAAAACATCCTGGGACACAAGAAAACAGCCAGTGGGACCACAGACTAGTTCTTGTAGTAAAAGGACAGGCAGAGAGTGTAAACAGCAGGGAAGGGGAAATCATCCCCAAATGTCATATGACAGCAAGAACTACCAAGGAGACAGCCAGAGAGAGCGGGGAACAACCTATAGGGCTGAGGGACAGCCAGAGCAATGAGCAAACAGCTGGACACACACACACACACACACAGAGGCAAAGCTCTGGGTCTAAGGAACAGCAGGCCTGCCAAATATCTGCTGAGACAACAGCCCTGTATTTGGAAGACAGAGGACCTACAAAGCAGCTAGAGGAGATGGGCTCCACAGCCTAAAAGACCAAGCTCAGTGAACAATCAGAACAATATACAACAGCCTGAAGGACAGATGGACCACCAGAGTCAAAGGAATAGCTGTGGGGATTGAAAGAACAAACAGCCAAGAAACCAGCTGAAAGAAATCGGGAACATTGACTCACCCTATTGCCTACAGGGTCACTAGAGGCTGTGTGGCATCAACCCAGAGATCAGAGCCACTATTCCAATGGCTAGTGAGGACTCAAGAGAGTGATGGGAGCTGATGCAGCACTAACAGACGTGGCTGTGGGAATTCATGCAGTCAAAGACATTGTACTGGTGGCTAACGTAGCAGAATTTCAAACCGTGATGGGCTCTAATTAAAGGTAGCCTCCAGTGAGCTCCACCCATTTTGCTGGGGCTCATGAGGTCAGTTATACTGCACCAGGCGACAGTGAGGAATCAACCTACCCTGGGATGGGGCCCGTGAATGGGCTGCTACTGTTATAGAGGTGAAACTACTTTAGAGGTGGCTAGTGGCTAATCAGCAAAGAGTACTTACGAGCTAATGCAGAGTCAGCAAACGTTGGGCTGATTCTTTGTGAAGATCAAGGACTCTGCCCTGTATTTGTGACTAAGTTTAGCAGCCATGTGATGATACTGCCATACGGTGGGCAGATGCTGTGACAGAGAAACGTGAGATGGACTCCACCGAGTGGTGAGTGGTCAGCAGTTGTGGCACTGAGCTTAACAGTGATGGGCTTGGGGATAGGGTGTGGGCACTGTGCTGGGGCATCATTGTATCCAGACACTGAGCAGTGCCTTCAGTGAGAGGTCAACGCAGGGCCAGCGAACACTGTGATTGGGTTTTATGACAGTCAGAGATACTGAGTGACAAGCAAGGTGAGGCTCATGTGGACTCAGCAGACATTGTACTGGGAGCTCATAGAAGTTAGTCTCTGCTCTTATGATTAACTGAGGATCAGCAGACCAGAGTGATGGTAGCTAGGGTACAGTTAGCAAATACATTGCTGGGGCAATCCTCAGTACCACATACACACAAAAGAATAAGGGCTACTGTACAGCAAATGTAAAAAGTGTAATATGCATGTTGAAGTAGATGCTATATTTTTTATCTGAGGATCAATTCAAATAACCTGGGTCATCTTGGCCATGTGACATTCAGGGAAAAATAGGAAAAAGTATTTAACACAGTATCAATTTACTGTGGCATACTGCCACTAAATACTAAAAATAAAAGATTCACTCTTTTCCCCCTAGTACTGGGGATTGAACTCAGGGCCTTGTCACATTCTAGGCAAGTGCTGTACCACTAATCTATATCCCCAGCTCTATCCTGAGTTAAGGTCTCACTAAGTTGTTCAATCTGACCTTGAACTTGTGATTCTTCTGGCTCATCTTCCCAAGTAGCTGAGAATATAGGCATACACCACCACACCAGGCTAGGATTCACTCTTAACTGATCAAAAAAGATGTAATAAAAAACATTCTCAGGGCCAGGGATATAGCTCAGTAGTTCCACTGCCTGCCTTGCAAGCACAAGGTCCTGAGTTTGATCCCCACTACACACAAACAAACAAACAAACAAACAAAGTTATCAGAAAACATGAGAGGTTCACCACATCCTGACCCCTTACCAGAGGAAACTCTACAGGGTATTTTTCAAGCAAATAGGAAAATGATCCTCAATGGAATCTAGAAAGTCATGAAGAGCAATCAAGATGGTGAATATGTGGGTAAAATGAAAAAAAATGTTTTGTGAGGAAATGTGTTTCTCTCTCTCTCTCTCTCTCTCTCTCTCTCTCTCACATTTGTACCCCATAACACATCACTATATTTTGAAAAATAACACACCATTATATTCGAAATATGTATGTATATACATGCATATAAGAAAAGTTGCTATTAAAAATTTAGAGGACTGATAGTAAGTGCTGGCAATTGTGGAAAATCTGGAAACTTTTTCAAACTGTTCCCAAGAGTTTAAATTAATACAATTTGGAGGGAAAAATTCAATACTTAAAATTTGACAAACTTCTGTATCAATCAGAGACCAGCTAGGACACAGAAAACACATTCACTATTTTAAGAGACAGAAGTTATTTGAAATAATTTTCACTAGTTATGAAGTTGTTAACTACATAATTGAAGAGACAAAAAGACAGCATTTAAGTTATCAAGGAAGTAGCAATTAGAGAAAGCAGCCAGGCTAGAGTAGTATGGAAGGGATAAAGATGCAATTATTAAAAATTAAAAGGGGGTCAGGGATGTAGCTCAGTGGCACTGCCTCGAAAGCACAAGGTCCTGAGTTTGATCCTTTGTACCCACCCACCCCCAAATTAGAAGGCACCAGGCATGATGGCACACAACTATAGTCCCAGCTACTTTGGGGGTTGAGGCAAAAGGTCCAAAAGTTCAAGGCCAGCCCAGGAAACTAAAAAAATAAAGGGGCTGGGAGTGTAGCTCAGTGGTAAAGCACTCCTGGGCTTGATCTCCTCTACTGTAAAAAAAACAAAACAAAACTGAGTAAGATGGAAGAGGGTACTCTTGTGGCTGGGACTCATACCTCTAAGCATGTAGAGGATGGGTCCGTAGGCTAGCTTGGGAAATGCTGAAAAACTGCCAACTGGGCAAAACTGCTGCTGCAAGGAGCTGTGCTGCCATCCCTGTGAAGAAGCCACGGCAGGTGGGCCTTCTAGGAGGAGGGGAGGGGAGAAGAAAGTTCCTTCTACCTTCAGCCCCAAAGTTGAGATCTAGTATCTCTTATTGGCATGGCCCCACACAGAGGACATGGCGTGGCAGAAATGTGGTTTGTAGAGTCACAAAGCACAGAAGTTTAATAACTGGAACATTATTATATACCGTGATTCAGCAGTTCCACTTCTAGGCTTAGACATGAAACACACAAACAGTACATCTTCCACCATAAGAGTAGAGAGGAATGAGTAAACCAGACCTACATTTATCAACATAAATCTTTGGAAGGTAACATCACATGGAAAAAAGCAGGCTGCTGATTTTAACTAGTGTGATACCAGTTATAGAAAAACCTAACCAGACAATATAGTAGTATGTACAGCAGACTTCATACTATACAAAAAGCTCACAGTAGAGCCAGATGCAGTGGTGCACGCCTGTAATCCCAGCACTCTGGGAGGCTGAGGTGGGAGGATCGCAAGTTTGAGCCTAGCCCATGCAACTCAGCAAGACTCTGTCAAAATATAAAAGTGTTGCGATGTAGCTCAGTGCAAAGGCCTTGGGTCCAAGCCCCAGGACAAAGAAAAGAAAAAAAAGCTCAATACATTTAAATCTAAATGTTAAGAAAAACCTTGCTTCAGAGCCAAGTATGGGTGAATATCATTACCCTGAAGCTGAAGATAGTAAAACAGTGCTTTTAAAGGACAAACCATAATATGGAAGAAGATATGGCAACATATATGATGGAAAAGTTTTATAATCTCATGAATTAAAACAATGGCATTTAAACCAGGAAGGAAAAGATGAACAGCCCATTATAAAATAATGGACAAATGATAGGAATAGTCCATGCATTAAAGAAAACATCCAAAAAAGAAAAAAAGAGAGAAAGAGAAAACATCCAAATGGTCAATGGACAGATAAGATGTTCAACCTCACCACAAAATGGGGAACAAATGAAAACAATAATGTGCTATATTCTGAGGGGACCAGGACCTGGTTTACACCAATCTAGGTGCAACAACGTGATTGGTTCTCTTCATGCTGTGGTGATCAGATGCTCCAAGGGCCTTGATCTGATGCAGAGGGGTTCAGGGAGGAGCTTTCTCTGTGGCACAAGGCCAAGGCCGGCCTACATGAGTCCTCTGATGTTCTGTGAGGTGTGCTTTGCGGCAGAAAGCCTTGCCACATTCCTGACACTCAAAAGGTCTCTCTCCTGTGTGAATGCGCTGATGCTCAATGAGGCGTATTTTCACGTAGAAGGCATTTCCGCACTCACTACATTCATAAGGTTTCTCTCCTGTGTGAGTTCTCCGGTGCTGACAAAGGGATTTCTTCATACTAAAGATTTTTCCACATTCACTGCACTGGTAGGGTTTCTCTCCTGAATGCATCCTCTGGTGTTCAATGAGGCGAGCTTTCACATAGAAGGCATTACCACATTCATTACATTCATAAGGTTTCTCTCCCGTGTGAATTCTCTGATGGATCCCAAGAGATGAGTGCACCCTGAAAGATTTCCCACATTCATTACACTGATAGGGTTTTTCGCCTGTGTGGGTTCTCTGATGATTATTGAGAGTCATCTTCATTCGGAAGAATTTCCCACATTCTCCACATTCGTAGGGTTTTTCCCCTGTGTGAATTCTCTGATGTTGATTTAAGGATTTCTTGGCCCGGAAGTTCTTCCCACAGTCCCCACATTCATAGGGTTTCTCCCCTGTGTGAGTTCTCTGGTGTTGGGTAAGGGATATCTTGACACGAAATGTTTTCCCACATTCACCACACTCGTAGGGCTTCTCCCCTGTGTGGGTTCTCCGGTGAATTGTGAGAGTGGCCTTCTCTGAAAAGGTTTTCCCACAGGCTGTACATTCATAGGGTCTCTCTCCTGTGTGTGTTCTCTGATGCAGAATGAGTTGTGACTTCCTGCCAAAAGATTTTCCACATTCATGACATTCGAAAGGCTTCTCACCTGTGTGCGTTTTCTGATGAGCAATGAGGTAGGATCTCGCACTGAAGGTTTTGGCACAGTCACCACATCCATAGGGCCTCTCCCCTGTGTGTATTCTCAGATGTTCAACGAGGTTTGATTTCCTACAGTACGCTTTCCCACATTCATGACATTCAAAGTTTTTATCTCCTGCATGTGTTCTTTTATGTCTGACAAAGGCTGTTTCCTCAGGGAAACCTTTGCCACATCTGTTATAGTCGACATTTTCATTCAAAGTTTGAATCTTCTGATGTGGAAGAAGGTTGAGGGCAATGCCCCCAACTGAAGTGTTGCCACACAGCAGAGAGAGGGATTCTTTAAAAACAAATCAGAGTATGTCACTCTTTCACATAAATCCCCCAAATAGCCAATCACAGTATAAAATTAAGCTCCTTAACCTAGCTTTCAGAGCTAGGTATCATATGGACCCCTGCTAACTCATTGATGCCACTTCTTAACATTCTCCCCATCTCTCATCCTGGCCTCTTTGCTAGTCCTCGGGTATGTCACCCTGTCCAGGCTCGACACTCACAATTCTCTGCCCAGAATACTTAAAAGCTACATGGCTCCTTGTAGCTCACTTCACTGATGTTTGTGCACTAATGTTAACCTCACCAAAATGCCTGCCTTGACCACATTCTCTAACTGTATACAGTAGTGGGCTAGCTTTCTTAACTTACACTGATTTTCTTTTCATCACTAAACACATTATGTTTTGTTTTTGGGTTTTTTTGTTTTGGTTTTGGTACAGAGGATTGAACTCGGGTCCTTGCGCTTGCAAGGCAGGACACTGAACCACTGAGCTAAATCCCTGGCCCACTAAACTCATTATGTATTTGCTTTGGTCGCCTTCCCTCGTTAGCTTGTAAGCTCCAAGAAAAGAGAGATTCTTTTCACTGCTGGGTCTCCACACGTAGAGTGTGACCAGCATATACCTGGTACTCACTTAAGGTTTGGTGAATGACTAAATAAATGTATGTATTCATGGATGGCTGACATTAGAAGGCACCCAAGCAATGGAGAAGAGGAAGAATAAATGTCTAGGAGGCAGAGGTCAATAAGAATAGTGGATAACTTTACAAAAATCACAGCAAAACAAGCACGTTTGTGTAAGTATGATATTGAGAAGTGCAATTTAGGGTCTGAAGTGTATAGACTTTCTGTCTTGATTTTCAAAGATCTTAGGCCCTTAAAAAGAGATTCCTGGAAAATACTGTACCAGGCTAACCTCTGACCTGAATTGCTGGAATCTTATTTCCCCTGTGCTCCATATGTCTGGTTTTTGCTCACTTACCGGCATAAGCATGGCATGAGGATTCCTCCTCTAATATCCATAGCTCTTCTCCTCGCTCCAACTTGAAGATCATCTCTGGTTTGGCCACGCAGAGGCCTGTTAATGGGAAATGGCATAGGACATGGGCCAAGATGTTTTAACTTTAGGGCCTCTGATGCAGGAGTAAGGTGCATGTTCATGAGCTGCACGAGGAAGGGGGCCCATTTAAACATTTCATTGGGGAGGTCAGAACATATACATTCTTCCTGGTGCCCTGAACTGACCTTGAATCTGAAACTAAAACACAGAACTCTGCAGAGGCTGTACATATTACAGCAACCACACCCTGCCACGAATCACACAAACAAGCATCCTCACCCACAGACGCCAGATTGCTGTAGGTCTCCAGCATCACATCCTTGTGCATGGTCCTCTGTGCAGGGTCCAGTCTGTGCCATTCCTGTCGGGTGAAATCCACAGCCACATCCTCAAATGACACAGATTCCTGTAACAACAATCTGCAATGATCAGAATGGGATGCATGAAAAAGCTCTGTGAGCACAAATCCACTCCGTGGAGCCCCACTGAGCGCCAACATGAGTCACCCTGGATATGTGATTCATTATCTTAGTTGGTATTATACTTTGGGGGGCATGAAAAGCCCTGTCATTATATTAATGTATTAATTCATGAAGAAAAGATTACTAGATGACTCAGTTAAGACTATGTTCCTGGACCTGTGCACATTTCTAAGGAAATGAAGAAAGCACAGGATCTGTACTCAAGGAGCTCATATGTACAAGAGAAATGCTAGATAAGTAAAGACACAGTAAACAAAAATATGGATAAGTATAATAGACTTTTCTTCCCTCAGAGTTCTAAATTATGTTTAACACCTGCAAAAAATTAAATACTGTTTGATGTGGTTCTAAGTATATAAGATGAGACATTTAAGAAAATTACATTATAAACAGGGAACAGCAAAGAGGATTAAAGGGAAGTAAAAGTTCTACACAGTTCTACAAACTGTTAAAATGACTATAGCAGTAGGTTGTGATAAATTATGTATATAATATAACCCTTTCTTTTTTCAGTAATGGTGATTGAACTTAGGTCTTTGGACTGAGCTGCATCCCAGTCCTTTTTTGCTTTTCGATTTCTTCTAGTTTCATTTATTTTTAAATTTTTATTAGTACATGCTTGCAGTACATGATGTTCACATTCCTTGTGGAAAGTTGGCACATGTATATAACACATCTTGATTCCTTTTTTCATTCCCTTTCTGTCCCTCTTTCCTCTCTCTCTGTCTCTCTCTGTCTCTCTCTCTCTCTCCCTCTCTCTCTCTCTCTCTCTCTCTCTCTCCCTCTCTCTCTCTCTCTCTCTCTCTCTCTCTCTCTCTCTTTGGTACTGGGGATCTAACTCAGGCCCTTGCACTTTTGAGGCACCACTGAGCTAAAGCCCAGAGTTAAATCCCCTACCACTCCCTCCCTCCCTCCATCCATCTCTTGATCTCTTTCTCCTTTGAGAAAAATCTATTTCCCTACTTACTATTCTCTATCTTTTATTTTGCCCTTTATTTATAATTTGGGCTTCTGGTTTTTGTTTTGAGAAAAAGTCTTGCTAATTTACTTTGTTCCCTAGGCTGGACTCAAACTTGCCATCCTCTGCCTCAGCTTCCTAGAGTGCTGGGATTACAGATGTGTGCCACCATGCCTGGCTTAAAGTAACCTTTTAAAAAGCTATAAAGATATACATGAGAAAACATTACACAAAAATAAAAATGGAATTCTAAAAAATGTTCTAGTAGCAGACAGGAAGACCGGAGAAAACAGAATAGAGAGTTTCCATTTCAATCCACCACATATGTGTGTGATCTTTGGCTAGTGACTCTTGTATCGCCCTTGTGTCCCCAGGTCTAACCTGTTTCTTCTTTTCCCTTGATAGAGAACTCTTTAATGTAAAATGACTTATGCCATTTGCTTTGTTTAGTTCAGAATCAACAGGCACCGGAGGCATCTAGTCTCTCTAAAAAAGTTTGCAAATGAAAAAAACCATTGTTAACCTTGATGACCAGACTGCCCCCGCTTGCCCTGGGCTAGACTACATTGCTAAATGAATTTTAAAGGTAAACCTCCCCTACCAAAGAAATGCTACAATGGGTTGAAATTCAAATGCCTCACCACCATGTTTTGAATATCAGCAATGTGAAATGTGAAAGTGAAATGTAACCACCTAAATGAGATCAAGGCTGTACAACCCTATAAAAGAGGGAGTTGGAGCCCAGTACTGGGTTGATCAGACCACTGCCATTAGGTGCGATTGATCCTCATCGATGGAGTAAACTTTTGTTATTTTACTTCCATTCTGCTACCTCTGTGTGTCACCTGCCAATTCCTTCTGTAACACCCTTAATCTCTGCTGGAACTTCCTCCAAGATACAGATACTCTGAGAAACCCTTATAAGGAAGACCCTCACTCTCCATGTTGGAATACAACAGAAAATGTAAAGGCCAACATTCAGAATAAGGAAGAAATTCCTCCTGATCAGCAAAGACTTAATTTGCTGGGAAGCAACTGGAAGACAGATGTATGTGGCATGATCAAAATACAATGAATATTTAAATTTTTAAAAGTTACAGTAAAAGATACAGTGCCATTAATTTCCCTCAAAATATTCCCCATGTAACTTCAAACACACTTATCATTTATGCTACCTTTCTGAAGCAGTTTTGGAAGTTTTCTTTCATATGCATTTTTATAAGATGTGCTAAAAAATACAAGGAATGCTGCCACTGAGTTCCCTCCATCACAAAGGCAGGCTCGTAAAAACATTTCTGTGTTCTTATCCACCTTATTCATTGAATTTGGTACTGTGTGACTTCTGGCTCTTTCTCAAAGTAAAAATGACCAAGAAAGGTAAATGTTTTTAATCGATTTGGGATATATAGAGGCAGTCACAACAGCACAACTGAAGATACTCATGAAAAAGAACTTCTGGAAATGCTTCAAACAAGTGGGTTCAAAGCAAGGGGGAGTATCTTGAAAGAGATTGATGGCAATATGTCTTTTATTGTAGTAAAATTACTTAAACATTCACCATATTTTTAATTGCACTTCACCGTTGATCTGACTATAACATTCAAAAGGAGTCCAGGTTTCATGCTGAGACTTTGGGGTGGTACTAATAAAAAAGAAATGGGCTGGGGCTTTAGCTCAGTGGTTCGGTGGCCTGCCTTGCAAGTGCAAGGACCCGAGTTCAATCCCCAGTACCAAAAAAAAAAAAAAAAAAAAAAAAGAAGAAGTCATGTCACTCCCAAGATCCAAGATGAAGGAATATAAGATAAAAAAGGTTATGCTCACTGTCTTGAAATACTATAAGGTAGGCCAGGGATTTAGCTCAGTGGTGCTGCTGCCTGTCTCGCAAGTGCAAGGTCCTGAGTTTGATCACCAGTACCAAATGAAATACTATAAGGTGCCTGAAAGCGGCAAAATCAGTTGCCTTCATCGGGAGTGCCTTTCAAAATGAATGGAGCTGGAGTCTCTAGAAGTTATCACTCTGACAGACATTAATGTAATAAATGTTATCTGACATTCCCTCAACAAACCAGTAGACAAGAAATCATGTATGGGTTAATAAAACACATGGACTAATAAAAAAGAAAAAGAAAAGAAAGAGCCAGGCATGGTGTCACATACCTGCACTTGGGAGGCTGAGGTAGGAGTGTGAGTTTGAAGCCAGCCTGGGCTACATAGTGAAACCCTGTCTTTAATTAATTAATTAATTAATTAACTAAAACAGTTTTAAAATGAAACAAATGAAACAGCAAAAACACATAGAAAACAAAAAGTGGCAGACTTAAATCCTAACAGATCAATAATTACATTACATGTAATCTAAATACATCAATAAAAAGACAGATTGATAAGCAGATTCAAAATATGACCCAAAGTTCATGCTGTCTAAAATAGAAGAACTTTGATTATAGTAATATAGGTGGGCTGAATGTAAAAGTATGAAAAAAGATATGTCATGCAAAAAAAATTTTTTGGTACCAGGCATCAAACTCGGGACTTTGTTCTTGCAAGGCAGATGGCGAAACATCATGCAAATATTAATCAAAAGAAAGAAGTAGTTATATTATATCAGATAAAGTAGACTTCAGGGAATTAAAAACTACCAGGGTCAGTGCTCTGGTTTGATTATCTTCTCAAAAACTCATGTTTAATTTTAGTTGTATCACATCCATGTTTATAGCAGCACAACTCGCAATAGTTAAATCTTGGAAGCAGCTCATATGTTCATCAATAGGTGAATGGCTAACAATGTGGTATTTACACACCATGGAGTACTACTCTGTCACACAGGATAAACTTGTGTCATTTGTAGGAAAATGTATGCATGTTAAGACCATAATGCTAAGTGAAATACATCAAACACACAAACTTAGTGTCATGTGCTTTCTCTTATATGAGAAACCCAAAGCATAAATAATTTAAAGAACAAAATAAAGGATGGATAATAGGAATCAAGGAAATAGATCTTTTGCAAATAGGTAAGGGATCAAGAAATGAAGAGAGGGGAAGGTAAGGGGAAGCAAAAAGATGAGTTATGTACCCAAACCAATTCCCTACAATGAATGTAATCACTATGTACTGCAAACATGTACTAGTAAAAAATAAAATTGGAAAAAATAAAATGAAAAATTTATCAATCTAAAACATAAATGAACTTTAAAAAAAAGAAATCTAGGGCCAGGGATTTAGCTCAGTGGTTCTGCCGCCTGCTTTGTAAGCGCTAGGTTCTGAGTTTGATATCTGGTACCAAAACAACCAGCAACAACAACAAAAAGTATTAAAAAATGAAATTTAGTTGCCATTGTATTAAGAGGTGGGAGCTGGACATAGTGGCACACACCTGTGATCCCAGCATTCTGGGAGGCGAGACGACCATAATTTCAAGGCCAGCCTGGGAACAACTTAAATTCTCAAAATTAAAAAATATAAATGGCTGGTAGGGTGTCCCTAGGTTCAATCCCCAGTAGTGCAGGAAAAAATTGACAGCTTTAAAAAGTAAGGGTTTTGCCCTTATGAATAAACTGATGATATTAGTAAGAGTAAGTTCATTACTGAGACTGGGTTCACCCATTTTTGCTCTCATGTTTTGCTCTTCCACCATTCTTCCACGTGATTCCTTCCACCATGATACAATACAGCAAGAATACTCTCACTAGATGCTGACACTTTACCAGCCTCCAGAATTGTGAAGCAATACATTTCTGTTATTTTAAATTACCCAATCTCAGGTAATCTGTTATAGCATAGCAGCACAAATGGACTGAGACAGAGAAAGATACATAATAAAGAGATCAACCATCAAAAAGGACATAGAGTTCTTTATATATTCTAGATATTAGTGCCTTGTCCGAGGAGCAACTGATAAAAAATTTTTCCCATATTGTAGGTTGTCTCTTAGCTTTGTTGATGGATTCTTTTGCAGTGCAGAAGCTTTTTAATAAGATGAGATCCCAGTTGTTGATTCTTTCTGCTAGTTCCCATGCTGCTGAGGATTTGTTCATAAAGCCTTTTCCTATGCCAATGTTTTCAAGAGTTCTGCCTAACTTATCTTCCAGCAACTTTAGTGTCTCTTTTTAAATATTTAGATATTTAATCCACTTGGATTTTAGTTTAGTGCATCGTGAAAGATAAGGGTCTAGTTTTAATCTTTGACAGGTTGAAATGCAGTTTTTCCAACACCATTTATTAAAGAAGCTATCTCTCCTCCAGTGAGGATGGTTGGCTCCTTTGTCAAAGATGAGGTAGCTAAGTCCATCTGGAGTCACTTCTGTATCTTCCAATCTATTCCACTGATCCTCAGGTTTGTTTCTTTGCCCCCCCAATATAAAGACCCAATTCAAAAATGGGCATCTGAAATGAAGACATTTCTCAGACAAAGAAGTAAAAGCATCAAGTAAATATATGAAAAAATGTTCCACATCACTGGTCATTTGAGAGATGCAGATGAAAACAACACTGAAATTCCACCTCACCCCACAAAGAATGGCCACTATCAACAATCAACCAATAACAAATGTTGGCGGGGTTGTGGGGAGAAAGGAGCCCTTCTCCACTGTTGGTGGGAGTGCAGACTGGTGCAACCACTGTGGAAATCAATATGGAGATACCTCAGAGAACTAGGATTGGAGGTTCCATTTGACCCAGCCATCCCTCTGCTAGGTATCTTTCCAAACGAATTAAAAGAATCATACCACAGTGATATATGCGCACCCATGTTTATAGCAGCACAGTTTGTAATAGCTAAAACTTGGAAACAGCCCAATTGCCCATCAGTTGGAGACTGGATAAAGAAGATATGGTTTTTCTATAAAACGGAATACTACTCAGCCATAAAGAATGAGAAATTAGAGTCATTCATAGGAAAATGGATTCATATTGAGGATATACTCCTAAGTGAAATAAATAAGTCACCCATGCGTAAATACCAAATAGTTTCTCTGGTATGAAAAACTATAATTGTAAATAAGATCCTAATGGTATAATTGACAATGTGAACTAGGAAGAAAAGGGCTAAAGATGTAGGGTAAGTGGGAAGGGTAGGGAAAAGGAAATAAGGGAAAAGAAAAAATATGAAAAAATGATAATAAAGTTATTGTAAATAGGGAAGGGAGGAGGGGGTAAAGGGAGGGCAGGGGTATGGGGAAAAAATGAGAACCAAGACCTGTCATGTAAAGGTACAAGATCCCAATGATGAATGTAACTGTACTGTATACATAAAATGTACCAATACTCAATGAGGAAAGAGAAAAGGACATAGACATCCAAATGTGTATGCATCAAACAGCAGAAGCAAAAGCTTATGAAAATGAAAGCAGAAATAAACAAATTAAGAGTTGGAAATTCTAACACCCCTTCTTTCAAAGATTCACAGAAAAATTAAATAGAAAATGAGCAGGAAAACCAAATAACTCAACAATATCATGAACCAAAAGAATCTACTTAACATTTATAGAATACACTATCCAACAATAGCAGAATATTCTTTTCAAGTAACTACAGAACATATGCCATATTTTGAGCCACAAAATAAACTTCAATAAACTTAGAATTGAAATCATACAAGGTGTGTTATTTGACCACACTAGAATCAAACTGGGATTCAACTACAGAAAAACACTAGGAAAAAATCTGAACACTTTGAAATTTGAACAATATACTTGGGCTGGAGGTACAACTCAGTGGGAGAACACTGCTTAGAACTACTTAGGTTAGTGCTAGTACTGTGAGACCCTGTGGGTTTCATCCACAGCACTGAACACACACACACACACACACACACACACCTAGAGAGAGAGAGAGAGAGAGAGAGAGAGATTCCTGTTTGGTTCAATTAGGGTTTCAAGGAAAATTAAAAAATATATTGAGGGCTGCAGATGTAGCTCAGTGGTAGAGCACTTGCCTAGTATGTGTGAGGCAATGGGTTCCATCTGTAGCACTGCAAAATAAAAATACACTGAACCATATGAAAACACAACATATCAATTTGTGAGAGACACATAAAGCAATTCTTAATATATGAAACAAACTTCTTATTACCCTGCAGATATCAAAAGAATAATAAAGAATATTACTGTGAAAGTTAGCATTATCAAAATGGAGTCATTTGTGTCAACTCTAACAAAAAAATAAATAAACCTGAGAGATTATGAAGGAAGGTTGCCGCCTAATAACAAGTATCACAAACAAAGCCAGAACCAAAAGCTTGCATAAGGACCTCCACAAATTTAAACAAAAGGTATTTATTTTTGCAGGGCATCTGCCCAGCAACTGTCTGTCAATCTTGGACTGATGTCACCCTTATTTTTTTTCAATTTTTTTATTCATTAAGTTTATTGGTACATTTTAGGTATACAATATGATAAGATGCATCATTGGGAATTTGTACTTTTACATGATGTAACTTGGTTCTTATTTTTCCCCATCCCCTTGTCTTCCCTTCAACCCCTCCACCGCTCCCTATTTACGACTTTCAGTTTTTTCCTTTTCTTGTATTTATTTCTTTTCCTTCTTTCCTCTCCCCTACCTCTTCTTCTCCCCCTTCCACTTCCCCTGTGGACTTTTTCTTTCAAAATATCAGTATAATCTTTCTTATTTTTGCCTTTAAAAACTTCTCCTTGCCTCAACCCCTTTAAATATGCTTAGCTTACTATAGCACATATATATTCCCTTTGCAATTTTATTTCCCAAATAAAATTTGATTTTGCTTGATTTTAATGTCTTTGTGTTTCTCTCAGTCAACAAATCTATACATATAATTTCAATAACAGATGAAATAGGCTAATTCCCATAAATGATCACAAGTCACCCGATATGAAATAGATAATATTGTTACCAATCGGCCTTGGGTTCTTTTGCCTAATACAGATGGAAATTATGAATCTGCATAGTGCAGCTCTGCTAGCAGTCCTGATGTCACCAGATGACACCTGGTAATGTGAGATGCCAACAGTTGACAGCCAACTCTATTAGATGCTGGCCTCTGCTGCTGCTGCTTGCTGCTGTCTTTCAGTGCCAGCCTATACTGGACACTAAAAGTCAACTCTACCTGGTGCTAGTCTCTGGAGATCTTTGGTGTCTTAATGGTTTTGAGAGTATATTGTTCTTTTCTTTTTTAAAAAATGAGCACTCTACCCACACTACTTAGGATAAAAATCCCAAGTGGATTTACAAGACTTTTGGAGCCCACACAACCCGAGAAATAAATCATGAACAGGATCACAGGAACACTAAAGCAAGTCTTTATTTTAACAGGGCCAGTGCTGCAGCACATGGGGATCAGTACACAGGAGGGAGCCCTCCTAGACTAAAACCTCAGAAGTGGCTGGGGAGTGCTGCTTATATTAGCAGCTTGAAGGCCTGTTTCAGTGAGCATCAAGGCTGAAACCTGCTAGAAACGTTGGGCTTGCAAATAAGGAGCCCAGATCCCTCCCTCCCTCATGTTAGCCATTCCAGGATGCCCTCTCCCCTCTTCAAAAGGTAACAGTGTCCTCTGAGGTGGTGGGAGTTGGGGAGGGGCACTAGGCTGTCTGGCCGGCTGTACTCATGTTGGAGTGGAGAATGGCGGTTTGAAAGCCAGGGAGGACACCACCAGATAGCCAGGGAAGACACTGAAACAAACTTCCCCACCAGTCCACTGTGGTGCAAGAGGGAGCAAAGGGAAGTGAGGGAGAGGGGTATGCTGGCCACTGGCCAAGGCACGTCTCCCCTCCCACTGGCACAGGGAAAAATGAGAGTCAGGTGGTTTCCATCTTTCTCAATATGATTAGCCCTATAACTATAAAGAGCATTGAAAATGGGGCTGCCAGGTCTGGAACTGGAATTTCCAGAATCATGAGCCAAAGAAACCTTTTCTTTTCGCAAGTTAAAAATGTATATATTATAGGAATGGGATCTGTTATTTAGAGAGAGAGAGAGAGAGAGAGAGAGAGAGAGAGAGAGAGAGAGACAGAGAGAGAACCTCCTAGCCCAGATGATGTTATTAAACTTTTTTTTCAGTGCAAAAGATCAAACCTTGAGCCTTATACATGATAGGCAACCACTCTACCACCCACCACCCATCATAGTTTTATTTTTTATTTTATTTATTTATTTATTGGTACTGGGGATCGAACCCAGGACCTTGCACTTCTGAGGCAGGCACGGTGCTGCTGAGCTAAATTCCCGGCCCGCACCATACTTTTAAACATAAATTAATACTGCTATGGTTTAGATATAAAATGTTCCCCAAAGGAAAGTGATTGTATCACAAGGTCTCTAATCTCATCAATGGATCAACCCATTTTTTAGTTCACAGATGAATGAGCTACAGGGACTGGGGCCCAGTTGGATGAGGTGGGTCACTGGGAGTGTGTCTTCTCAGAGTACATCTTTGGTTCTGGCTCTTTTCAAGTCTCTCCGCTTCTGGCTGCCATGGGTTGGACAGCTTTCTTCTGCCATGCCTTTCCTCTCAGAAGCCAGGCAACAAAGGCCTGAAGCGTCTGAAATTGTGAGCCCAGATAAATCTTCTCTCCCTTAAACTAGTATTTCCCTGTGACAGGTGTAACCTTTTTTTTTTTTTTCTTTTTTTTTTTTTTTTTTTTTTTTTTTTTTTTTGGTAACAGAGATCGAACTCGGGACCTTGCACTTGCAAGGCAGGTGGCAGCACCACTGAGCTAAATCCCTAGCCCTTCCCTGTGACAGGATGAAAAGGGGCAGCCAAAGGAAATACATACATATCTTAGTCCTTGGAACCTGTGGATAGCACTTTAATAGCAAAAAAGGGTATTTGCAGATATGACTAAGTTAAGGATCTTGAGATGGGGAGATTATCCTGGTTCCTACATGCAATTATATGTATCATACTAAGAGGGAGGCAGAAGAAGATTTGACACACAAAAGTAGGACTGTGAAGATTGAACAGAATGATGCTGGGTATAAAAGACTGGATGCAACCCATGGAAACAAGCAATCAACTTTCCTCTAAAGCCTCTGGAGGAAGAATAGCCTGACAGCATGTTGATTTTGGTCCAGTTGGACTAAGTTTGGACTTCTAAACTCCAGAGGTATAAGAAAATACATTTATTGTTATTGTTTTTGAGGTAAGGTCTCACTATGTTGACCAGGCTAACCTTGAACTTGTGGGCTCAATTGATCCTCCTGCTTTAGCTTCCCCAGGAGCTGAGACATAGGAGTACACCACCACATCTGGCTAATTTGTTGTTCTGAACCACCAATGTCATGGTGATTTGTTCCAGTATCCACAGCAAATGAATACTTTCACTGATTAAAAACAGAAAACTAAAGCCAGTATAAGCAAAAATTTCAACAGGATAATAGCAAACAGAATTGAGTAAAATATTAAAGAATTATATATCATGACCAAGTCAGATTTTTTTCCATGGATGCAAGACCAATTCAATTTTCAAAAGCAGCCCCTATAATCCACATTAACAGGACGAAGTCTGTTTTATGTTACTATCAGAATATTGGAGACTAGATGATTTATAAAGAGAAATTTCTTCTGTCACAATTCCACAGGGTGAGAAGTCTAAAGGCAAGGCACTAGCAGGTTCTGGCTTTGGGTCCCAGATGGTGTTTCATATTGTCACATGCCCTGCTGTAACATTATCCTTAATGGCAGAAGACTGAAAATCAGGGATAAGGCAAGGACATCCATTCTCACAACTCTTATAAAAAATAGTACTGGATGTTCTAGCCAGTGAAATAAGACAAGACATGGAAATAAAAGGTAAAAAGAATAAGAAGGAAGAAATAAACTATTTCTATTTACAGATGACATTATTGCCTGTGTAGAAATTCCTGAGGAATCTGCCCAAAATAAAGCCCCTTCTAGAAAAAATAATTGAGTTCTTCTGTAAGATAACAGGCAACAAAATGGACATAAAAATCAGTTATATTGCTTACATTACTAATAAAAATGTGAATACCAAATAAAAGATACAACTACTCAAAAGAAACCAAAATACTTATGTGTAAATCTAACAAAATATGGTAAGACTTGTACACTCAATACTACAAACTCTGATTAAAGAAATGAAAGAAAGTCTAAAAACATGATTAAATTATTCATGGTTTGCAAGACAACATTCTCCCAAAACTGACAGGCAGGTTTAAAACATTTCCTATAAAAATCCTTAAAAAGTTTGTGAATATTAGGCAAGATTATTCTTAAAATTTATGACAGAAGACAAATAAATGAGAATAACTAAAATTTTTTAGAAAGAATGCAACAGGAATCAGCCTAGCATTTTCAATTCATATCATGTAGCTATGGTAACCAAGATTACACAAGGATAGACAAATGGAACAAAGTAAGAAGTAGAAGTAAAAGCAATTATATAGTAAAGAGACAACCTTTTATTTATTTTTTGTTTTTGTTTTTGTTTTTTGGGGACAGGGTCTCACTATGTAGTTGAGATTGACCTGGAATTCACTAGGTAGCCCAGGATGTTCTCAAACTCACAGCGATCCTCCTGCCTCAGCCTCCCGAGAGTGCTGGGATTACAGGCATGTGCCACTTTTCAAAAATCATATAGGTTTGGAGAAAGTTTTCAGATCTGACACCCAAAGTATAAAATGTTAAATGAAGAATTAATAAATTAGCCCATTAAAATTAAAATTTTTTTCTGTGAAAAACTGTTTCTGTTAAGAGAAAGAAAAAAATCCAAGTGTGGTGTAGTACTGGGGTTAGAACCCAGGGGCTCTTGTATGCTAGGTAAATGCTCTACCACTGAACTACAGCTTCAACCCAAACACTTAGAAAACATCTAAAAGAAAACAGGAGCCAGAGCCAGGGAAGGTGGTGTACACCTGTAATCCAGAACTCTGGGAGGTTGAGGCAGAAGAAGAGTTGTCCAGCCTGGGCAAACCTATGTAGGAAGACCTTGTCTCAAAAGGGGAAGGTGGGGGGGGAGGCAGAGACAAAGAAAAAAGAGAAAATCTTTAAGAACTTCATGCTAGATGATGTGGTTTTATACATGACACAAAAAGCACAGTGCATAAAAAGGAAGTCTGATTAATTGGGCTTTATCAAAATTTAAAATGCTCCTGAACCGGGAATTTAACTCAGTGGTTCTGCTGCCTGCCTTGCAAGCTCAAGGACCCAAGCTCAATCCCTGGTACCAAAAATTAAAAAATAAAATAAAATGCAGCTGAGTGTGATGGAACACACCTGCAAGCCTAGCACTTGGGAGGCTGAGGCAGGAGATTATAAATTTGAGGCTAGCCTGGACTATATAGCTAATTTGAACCCAGCTTGGGCTATATAGTGAGACTCTCCAAAAAGAGAAAAGAAAAAAGAGAAAGAAAAACTATAGACAGGGGAAAATATGTCCAACCACAGATCTGACAACAGCGGTGTAAGTAGAATATATAAAGCACTGCCAGGGATTTGGCTCAGTGGTTCTGGCGCCTGCTTTGCAAGCTCAAGGGCCCGAGTTTAATCCCCAGTACAAAAAAAAAAAAAAAAGAAAAAAAAAAAAAAGAAAGAAAGAAAAAGATTT
>NW_022900951.1:41669471-41688544 GCF_012274545.1 Fukomys damarensis | reverse complement strand
AAAAAAAAAAAAAAAGAATATATAAAGCACTATCAAAATTCAACAACGAAACACAGATGGAAATGGAAGACATGTTACATGAAATAAGTCAGGCGTGGAAGATAAATATCACATAATCTCACTTGTCAGTGGAAGCTAAACAAGTTGGTCTCATAGAAGTACAGTAGAATAGTGGTTATCAGAGGCTGGAAAGGGGAAGGGATGGACAGAGGATAGTTAATGGGTATGAAAAACAACCTTTTTGTGGCACGGAAACTGAACCCAGTGCCTTGTGCATACAGGCACATGTTCTAGCACTGAGCTATATCCCTAATCTTTTTTTTTTTTTTGAGATAGGTCTTGCTAAGTTGCTAGGCTGTACTTGAACTCATGATCCTCCTGCCTTAGACTCCCAAGTAACTATGCTTACAGTGTGCTACCACTTCTGGGAGGAATGGTAATGTTCAACGACAGAGTGAGAAAGTGCTGGGCTGGGGATTTAGTTCAGTGGTTCTGCTGCCTGCCTCGCAAACACAAAGACCTGAGTTCAATCCCTGGTGCCAAAACAAAAACAAAAACAGAGTGAGATAGTGCTAATGTTTGACATAGTGAGATAATTGTTGTTGACAACAATTAATTGTACACTTCAAAATAGTTAGTAGAGAGGGTTCTGAATGATCTCAACCCAAAGAAATAATGAATGTTTGAGGTGATGGATATGCTAATTATAGTTATCTGTTCACTACATTGCAATTACTGGTATTTATTGAAATAACACACTGTACCACAAACATGCATGATTATTACATGTCTATTGAAAACAAACAATCCAATTAGCAAATAGGCAGGGGCAAAAACATAAACATATAACTCAAAAAGATATACAGATGGGAAATATGAAAAGAAGTTCTATGAAAAGAAGTTCAGTATGAAATATGGAAAGTTCATATGAGAAATATGAGACGTTCAATATGAAATATGAAAAGAAGTTCAATATCATTAGCAGTTAGAGAAATGCAAATGAAAACCTCAATGAAATATCACTGCACATTTATCAGAAAGACAAATGTCTGATGCAGAGACACATGCACATGCCTGCAATCCCAGCTACTTACTCGGGAGATAGGAGGAAGGCAAGTTTGAAGCCAGCCTGGGCAACTTAGTAAAACTAAGAGCTAGGGGGGCAGCTCAGTGTGGACTGCCCCTGAATTCAGTCCCTAGTATTAACAAAAAGACACAGAGACAGAGAGAACAAGAAAGGGAGGAGAAAGTGGGAGAGAGGGATAGAAAGAAAGGAAGATGAAAACAAAAAAAGAAGAGGAAGTGGGAGGAAGAAAGGAAGGAAAGAAGGAAAAAAAGAGAGAGGTGAGAAACAGTGACATAGCTAGGGGTAATGTTCAGTTAGAGTGCTTGCCTAGCATGCACAAGGCCCTGAGTTTAACCCTCACCATCACACATTCACAGACAAATGTTGGCAAAGTATGGAAAAGCCAAATTATTCTTAACATTGCTGCTTAGAACAAAAACTGGTAACTGGCCCAGCCACTCTGAAAGAGATTCACAGTTTCTTCTAAAGTTTCAAATGCTGCAATTCTAGTTGTATGCACTCAGCTGGAGAAGTGAAAATTTATGTTCACACAAATACTCATATGCAAAGGTTCACGGCAGTTTTATCCATAACGGTGAAAAACGAGAAATAACCTGTCTTCAGTAGGTGAACAGGTAAGCAGGGGTACATCTGTACTAAGGAATGCCACTTGATAAAATAAGGAACAAAATGTTGATGCTTGTAACAGTATGGATGACTCTCCAAGGAATTAAGTTGACAGGAAAAAGCCAAACCCGAGGGTGACAAACTGTATGACTCCATTTACATTGTTAAAATTTTGTCTTGAAATGACAAACTTCTAGGGACAGACAACAGATTAGTGTTAGGTTGGGGGCACAGTGGAGAGTGCAAGTGTATATACGCTGTGGTTATGATAAAGGCAGCAGGAAATATTTTGGGGACTGTGTTAATGGCACTATCCTGGTTGCGACTGTGGGACCCTGACCGCTGTGTAGCCCCTAGTTAGTCAGCATATAGCAACGCAAAACAGAGTGTGCAGAAGCCTGGTACGGGTAACAAGATAGGGACTCAAGGCCTCGCCAGAACAGAACATCCTGAGGTCTGGAGATGATCAATGTAAGAGACCAGGCGTGCCCTACACCCGACCCCCTGTGATAGATAGCAGAAAACTGACCCCTGGCCCACTTGCTGTGCTCGCAATCCTCTTCCCCTTGCCTTTAAGATCTGTGCAAACCCCTGACCTGGTGCCTCTTGGAGCTACTTGGCTCTGGGAGTGCCATCTGGCCAGACTAATAAAGGTCTGTTTTCCAACTAGTCCTATGTGTTCCTTCCTGGGTGACTCTCGCTGCACGACAATCTCCGGGAGCCTCGCTGAGCTATAGGTCCCAGCATCTTGGAGGCCCTTTGGGTTGTTCATGGCTCCCAGAAGTAAGGTCCTGGGTCTTGCATCTGGAGCCATCATTGGGCTGTAGGACTCAGCATTGAAAAGGCCCACACTCCTTGGAGTAGAAGTGAGACTTTAGGTCTTACAGTGATATTATACTGCAGTTCTGAAAGGTGTTATCATTGGAGGAAATGGCACATTAGATCTCTTTGTGCTGTTTCTTTTTGTTGTTGTTGGTGTTTGGTTTTTTGAAACATGGTCTCACTATGTATGTAGCCCAGGCTGGGCTCAATCTTGTGATTCTCCTGCCTCAGTCTGCTGAGCCCTGAGATTATAGGACTGCACCACCACACTTGGATTCTGTGTAGTTTCTTATAGCTGTATGTGAATCCACAATGATCTCAAAATCTTACATTAGATCCTTTGCTATATTGGACTAGACAGGAACAACAGGTGAACCCTGAAGGTCTGAGGGTCTGAAGGTCAAATGATAGTCCGATAACTTTCTTGATTCTGCTGGAATCTTAGGGTTATGTAGAAGGTCCTCATGTGAAGAAAATGCTGAAGTATTCAGAGGTGATGGGGCACCAGATGGCAACTTACTTTCAAATGGTTCAGAAAAGCCAGACATGACAGTGTGTGCCTATAATCCCAGCACTCTGAAGGCTGAGGCAGGAGATCCCTACACATTTTAAGTCAGCCTGGGCTATGCAGTGAGTTCGAGGCCAATCCAGATTATATAAGCAGGACACTATTACAAAAAAAAATGCAGGGAAAAATTTTTTTGCAGTGCTTGGGATCAAACCCAGGGCTTTGTACATGCTTAGCTCTACCACTGAGCTACATCTCCAGCCATTTTTGTTCATTTGTTCAAGACATGCCTCACTATGTTGCCTAGGATGGCCTTTAACTCCTAGCCTTAAGTGATCCTCTTGCCTCCACCTCTTGAGTATCTGGGACAATAAGCCAAGGCCACAACAAGCTCAGAAAATGAGGAATTTTCACTGTACTTGTAACTTTTATGTGAACTTGAGATGGTTTTAAATGTAAACTTTTTTTTCTGCAGTATTGAGGATTGAACCCATGGCCTTTGCATTGAGCAACATCCCTACACCTTTTTTTTTTTTAATTTTGGGTGAGGGTCTTGCTAATTTGCTAATCCTTGTACCTCAGCCTCCTGGAATGCTGGGATTACAGGTGTGTGCCACCATGCCAAGTCTCCAAGTACAAACTATTAAAGCAAAATCTGTTCATCAAAACATACCATCAAAAAGTTCAAAGACAGGGCCGGGGATTTAGCTCAGTGGTGCCAATACCTAACTTGCAAGGGCAAGGTCCCGAGTTTGATCCCTGGTACCAAAAACAAAACAAGTTTAAAGACAGCTGGGTTTGTGGCTCAGGAGTAGAACGTTTGCTCAGTGTGCACATGGCTCAGCGCTGCAAAAATAAATACATGAATAAAAGTGGAAAGATCAAAAAGTCAGAAGTATGCCTATAATTCCCGCTACTCAGGGGGCTGAGAAAAGGATTGTATATTTGAGGGTAGCCTGGACAATTAAGCAAGACCCTATCCGGCTGGGCATAATAACACATGCCTATGATCCCAAAGCTCTGGAAGGCTGTGGCAGGAGGACCATAAATTCAAGGCTTGTCTCAAAATAAAAATAAAAAATGCCCTAAGGAATGTAGCTTGGTGTGAAGGCCCTGGGTTCAATCTCCAGTACTGAGAGAGAAAAAAAAAAAGAACCTGACTGAAAATTTGGGAGGGGACAAGAGATGTAGCTCAGTGGTAAAGAGTCCCTGGGTTTGATCCTTAGTACCTGAAAAAAAAAAAGCTACAATAATGGATTTTGGATGCTTTCTCCATAAAGACATGACAAATATTTTAGGAGAGAAGCAGAGAAGCAGCTTCCTACTATGTGCAAGGGCTTGTGTTTAATCTGTAGCACTGCAAAAAATAAAATTTGAGAAGACTGACACACTTATGCTGATTTGAACATTACACAGTGTATGCATGTATGTATCAAAACACACCATCCTCCATAAATAGCTACAATTTTTATATCAGTTAAATATATTTTAAGTGAAAAGAGAAGCCACAAACTGAAAGAAGGCACTTTCTATGCACACGATGGACAACGAATCACATCTAGAATATAAAGTATCATTAAGAAAAAAAAAAGAACTATAAGTACATTATACCACAGGTCATCCTTGCTCTCTGATAGCAAAAGGATCATATGGTCTAGGACGTAGCTCAGTGATACAGCATTTACTTAGCATATATAAAGCCTTATACTCTATTCCTAACACACAAAAATAAGGTAAAATAAAACAAAACAAAATAAAACATGAGTCATAAAATTCAAATTATCCTGACATACTATTAGAGTCTCATTAATCACTGATAATTATTCTTTTTCCGTCGCCATATCAAGAAAATGTATCCTGGGGCATGGCTTCCATTCACACTTGTCAGGTTCCAAAAGCAGAAATAGTCTCAGCAACATGTGGCTTTGCCCATTATTATGGCTCATGCCTAGATGTTCCCCCAAAGCCTCATGCAGTTATAGATGGGGCTTTTTCACAGGAAGCTGAATGTAGAGCATGTGACGCTAAGATTAAGAGTGTGCTATTACTAAATCAGCCCACCGATTGGTTTGGCACTGCCCTAATCCCAGTAGTCTAGACAGAGTATAAAAGGGGCAGAAAAAAGCTGCTAAGGTCCTTAGTTTGCTTTGCCACCTTCTGCTCGACATGGAGTGTTTCTCCTCTGTGATACCTGTCTGTCATGCCACTCTACTGTGGAGCCAGCTGATTACACATTGAAACCTCCACAAACTGTGAGCTAAATAAACCTTTCCTCCTTTAACTTTGGGTGTTGGGTATTTTGTCTCAGCAACGAGCAAAGTATCTACAACAGAATTTGGTACCAGAGAAGTTGCTGTGACTGTACCTGACCATGTGGTTTAGGAGCCTTTGGAACTGGCTTGTGGGAAGGGGAAGAGTTAGGAAAGGTTTCAAAATACTAGCTGAAAAAGCAGAGCTGGAAAGCCTTAGGCTTTACTTGATGGGAGATTCTTGTCAGGGCTCAGAAGACCATAAGGCTGATAAAAATCTTGCTGGCAAAAAGCAGGCTTGGGAGGATTCTGCTGGGAAGAAGGACTGCATTGGCTGTTGGACTCCAGACAATATTATGTATGTTACACCTTAGCAGAAAGTTTGCCCGCATTTAGCTCTTGTCCAGAGACTTTGCCTGAGACTAATGTTAAGGGTGGTGGACTAATTAATCTTGCAGGGGAAATTTCAAGGCAGTCTCATGTTTGGGCTGTGGCTTGGCTACTGTTGGGTTTTTTTCTTTTTTTTTTTTCTGTTGAGAATCAAGAGCAGAGAGTCCAGTAGAAAGATTCAAAACACTGTGAATCTGGGCAAAAAGGAAGCTCCAGTAAAGTTGCAGCCTGTAAAGACGGAACAGAGGAGAAACTGGTTGCTTAAAAGATTTGCAAGGAAAAGCCAAGTATCTCAGAAGAAGACGACAGAAAAGATGGACATCATGAGAACCAGCAGGACTCCAGCCTTTGAAACCTCAGAGTTGCGAGGTGAAAAACTTTGTTTTGAGAAGAAAGACCCAGAGCACCATGTTCCAGAATGGCGGAGGCTTAGAAAAATTGTTCCTTGGAATTGGGTTGAGAGTATTCAGTGATTCAGGCACCACATCCCTCCAGCCAAGAGAGAAGGGAGCCTGGCTACTCCTCCAGCTGATTGCAGACCTTGGTATCATCCATGTGGCGCTGGTTTTAGGCACATGCAGAACGCGAGAGTCGTGGGGTAAGGAAGGCTTCCACCCAGATTTCAGAAGAAGGCCTGGGAGGCCAGGCAGGGTGTCCATGAGAGGGCAGCGTGTAAAACTGTGAGTGTGAAGCCGAAGGTGCAGTGGCGACCCCAGAAATTTGGGCAAGCCAGGAATATGTATCATCTGAGGAAAACTGGAAGGAGGGAGCAGAGCCAGCTAAAGAGAGAAGCTGTGGGAGCTACAACCACCAGAAGTGCCATAGGGGCTGAGCCACTCAAGCCCTTGGAGTTCACTTATTGCCACAGGCTGCCTCAGATGCTGCACAAGGAACTACAGGACTTCCTGTTTGCCCTGCTGGATTTTGGACTTGCTTTGGTCCCATTGCTTGTATCCCCCTATTTGTAACTTTTGGAATAGAAACGTCTATCTTGTGCCACTGAATTGTGGAAGTGTTTAACTTTATTTTCATTTGTACTCCCAGCTAAGAGTCTGCCTTAACCTCAGAGGAGACTTTAGACTTGGACTTTCTGGCAATGCTGAAACTTTTAGGACTTTGGCAACTCTTGGAGATGGATGAAGTGCCTTTTGCTTAAAGGGATGTGCGTGAATCTTGAGGGGACAGGAGCAGAATGTTGTGGCTTGTGTCTAGATGTCCCCCAAAGCCTCATGAGCTCATAGCCACCTTTTTCAGAGGTGGCTGAACCTGGAGTGTGTGATGTTGGGATTAAGGGTGTGTAATTACTAAATCAGTCCACTGATTGATTTGGTACTGCCCTAATCCCAGTAGCCTAGACAGAGTATAAAAGGTGCAGAAAGAAACTACTAAGGTGCCTTGCTTGCTTTGCTACCTTCTGCCCACCATGAATTGTTTCTCCTCTGCGATACCTGTCTGCCATGCTTATCTGCTAAGCCACCCTACCTGGGAGCCAGCTGATTATAAAGTGAAACCTCTATAAACCGTGAGCCAAAGAAACTTCTCTCCTTTAACTTTGGATGTTGGGTATTATTGAGCTGAGTCAGTTCTTGATCTGAGCCTCTTTCAAGGTGTTAATTTAATATTGAATTTCCCTCATTACATAACCCATTTATCCATTCCTTTACCCTCAGCTTCTCTCCCTCCTCCCTAATTTTACCCAAACATTTCTACCTTTGGAAGGAATATTACGTTTGGCCACTGTGCTGGTCTAGACTACAGGCAGAGTACAAATCTAGCAAGTGCCTCTCCTCAATCTACTCCCATTTAGACAAGTTCACATAAGTGCAAAACTAGTGGGTTATTATGCCAGCAGGAAATATGGTTGCATTTACTACTAATGTCAATTTCTGCCAAATAGGGTGACCCACTCACCAGGTCAACAAATTGTGACATAAAGATTTTAAAAATAAGCTGGTTGCCACCTGCCTCGCAAGCGCAAGGTCCCGAGTTCGATGCCTGGTGCCAAAATAAATAAATACATACATACATACATAAATAAAAATAAGCTGGGCATGGTGGTGCACATCTGTAATTCTAGCATTCTGGGAGGCTGAAGCAGGAGGATCACAAGTTCAAGCCCAGCCTATGGAACTTAGTGACGTACAGAGACCCTGTCTCAAAAATAAAGACTAGGAAAGAGCTGGAGATGTAGCTAAGTATGAAGGCCCTGGGTTCAATCCCCAGTACAGAAAAGAAAAAAACAACTTAAATTTCTTGCTTAGAAACTGCTTGTGCCATTTGTAGTCACAGTGCTGGTCCTGCTACCACTGCATCAGGTAAGAAAAAAGAAAGTTGAGGTGATGTGGGAAAGGAAGAAAATGTGTAATCATCATCCCAGTATCTTGTCCAGACCCCTCTTCCCTGGATCTATCAGAAAAACAGAATCTATTTTCTGGATACACTGAAGGGGAAAGGGGCCTATAGGTAAGGGCTTCATTAGGCTTTCTGGCTAATCCTGACTAGAGAAAGTTAAAACTTTACTATAGGGAGCAATTAACAAGACAAGGGGGACAGCTGATAAATGGCAAGTATGACTTTAGTGAGTCCTTCACAAACAGGCAACTTTTAACAAGCAGTAGCTTCTCAGTAAATAGGGCAAATGGACTCAAAAGAAAGTATACAACCACCCAGGTGCCAAAAAGTGCAGTAATTGTGTACACACCCTAGCAGACCGTCCTTGGACATCCAGGTCATAAACATTTCACCCCAGATTCCTTAGCCCCTTCAATACCTATATAAGCCTAGATCCTACCCCAGTTAGTTGCTAATCTCTCTCCCCTGGTGTAAGACCATCCACTCAGGGATGAAATCTCTCCCAGCTAGCTGCCACTTTCTCTCTCTCCCAGTGTCAGTTCACCCACATAGGGATGTGATAAACTCTGCTTTTCCCAGCTGGCTGCTAGAATCTCCTGAATTTAGCCTCTGTTCACTGGAATAAACTTTCCTTTCAAAAGCCTATTTTTGACAAGTGGATTCTTTATAAGGATAAACAGAACATGGAGGAAGTCAGATGCCTTGACTAGGTTAGCAGCCCCTAACCCACCTTCAATAAAATACAAAAGAGGCAAGGGCCTGCCACCTAAAAGAGAATTCTTATTTGGTACAGTGGACCCTGGACTTACAAACTCGATCGGTTCCCAAGGGCTGGTTATAACTCAAGTTGATTGTAAGTCAATACAGCTGAGATCTGGATGTTTACCTGGGTACACATTATAGATAACAAGAGGCCGATGAATCTTCCCTTAACCTAATTAACCCAAGTGGTTCGTATGTCAGGCCAGTTGTAACTTGAGAGTCCATTGTAGTGTTTTCCTTTTTAAATTTCACTCTTGTTACTGATGCTGCACTTACTTACAATCCTGGTTGGCTACAGAGCAGCTGTGTTCACCCCTGGACACAACAACTTTTAGAGATAAGCAACTTCTCCAAACTTCTTCCTGCTGAACATATAACTAACGCTCCAGGCCCCACTCTTCTCCTTAGCCCTAAAGCAAGGCAGAATACACAGATGCTGGCCCCATGAGGTCACAGCCCAGTTTCCTTTCCACAAGAAAGGGGACAATGAGCTGAAGATGGCTGGAAGTGATTAAACTAAAAAAGACTTTTGTCCACCTATATACAAGGAGATGATGATTTGAGGAAAATTGGCCCCTCCATCTCCTTGAAGCTAGCTTTGAATACATCCTTTTTCGTTTTTATCAAAATATATGGCTCCTTTATTTGGTCAGCAGTGAGCAAATGAACTTGAGCATATGAACGCGATTGGTCAGTAATACTCTAGGTACTACTAATCTCCCCCTTAAAGCCTTTTGACATCAGCTAAGACATCATGGGTATTTTATATTTCAAAATTATTTTATGAGCTGGCATTGTGGCACACACCTATAATCCTATATACTTAGGAGTATGATGCAAGAGGATCTCAAGTTTGAGGCTAGCCTGGGCAACTTAGTGAGATTCTACATCATAATATAAATAAATAAAAAGGGATGGGGATGCAGCTTACTGCTCTCTGGGTTCAATGTCCAGCATTGCAAAAAATTATTTTATGTCCTTCAATCATAGGGACAATTTTAATTAAGGTCTGATAGCAAGCTAGTAATTGCCATTCAAATTGAAATTCTCTAGTCCAAAATCCTGGTATTTACCACTGGAGGGCGCTCATAGGCTTTTGCCTTGAGTCCCAGTCTATACTCCACACCAAAGCATTTGTCTGTATCAGCACCCCATGTTCTATTCTACACTCTGTTGGTTTGGGCAATCTTATTGGTTCTCATTTAGCACATCCAAGGAATCTTGCTTGAAGTGTGGATTAACAATACCAGGGAGAACACTCTACAGTCAGATACAGGGACCATTTCTATAATGCATTTAGGTAAAAGACAGCTGCAACTACTTTTCAGAAAGCCTATTTGAACATACCAATTCTCCCCCAAACTTTCACCTTCATTTCATCAACCTTTACATTCCTATGTGTAGCTTCCATTAGGATTTCTTTGACACAAGCTTTGATTTTAGAATACTATGGTAGATAGGCGAAGTGTTTCCTCATGAGACATAATATCCATAACTATAGAACACTCAGGTAAAGGCTGGTTAATCATGGCAATTCTCATCAAACTTCCACTGCAATCCTACCAACCTATACATTTCCATATTTCTCAATCTAGTTACAGCTCAGGTTAGGGCTTCACCAATAGATTTTGGTACAAAGTTTCCATGTCAATGAGCACCAGAAACTTCACTTTTCTACTCATGATGTGCACAAGGCTTTGGGTTCCACTGAGGGGTGGAACTATAGAACTCTTGCCCTTGGATTGATTTTTATCTTATTTGCCTCAGACAGTTGAAGGTAGGTTTCTCATTGTAATCTTTGCCCTGTTTTGTTCTATAGTTTAGAGATGTGGAAGACTGAACCCAGTGCCTTGCATATTCTAGGCAAGTGCTCCATCACTGAGCTATACCTCTATACCACACCTTTTGGATTTTAAAATTCCTCTTAGCTAGGATAAATAGAACAGACTTGTTTGGGGCCCTTTAATGGCTGGAGACCAGCATGGGGTTCCTTTGATCCAACCAACCTTCCATAGTACTGTATTAAGGATTTTGTTTCAAACCCATCAGTGTCTATTTTATTTTATTTATTTATTTTTATTTTTATTTTCCAATACTGGGGATCGAAGGCAGACATGGTGTCACCGAGCTACATCCCCATCCCTCAATGTCTTCTTAATAACCATCTAAAGAGCTCTACCCTGCTAGTGGACTTGACTCTTTCATTTTGCCTCTCCTCACTCTCTTGTTAATTAACCTAACTTTTTATTAGCACATGTAGGACCCAGGGGAGGAAGCTGAGATGGCAAATTTAGTGAGGCTTTAGTTGCTGGATTCTGCAGCACTAAGGTTACATGGGGTGCTCATGCAAAAGGGATCCTGGTCACAGCACTTACCAGGACCTGAGCAATGGGCACAGTGGGCAAATGAATACCCACATTATGATAAAGCCAGCCACACAAAGCATGCATTTGGAGTATATCAGCCATTTTATCCAGAACGTCCCCCAGGCATTAATAGGGAGAGTCGGACAATCCCCCTTTCCAAGTCTGCCAGGTTAGGTGTTCTCTTATGGAAAATTTCCTGTGTATATGGATCAAGTATAGTTCTCTCTGTTCCAAGAGGGTGCAGGTCTTGCAGAAACCCAAACATGTCCTTTGGTAGTATTCAAAAGCAAAGACACTGCTAGTATATTAGTCACTCTCACAACTCACATTAATAAAGGTTCTTTAGAAAGCTGACCATACCCTATCTATAAAATGAGACCTCTCCTTCACACCACAGCTCCTGGCTTCAGTAATTTCTAAATTATGCCCTTCCTCCAACTGGACCACCTTATTGGTGACCAGAAGTCTTAAAACTAACTACTCTCTGTTGTCCCAGGATGACCTTTACCTTTGTGAGTGGCTGTGAAGCTAGTAGTCAAACGTCCAACTAACCAGCCTGGACACGGTGGCACACTCCTGTAATTCCAGCACTTTGGGAGGCTGAGGCAGGAGGATCACAAGTTTGGGCCCAGCCTCAGCAATTTAGCTAGACCCTATTCTCAAAATAAAAAATAAAAATGGGTTGGGTATGTATGAAGCCCTGGGTTTAATCTCCAGTATTAAAAAAAAATCTAACTAACCAAAATTTAAGCTTACTTAGTCCACCAACAAAATCTAACCTGGCACTCTTTTACATTCATTTTAGCTATTATAGATAATGAGATGTAAAAGTCTATATATTTTTGCTTTTTTCTCATTGGTTTGCATTTCCTTAGGCAGCCAGTGAACCAATTCCCCAGGGGTTGGATCTATCATTGAATTCTACTGGTACCTTTTGCCTTTAGTAATTTGATTCCTGCACAGTTGCCATTCCACATACCATGGGTGACCATTTGGGCACTGAAAAGGACACCCTTCTTACTTAACACTTTAGTCAGGATCTAGGCCTCATCCTTGGTTTGCCAAGCCCTATTTTACCAAAACTCCTGCTAAACCAATTTAGAGAGAATTCCCCACCTGATCAAGAGTTTCTACTCCTACCCTTGATTAGTCAAACTCTTCCACTGTCCTTGATATATAACCAAGTTCCTCTTAGAAATTTTCCATCTACTTCATACTCAATGGCTCTAAAGTTCTCCTATTGCATACAGGGTTGAATTCAATTTCTTTCTTATTCCAAAAGTCTTGAATAAAGTTTTCCTTGTTGTTTTGAGCAATTTATCTATGACACCATCTAGGATTCAAAGATTCCTCAGCTCTCCTTTTTCAGCCTTTTAATTTCCAAACTACATGTTTCTATGACTTACAGTACTGACACTAGCAGGCCTTAAAACTTACTATAAACCAGGCATGATGGTGCATGCTCATATTCCCAGCACTCTGGGAAGCTGAAACAGGAGAAATTTTAAGTTCAAGCCCAGACAGGGCAACTTAAATGACTTAGCAAGACCCTGTTTCAAAATAAAAAATTAAAAAGAGTTGATGATATAGCTCAGTGCAAAGGCCCTGGGTTAAATCCGCAATAACACCAAACTGTAAAATAAAAAAGTAAAGCTAGAGCTATTGAAACAATATGGTGTTGGTGAAAGAATGGACAGATCAATGGAAGCACAAGAGAGCTCAGAAATAGAGCCAAATAAATACAGTCAACTGATCTTTGATAAAAGAGCAAAAGCAATTCAGTGGAGAAGTAATAGTTCTTTTTTTGTTTTGTTTTGCTTTTGGCAGTGGTACATCAACACCACGAGATACTACTCAGCAATAAGAAGGAGCAAACTACTGTTACACACAGCCACTTGGATGAATCTATAGAGAATTATGCTTGGCAAAAAAGAAGCCAACCCCAAAAGCTAACATACTCAATGATTTCACTTATGTAACATTCTTGATTGACAAAATTATATTGTATTAGAGAACAGACTAGTGGTTACTAGTCGGTAAGGAAGTAGGGGTGGGAAGGAAGCAGTCCTGGTTATTAAAAGGTTAAGGTGAGACCTCCGTCCGGTGATGGATGGAAATGTTTTGTATGTTAATATCCTGGTCATGATCTTGTTCCAAAGTTTTACAAGATGCTAGCATTAAGGGAAATGGAGTAAACTTTACTGCCATGCCTGACCTAAGTGAGTCCTTCACAAAAAAATAGGACAAAAGCAAACAGGCTACCTTCACCAAACAACAGGCTATTTCTCAGTGAACAGAAGACAATCTCCCAGCATTGAAAAGTCCAGGTATTGTCCACACACCTGTGCTGAATGTCCTTGGACTCAGTCATAAACATTTCACCCCAGAATCATTAGTCCCTTCAATACCCATATAAGCCTAATTCCTTCCCCAGTTAGCTGCTAATCTCTCTGTCTCTCTGTCTCTTTGTCTGTCTCTCTCTGTCTCTGTCTGCCCCTTTCCCTCCCCATCCACTCACGGATGAAATCTCTCCCAGCAAGCTGCTGACATTTCTCTCTCCCAATGTCAGCCATTCACACACAGATATAATAAATTCAGCGTTTCCCAGCTAGCTGCTAGAATATATCTCAGATTTTGGCCCCTGATTTTAGTCTCTGTTCACTGAAATAAACTTTTCCTCCTATTTCAAATGGGTGGTTTTACATGTGCCATTTATAACATTTACATCGTATTTTAATCTACAATTATTTCAAAATCAAAATGTGGTGGTGCACGCCTGTAATCCCAGCACTCGGGAGGCTGGGGCAGGAGGATCCCTGTGAGTTCGAGACCAGCCTGGGCTACATAGTGAGTTCCAGGTCAGTCTCAGCTATATAGTGAGACCCTGTCTCAAAAAAACAAACAAACACACACACACACACACACACACATACACACAAAATCAAAATTTACTAAAAAAAATAACGAACGAAGAAAGAAATAGACAACAGTAGGCTCCTCCTCCTTACCTCAAATGATCTGCCAGGTTCTCCTGGAATCAAGGCAGGGAAGCTCTGGGGTGATTTCCCATTAGCTGGCATGTTCACCCTAGGCCTCAGCCCCCTTTCAAAGCTGCAGAGGGGACTGTACGCAGAAGATCCTCCAGACTCCAGTAAGGGCTATGGCTTAATGGCTCCACAGACTCCAAGAAATCCTGAAAGGGCAGTATCTGTGTTATCAACATCATTCTGCATTCACCCCACAAAGTTCAAGTAGCCCTACTCTATTACTCAGGATGGACTATAGAAATGATCATGATATCTGGAGTTGAATTAATGAGATGGGAGTCCATTACTCTCAGGTGGGTCCATGAGGTATTTTACACGCTACCCAGCCAGTCTACCCCTCAAGGCCAGATCTAGGTTTGGAGAGAGGGTGGGACTAGGACAGTGAATGGTGATGTTCCATGGGGAGAGGAGAGACTTGTCCCTGGCTTGGTGCATGACATTGCAGGCAGGAAACCAAGTAATCTGAATGAAAGGAAATGTCATCTTTTGTAATTTTTTCATTTTAAGGTGAAAAAATCCTTCTTAAATTTTTGCAAGGACAATTTTAGCCTCTTCTTTCCATATTAAGGTTCCATATTAATAGTATTATTTATTATGTCAACAAATTAGGGGGATACACGCTATTGACTTACACCAAAAAAGTATCTAACACAACTCAACATTTTTCTTAGCAGCCATTATTAATTAAAGTGCAAACTAAAATTAGGGAAGAAGAAAATAACTTAAATATCATAAAAGCCATCCATGAAACATAGCCATGCCAAATGTCATGCCAAAAAGTAAAATGATGGACCTATTGCCATTGAAATCAGCAGAAAGGGCTGGGGGTATAGCTTAGTGATAGAGTGCATGTTTAACACGTGAGGCTAGGGGTTCCATCCCCAGCATCACAAAGAAAAAAAATAGTAAAAATACAGAGATGTCCAGTATAACTCAAAACTGGCTTATAGCCACAATGCGTGTGGCTGAAGGGTTCACGAAGAGAGAAATGACGAGAAAGACAAAGAGATATAATAAGGTATAGGTGGGGCCAGGTGGGGCTCTAACTTCTGATGGGAGGAAAAGATAATGGTAGAGATAGGGGAAGTACAAGGGGCTGTAAAAGGGGCTGGGCTGGTCTGTAACTGGAGCCAAGGCCTGCAGGACATCATGTTTGATGTTTCTCTGGCTAATGGGCAGGAAGGAAGAGAGTCCTCTTCCAGGCCAGGCCTTGTTCCATCACACCCTCTTGTCACCTGTTCTCCTGGCCCCGTCCAAGGGAGGAGGTGAGTTAGGTCTGGTCATAGTGATCTACAGCAAGTCTCTCCCAGCATCTTATGAGCTTTCGATGAAATAATCAGAATAAACACTGGGGGAAAAATGAAAATGTAGCTTTTTTGGACAGTGATATGATTTTGGACATAGACAACCTACCAGACACTGCTAAAACGCTACTAAAATTCATAAGGTATCTTGATAAGGGGATGGATACAAGATAAAATTCTAAGGGCAGATAGTTTTTCCCTAAAATAGCAATGAACAAATGGAAATAGAAGAAAAATACATTAATAATTATCGCAAGAAATAAAATACGCAAGAATGTAGATGATACAGTACTTGCTAAAGGAGCTTTACTTCAACTTGGCACAGTTGTGCACTCCTGTAATCCCAGCATTTGGGAGGCTGAGGCAGGAGAATCACAAGTCCATTTAGTGAGGCCCTGTCTCAAAATAAAAAGTAAAAAAGTGTCAGGGATGTATTTCAGAGTGAAGGCCCTAAATTCAATCTCCAGTACGACAAATAAAATAAAAATAAAAGAGCTGGGGCTGTAGCTTAGTGGTACAGTTCTCCTGAGTTTGATCCTCACTAACATACATACGCACACACACAAAGGAGCTGGGCTAATACGATTGAAAAAGTTTTTTTAAATTGACAAATATTAGTCTGGTATGGTCGCACATGCCTGTAATCCCAGCACTCTGGAGGCTGAGGCAGAAGGATTTCTCTGAGTTCAAGGCCAGCCTGGACTGCACAGTGAGACCCTTTCTCCAAAAATAATTTTGGGACAAATATAAAATAATTACATAGACATCATATTCGTGGATACTTTTTTTTAAACGCCAAAGCTCATGCAGGTGTGGGGCAAACAGCTATTTGGGAAGCTGAGGCAAGAACAATTTATGTTCTTAAATTTTTTTTAACAAAGAAAGGCTGAGCATTAATGAATTAACATCCAATTTAGGAATTTAGAAGAAAAGAAAATATACATGAGCGGAAATTACAGGAAATAGAAAACAAAAAGCACATTAGAGAGGATCAACAAAGCTACAGGTTGGTTCTCTGGAATAAATAATAAAATGAGCAATCTCTGGGGATACTGACTGATTAAGGAAAAATCCAAACGCACAGTCTAGGCTTGACAAGATGCTGCCAGGAAGCTAAACCCGACTCCCCTAGAGGTCGCCACCGTCCACAGTCTCCCATTTATTAGATTCCTTAACTCACCAGAAACTGACACCCCAAACTGCCATATCACCCCCCAAACCCAACAAAGCCATCATCTCTAAATTACCTGAGCGACTATCACGCCATAAATCCAAGTGCACAGGCTTTAGCGCCGGGCGCCAACAAGACTTAAATGGCCCCTGAGGACAGTTTCCGTTTCCTGTCCTCGCCCCAACACTGCACCCTAGAGAGATGTTGGTTTTGCATAGGATCATAACCACCAAAGTTGCAGTATACTCACACTGAAGAAGGTACTGTTACGGATCAGCAGAGACTTTGGCCAGGAGCGGCGGCGTCAGAATGGCATGGCCGCGCCATTTATTTTCTCCCGAGAGCCGCCATCATAATTCTCATTCCGTACAGCAGACTGTTCCACAGAAGAAAACGGCAAGGGGATGTCCACCGGCAGAAGCCGTCTGAATGCAAGCGTCCAAGAGAAGGTGGTCTACGGAACTGAATTCTATAGGTCTGTGTAAAGTTTAGTGGAGTAAAAACGCCCCTCTTGTATCGGGAAAAGGGAGATATATCCTGCAAGAGACGCATTCAGCGAGAGGGGAAAGAGTGGTACAATCCTCTCCTCGGCCAGACCATGCGGGGAGAAGTAGAATTAAGGCAATACAACCTTCTGGGCGATACCGGTTAGATCGGACCGCAATTTTCCCACCCAGTTGGGCCTGGAATCCGTTTCTCTGGAAGATAAAGCTCCGTAGTCTCTGGAGCCCAGCGTGCTGTGTACAAACACACTTCACAGTCTTTAAGGAGGGTGCGCGTCGGTCGCAAGTAGGGGAGGCTTAAAGGAAGGGGACAGACCTAGGCAGAAGGGAGTTTTGTGACAGCAACTCACTGAACACCTGCTTGTCGCAGGGATGAAGAATTGCGTTACTGGTGAGGGAGGGGGCAATGATCCTAGTTGTAGGGATCTGTGGGGTCAGTAATGGAGAGTGCGTGGGGTGAAGGGTGAGGGACAAGGGCCTTGAGTGACAGACTATCTGTGGGGTGAGGGATCTGATTGGAGGCCAGGTCACTGATACAGGTTTAGTATTTTCTGGGTTATTTTACCGTATTCTAAAGTACTTCCGGTTGAAGTATGACTGTCTTTTCCTTTATAGAGAATATTGTGATCAGGTACCCTGTCTCCCCATTTATAGAAATATCATTCTAAATGTCTTTTCCTTGTTTGGCATTAATGTTTTGATGATTCTTTCATCTGTATACAGCACCTGGAGGTTATTGGGCATTTTAGTGTGTATATGGCACCTGCCTTTTCAAAAAAAAATATGCATATTTCTTTCCTTTCTAATATTTGTTCCTCTAGTTTTTGCCTCTATTTACTACCACTGACGACATGTTAGGTTCTTTTGTTTTTTGGTTTGTTTGTTTTTTTTTTTTTTTTGAGACAGGGTTTCACTATGTAGTTGAGACTGACCCGGAACTCACTATGTAGCCCAGGCTGGTTTTGAACTCACAGCGATCCTCCTGCCTCAGCCTCCCGAGTGCTGGAATTACAGGCATGTGCCACCACACCCAGTTTAGGACCTGTTAGGTTCTAACAGTAACCAATTTCCTGTTTTTTCTAACTTTGGTACATAGCTTATATATAATGACCAGAATATGATGCTGGCCATTGGTTTAATATTAACACATTAGCCTGTAATCCCAGCACTTGAGAGGCATGGCGATCGCTTAATGAGATAAAAAAAAAAAAAAAAAAAAAAAAGGAAGGGGGAGGGGAAAGGAGAAGGAGGGGGGAAGGAAGGGAGGGGAATTTAATATGTTAAAGACATATCCAGCCAGGCTGTAATCCCAGCACTCGGGAGGCTGAGGCAGGAGGCTGAGGCAGGAGGATTGCTGGGAGTTCAAGGTCAGCCTGGGCTATATAGCAAGTCCAAGGACAGCCTGAACTACATAGCAAGACCCTATTTCAAAAAAACAAACCAAACCAAACGAAACCAAGCAAAACAAAATCCAGCCAGCGCAGTGGGCCATGCTTCTACTCCCAGAAGTTCTGTAGGAACAAGCAGAAGGATTACAAATTCAGGTCCAGCCTGGAAAACTTTTCATGACTCTTTCTCAAAATATATTTTAAAAATTTAAGGGCCAAGGGTGTATGTAGCTCAGTGTGAAGGCACTAGTTTCAACCTTCAATACCACAGAGAATTTTCCTTTTTTTTTTTTGGCCTTGGAAAAGTTTAAAGAACAGTAGTACAATTGTTGTATGATTCCATTTAGGCGTGGTACTTTGGGAAGGTAGTTTGCAATTTTCATTCCATTTCTATTTCTTCAATAGTAAAATGTGATTTAAATTTTATCTTTTTTCCAGAATCAGATTTTCATAAAAAATACACATTTCAGCCGGGGATTTAGCTCAGCGTTTTGGTGGCCTGCCTCACGCGCAAGGAC
>NW_022900951.1:41616815-41669444 GCF_012274545.1 Fukomys damarensis | reverse complement strand
AAAAAAAAAAAAAAAAAAAAAAAAAAAAAAAAAAACCACACTTCATTCGTATTTCTATGTTAATTTGGATAGTATTGAACAAGTACCCTGATGATTGCCTATTAGCTTCTGGAGTTGCAATAATTTCTTATAATTCTTATTTTCCATATTCTTTAAAGAGCAGTTTATCAATAGCTTATTTTTCTTTATTGTTTATTTGCAGCACTGGTGATTGAACACACTGGGCTCAACTACTGAGCCACACCCCAAGCCCTTTTCACTAATTTATTTTCCTTTCAGGACTTGATCTTGCTAAATTGTCTAGGCTGGGCTCCAACTTTCACTCCTCCAGCCTCAGCTTCCTGAGTAGCTGCGATTACAAGTATGTACCATGGCATCTGGCTCTATATTTATTATCTAAAAGAAAATTATTTATAGTAATCTGTGCGGTCTGTCATTTTTTCAATATTTAAACTTTTATCTCAGTTTGCATATACTTATTTTGCTTTCTTTTATTTATCCCTATCTTCTTCTTCTTTTTTTTTTTTTCAGTACTGGGGATTGAACTCAGGACCTTGCACTTGCAAGGCAGGTGAGAGAGCCACTGAGCTAAATCCCTGGCCCTCTTATGTTTTTTAACAGTAATGATGGCAGTTTATCAAGTGCTTCTCATATAGGCAGAGGGTGCTGGCACTTTCCATGACAGTCACCTCCATGACCATCACGAGTTCAGTCTTCTATGCTGAGAAAGCGCAGCTCTCACCATCGAAGTTTAGCTGTGATATTGCTTCTTTGGGACTGCTTCAAACACTGGCTTCTTCCAAGTGATATCCCTGTCTTCTTCAAAGGGGTAGTCAGTTCGTCTATAGTCATTTTTTTTTCTTGGTGGGTTTCCTTTTTGTTTTTGGCTTGCTGAGGCTGAAGCCCAGGGCCTCAACCATGCTAGGCCAAAGGTCTACAACTCTACTACACCCCTACCTACCTTCTCTACTTCAAAGTTACTGTACTATTTTTTGCTTTGTAATCTAAGGAGATGTAGTGGTGAGCTACTTGATATTACGTAAATATCCCATTCTCCATAAAGATTCTATTTATGTGTTCCTTTTACTCCTATAAATACAGACTCATAGTTTCCTTTTATGTGATAGGTTGTAATATATACTTTCATCACTCATTTTGATTTTTTTGAAAAAATAATTATAGATTTGCATGCAGCGGTAACAGATATTGCACAGAGAAGTCCTGTATGCTCTTTCCTAGATTCCTGAAATGGTAGCATATGGCCTACCTAAATAGTACAATAGCAAAGCCAGGAAGCTGGCATGGGTCCAATCTCCAGAATTTATTCAGATTTCACCAGTTTCCTGTGTACTCATTTGTTTGAGTTTCTTCCCTTCGGTCATATCCCATGTAACCACCATGACATTTAAGATGCAAGATGGTTCCATCCCTCAAAACTCCCTGTTCTTTCCTTTTATGACAGAACAGGCCCAAGTTTCCCACCACCCTAGTCCCTGGAAGTGCCTGGTGGAGACTTCCTTTATTTTGAGATTATTGTATAAATAAAATCATATATATGTGACTTTTTGAGATTGGCTTTTTCACTCCACAAAATTCCATAGAAATCTCTGTGTCTAGCTTGTTCCTCATAACTGCACAGCCGTGCTTCATAGTGTGGATGTACCACAGCTTGTTTAAATGCCCAATGAAATTTGGGTTAATTCCCATTGGGGGGTTGCCACGGGGTGGGGGTGGGGTTACCATGCTGGCTGCCAAGCTCCTGGGTGCTGCTGGCTGCAGGGACTCCAGCTGCTGGGAGCCAGGACAGTCCAGGCATGCACTCTGCACAGTGTCATGACTGAACTCTGGGGCCTAGGCCTGGGGCACCTGGCGACCTCTGGAGAACTCAACTCCCTCAAGTAAGTGGACGGACCTCTTTGTGCTGTGAGAAAGAAGATTTCATCATCTTTTTGGCAGACCAGAATGCACCCTATTTTCAACTCAAACTAAAGGTATCCTTAAATAATCATAGTACATTTTAAAGATGTGTTGTCTCTGGTGATTTTTTTAAAAAGCATTTTAAAAAACTGTTGTTATATATGCTTATTTCAAATAGCTATCACTAGCTATATGATACTGCCTAGGAAGCCAACAACAGACAAAGAGAACCACAATGCACTTTTTGAAGAGCTTCCCCGATAAACTGATAATGAGCAAGTGATGTATCTTAGATAAGCAGTGCACTTTGCTTTACATTAGGATAATATTCAGTAAATCTTATCCCTGCTTCTTCTGAGTAGTAATTCAAAATCTGCCTAGCTCTCATATACCTTCTCAAAATTTTAGGCAGCCAATATTTCTGCTACTGAGTCACAAAGCTATGGGAATGTTAATTAGCTTAATTTTATTAATTTTTGCTTTGCTTCAAATAGTGCAGCATTTTCTTCCTTTTTATAGTAGCTTGTCCTTTTAAATACATTTTTTGTTTTGCATTTCCATCACATTTAATATTTTTCAATCTATTTTAATAACAGATTTTTTTTATAAAGCCAAAGTATTGACATCTTTGATGGAATATTATGTGCAAATCACTTGAAAACACTCATTTTCTAAATGTTCAGCCATTTCTCTTAATTTCAATTTAAATAAACACACCAGTTTGATATAATATTCAAATTGTTTTTGAAGCTCTGTCACTTAAGGATACCCATGAGGCCTAATGACTCTAATTTAATTATTTCAATATCCAGCTCTTCAGATAGATTGTAATTCTCTTTGATGGTATTATGTGTGCTTGCAAACAGTCTATTTAGAAAAGATTTAAGAGGCAGGTGCCAGAACCATTGAGCTAAATCCCCGGCCCCTAGAAAAGATTTAAGAGACTTACCTACGAGATTTAAGAGACTATCTTTTCATAACACTCGTGGAAAACTGAAATATGTTGACTTAATATTACCTAATGGAGTGATTTTCATATGATTAGTGGAAATAACCAAATTGTAGCTTATCAAAAAATAGGGGATTTTTAATATTATTTATAAATGATGCACCCCTTGGTAATTACTGGAAAGCATTAAAGTAAATATGGTTTGGATATCTCACAAGGCCTTTTCTAAAGTTTGTGTATAATAATTTAAGTGCATTCTTTAATAGTTCTGTGTATTTTTGTTCCTCTGTGTAATGTGTTGCATGTACTCTGGCTTCTATGTGTTTATAATCTTATTAGAGTAATGATGATGGAAAAATGTGTAAATAAAAATATTTAAATGCACAGGACTCCTTTGTTCCACATGAATTGGTCTTGCTTCTTATTCTGACAGTGCAACTTATACTTTTGCAAATGCATAACAGAAAGTTATTAAATATGCACCATTATTGCAGTAGTTCAGGGGTCTCATTGTTGGCATACAATATAGGAATTGAGCCACTCAGGTTTTAGAATTGCAGTAAGACAGACTTGCCTGAAACTCCTGGTTCAATAACTTACAAAGTTATTGTTTGAATTTGGCTATAGCTTAACCTTTATACATTCAATTGTGTTTACACAATGGGGGACTTACATACCTACTTACTTGAGTTACTGTAAACGTTAAATGGGGTCATTTTTATAAAGTCCTAAGCATGGAACCTAGCACAGAATAAGTGTCCAATAAGTAGTAGCTGTCATTAGTATTTTTCAGGAAATTTCATTAGACTTCTGCAATCAATTATCAAAATCTATAAAATTGGTAGAATTTTACTTTTAGGTATGAGGAAATTATACTCTCTGGAAAACTGAAATTCTTGGTGGTTCACATTTACTTGCTCTTAGTAAGTAAAAGTTAGAGTACTCTCCAAGAATAAATGAGCCCTAAAAACTTTCATTTGAAAGCTAATATTTATCAGGTGGTAATGAAGAGTATTTGGTTTCTTAAAAGGAATTTGCTGTAAGCAGCATCTGGGAATACAAATCTTCATCGCGTTTCTGTCTTGAAAGACTTGGAAAAGTGTACAATTTACATTCAAAGCTCAATGCAAATTTTATATCATGAACTTCAAAAAGACTTAAAAGTAAGATTGAAAAACAAGTGGATACGTCAAGGCTAATACTTTTCTAATATGAAAATAGACCTGATAGCTCTAAAACAAAAATTTCTCTGCAATTCTTCGTGTTATTTTCTTCTTTAGTTTACTGACAGAAGCATGTGTTTATTTACTTTGCATCTAAGCATGTTAACGTGCCTCCTTAGTAAATACTATTCCTTACTGAAAACAACAACAGCAACAACAAAAAACCTCACACCACTGTCCCACTGATTCACTGCGTCTCCACAAGGGGTGTAGACAGCCTCAGCTCCCTTGGTTCCGCCCCCTCGGAAGACCCGCCCCCTGGGAGGAGCCAAGGGGCGGAGAGCCCGCCCACCTCCTAAGGTGCCCAAGCCTCTTCCAAGGGCCACTTGGGGGTGTAAGAACACGTTTTAGAGCCATTGAATCTGCGCATTCGCTCAAACGATCTCGAGGAGCGAGGAGCGACAGAAGGCAGAGGCCTTAGGCAGAAGGCGACCTTGTGTGCGCAACTCACCTCGACAACTGCTTCTCTCAGGGATGGCAGAACCGGTTAGTGGTGGGCCCCGGGACTGTAGTCCAAGTTGTGGCGATATGTGCGGTCGGTAACGGAGAGTGTGGCGAGGAGCGAGGGATGAGGGCCGAGGGCCGAGGGATGACGGGATGAGGGCCGAGGGATGAGGGTCGAGGGCCGAGGGCCGAGGGATGACGGGATGAGGGCCGAGGGCCGAGGGATGAAGGATGACGGGATGAGGGCCGAGGGATGAGGGTTGAGGGCCGAGGGCCGAGGGATGACGGGATGAGGGCCGAGGGCCGAGGGCCGAGGGCCGAGGGATGAAGGATGACGGGATGAGGGCCGAGGGATGAGGGCCGAGGGCCGAGGCATGAGGGATGACAGGATGAGGGCCGAGGGATGAGGGCCGAGGGATGACGGGATGAGGGCCGAGGGATGAGGGCTGAGAGCCGAGAGATGACAGGATGAGAGCCGAGGGCCGTCAGATGACAGGATGAGGGCCGAGGGCCGAGGGATGACGGGATGAGGGCCGAGGGATGAGGGCCGAAGGCCGAGGGATGAGGGATGAGGGCCGAGGGCCGAGGGCCGAGGGATGACGGGATGAGGGCCGAGGGCCGAGGGATGAGGGCCGAGGGATGAGGGCTGAGAGCCGAGAGATGACAGGATGAGAGCCGAGGGCCGTCGGATGACAGGATGAGGGCCGAGGGATGAGGGCCGAGGGCCGAGGGATGAGGGATGAGGGCCGAGGGATGAGAGCCGAGGGCCGAGGGATGACGGGATGAGGGCCGAGGGCCGAGGGATGAGGCCCAGGGCCGAGTGGTGGACCGTCTTCGGGGTGAGGGATTACATTAGGGCTTCAGGTCACCGTTGGATAGTTTTTTGGTTTTCGTGCTTGGTTGGTTGGTTGGTTGGTTTTCCTCCTGGCGTCTTTTGCCCTATTATGAAGTATTCCTGGTGAAATAACTGCCATTTCCTTTATAGAGAATAACAGGGCCAGAACACGTATCCCCAAATACAATAGCCAAATACATTTCTTTCTCTGAAATTTATTTCAGTTTTTCATAGGTCCAACAGCTCAAGTTTATTGAGTATTTGAAGGTCAGCCGGGAAACCTCTCTTTTCACAAAGTTGCGTGTCACTTTCCTTTCTGCCATTTGCTCCTCTAGTCCCTAAGTTTTTAAACATTGGCTGTCCCTTATAATAGGTATTATGTTCTGACAAGGGTCAACCTGGTCTTTTTAGTAAATGGAAGAGATGATTTGGATGTGCCTAACCATTAATATGAGGCTGGCCATTAGTTTGAGATGAACATTATAATTAGCTAAAGAAATATGCAGACCGGGCATAGGGACCCATGCCTGTCCTGCCAGCATTTGGGAGGCTGACCATGAGGGTTGGAAGTTTGAACCCCACTGGGCAATTTAGAGAGAACCTGCCTCAGAAAAAGAAATTTAAAAAGGAACTAGGGATGTAGCTCAGTGTGTATGCCCTATCATCATCAGTCTCCAGTACTTCAAAATGAGAGAGAGAGAGAGAGAGAGAGACACGGAGGGAGAGACGGAGGGAGGGAGGGAGAGAGAGAGAGACACGGAGGGAGAGACGGAGGGAGGGAGGGAGGGAAAGAGAGGTCAATTTGGGTTGTGCTTGTTTTTTGGCCAAAGGTAGTTTCCTTTGCTTTGGTTTTCCTTCGGGATATCCAGTTGCTCTAGCTCCATTGGTTTGAAAATTGCTCTCCTCCATCATTTACCTCTGCACCTTTGTCAAAAATCAAGTGAGAGGCTGGACGTATGTAGTTTAGGGAGAGCACGCATTCTTTGGATTCCTGAGGACCCCAGTCCCATCCCCAGAACCACAAAAAAGAATCGGTGGAACATTTTCATGTACATATTCATACAAATATTAAACAACCTATAATCTTAAGTTACCATGTAATTTGTAAAGTTATGAATAAAATAATAAGCAGTGTTTCATCATTTCTGGTCCGTTTTGTTGTGTCTCCCTTTAGGTATGGGGCAAGTTTCTGAGGTTACTCCCTGACTGGCTGGGTTTGGTAGCCTTAACATCTCTAAATTTTATCGATGGTAGATACTGAGTTTAGTTAAAGTTGATATTGTGTGACATTGCGCTGGTAGATGTAGATACGTATTACATTCTTATTTTTCTTTTTATTGCTGAAGATTGAACCCGGGGCTCCACATATGCTAAGCATGTGCTTTACTACTGTGCAACACACCCAGCTCCTTGAATTCTCTTCTAATAAACTAGAAAGGTCATTTACAAGTAATCAGGGCCGGGCAATGTAGTTTAGTGGGAGAGCACTTGCCCACCACACGCAAGTCTCCTGATTGGATCTTGACTTATAAAAAAGAAAAGGAAAAAGTATCACAATCGGGTGTAGCTGGGCGTGATGGTACACTCCTGTAACTCCAGCTACTATCAAGATTTAGGAAGACATGTGGCTTCAGCCCAGGAATTCAAGACCAGCCTGATCAACTACTACTAAATTGCTGTCTCTCTGTGTATCTTTGCCTCTGTTTTAGCAGAGGGCCGTACCAGGCATTGAACCTAAGTTCTTCACACTGAGCTACATTTTGACCGTGTTTTCATTTTCAGACATGGTCCGGCTAAGGTGCTGTTTCTTAGGCTGGGTGCAAACTTGAAATTTTCCTTCTCCTGTCTTAGCCTCACAGACAGCTGGGGTTACAGTCCAGGGCTGCTATGCTCAGATATAAGTGGTATTTTTTTAAATGTTCAGTTTCCACATGATCATTCTTAGAATATAGAAATATGATTGATGTTTCTATGTTTGTTTGTGTATTTGTTTTTTGGTGCCAGGGATCGAACTTGGACCCTTGCCAGGCAGGTGCCAGAACCACTGAGCCAAATCCCCAGCCCTGACGTTTCTATGTTAATATGTATCCTGAGGCGTTTGGCATACTGTACTCAGTTACAATTTTCAAGTTTTTTTTCACTTTTATATAGAGTCCTTTTTTTCTATATATAAATGTATTTCTTCCAACAATAGAGACAGCCTCATTTTTTTCTTTTGAATCTTTATGCCTGTTATTATTTATTTCTTCTAGAGACCGGGTCTCATTAGATATTTCAGGCTAGCCCGGAATTCCTCGATTCAAATGATCCTCCTGCCTCAGCCTCCCAAGTAGCTGGGAGTATAGTCATATGCCACTTGTCCTGCACTCTTATATTTCTTTTTTTCGCATTATGGGGTTAGCTAGAATTTTTAACAGTGGGAAGAATTTTAGTGGTGAAAGTAGACATCCTTGTCTTTTCCCCAATTTTAGGAGGAAATCATTCAGTGTTTTCACATGAAATATGATGTAAACTGTAGGTTTGTATTTTTTAGGGCTGTGAAATTTCCACTGATTTAATAATGAATATTGGAGTCTATTAAATTGTTTTTCTGAGTTAATTGATAATTTTGTTTATTAGCCTTGCTCTTGTTTATTTGTTTTTGCTTTTGTTAGTTGATTCCTTTTGAGGCTTGGTCTCAGTGTGTAGCCCCACCTGCGCTCAAACTTGGAGTCTTCTTCCTTTAGCATCCCGAATGCTGGGATTACCTGTGTTTGCCCCCTCACCTGGCTCTAATCTATCTGCCTTTTTCTCTTTCTCAGTCTATCTTTCTTTCTTTCTTTCTTTCTCTCTCTCTTTCTTTCTTTCTCTCCTTCCTTCCTTCCTTTTTTTATTCACGGATAATATGTCTTCTAGTGATGATACAACTGTCAATTTTGTTGAATTTGCCATAGTTATTCTTTCATGAAAGTCGATCTTATTTATTTGATAAAAAGGTCTCTGTGAATTTTGATATTAATATGGGATTTTTCTTTTTGAGACATGGTCTCACTATGTAGTTGGGACAGACCTGGAACTCACTATGTAGCCCAGGCTGGTCTCAAACTTGCAGCGATCCTCCTGCCTCAGCCTCCCGAGTGCTGGGATTATAGGCATGCGCCACCACGCCCGGCCTGATATTAATTTGGATTTTATACTTAATCATTAAGAATTACCCCTCGTCATCTTTTTTTTAAGAGTATTTCATTTCATACAACTTCAACTGATTCATTTACCCCCCCTTTTCCTATTTTGAGAATGTCAGGCTTGCCCTTGAAGTTGCAATCTTCCTGCCTTAGCCTTCCTAATTGCTGCTATTACTCCAGTGAGCCTCAATATCTATCTGACTGATTTTATGTATATGTGTGTTTCTGAACACTGAGGTGAGGGACTTTGCACTGAGTTATAATCCCAGCATTTTTATATAACTCATTTTGTGGCAGTTCCTCATGTCTTGATTGGATCTTTTATTTTTAGATGTTATTTTCTTGAGTTTTTTAATATATTTTTGATATTAGTCCTCTGTCTGAGGAAAATTTTTATTTCCATTCTATAGGTTGTCTCTTCTTTTACTGTTTCCTTATCTGTGCAGCAGCTTTTTAATCTGTTATAATCTCCTGTATTGATTCTTGATATTATTTCTTATGTAGTTGAGGTTCTGTTGGTTTTTTTATTGTTGTTTTTGTTTTTTGAGACAGCGTCTCACTATGTAGTTGAGACTGACTTGGAACTCACTATGTAGCCCAGGCTGGACTCAAATTCTCAGAGATCCTCCTGCCTCAGCCTCCCGAGTGCTGGGATTGAGGTTCTGTTAATAAAGTTGTTTCCTATACATATGTCTTTAAGATTTTTATATATTTTATCTTCTGGCAGATTTAGTGTTTCTGTTTTCATGTCAAGGCTTTTGATCCATTTCGACTTTAGTCTAGTGCATGGTGAGAGATACAGATAGTTTCAATATTCTGCATGTGGGTAGCCAGTTTTCACAGCACCATTTGTATTAGAGGCTACCTTTCCTCCATCATATGTTTTTGGTGGCTTTGTCCAAATTAGATGTTTCAGTGTGCCTGCAGTTGTTCCTGCGTCCTCTATTCTATCCCACTGATCCATATGGCTCTCTCTTTCTCCCTCCCTCTCTTTCTCTCTCTCTCTTAACAAGTACCATACTATTTTTTATCAGTGTGGCTTTCTTTGTGGTATATCATGGAATCCAGCATTGTGGAGCCACCTCTTCTGCTCTTTTGACCAGGATTATTTTTGCTATTCTGGTTCTCCTCTGAGTCTATATAAATTTTAGGATAGGTTTTTTCCGGTTCTAGTTCTGAATAGAATGTTGTTACTATTTTGAGTGAGATTGCATTCAATCTAAATATCAGGTTTGGCAATATGGCCATTTTGACAATACTGGTATTGCCTATCAGGAACAAGGGTTATTTTTCCATTTTCTGATATGCTCCTGTATCTCCTTTTTCATGCATCTATAGTTTTCATTAGAGGTCTTTCATTTCCTTGATCAGGTTAATTTCTAACTGTTTAAGTTTCTGAAGTGACTGTGAATGTTTTCTTAATTTCTTTCTTCTTGGCTACATAGGTGTATAGGAACATTATTGGGGTTTTTTTTCCGTGCATGTTTTGTATCCTGAAACTTTGCTGAATTTCCTTTTTAGTTCTCAGAGACTTCTGGTGGAATTTTTGTATCTTTTATGTAAAGGTTCATAGCATCTGCAGATAAGTATAGCATGACTTCTTCCTTTCTTATAATTATCCCTATTTCTTTCTCTTGTTTGATTTCAGTGGCTAAAGTTTTGAGTGCTATATTGAACAGGAGCGTTGATAGTGGGCATCCTTGTTTTGCTCCTGATTTTAGAGGGAAAGCTTTCAGCTTTTCCTCATTTGATATGATATTGGTAGTAGATTTGTCATAAATGGCTTTTATCAGGTTAAGATAAGGTCTTTCTAAACCTATTTCCTTCAGGTTTTTTTTTTAATATTGTGAATGGGTGTTGAATTTTGTCGAAGGCCTTTTGGCATCTGTAGAGATGATCGTGTGATTTTTGTCTTTGCTTCTGTTTATGTGTTGTATTACATTTATAGATCTGTATATGGTGAACTAGACTTGCATCGCTGGGAGGAAGCCTACTTGATCATGATGTATGATTTTCTTAAATGATTTGTTGCATGCTGTTTGTATCTTCTTGAGAATTTTTACATCTGTGTTCTTTAGACAGACTTAGCCTGTGGATTTCTTTTCCAGTTGTGTCCTTGTCTAGCATTGTAATGCAGGACTGCTTTTGACAGTACTCGTCTTTCAATTTCTTTTTTTTTTTTCAGCTTTAATTGAGTTTATTGGTACATTTTAGGGATACAGTACAGTTACATTCATTGTTGGGATCTTCTGCCTCTACATGACAAGTCTTGATTCTCATTTTTTCCCCTTACCCCTGCCCTCCCTTCACCCCCTCGTCTTTCAATTTCATTAAAGAGTTGCAAGAGTATTGGCATTAGATCTTCCCTGAATTTCTTATAGAATTCAGTGGCGAATGCATTGAGTCCTGTGTTTTTCTTAGCTCGTAGACTTTTTGTTACTGGTTGTTACTGGACTGTTCGTTGTTCTTTTGTAGTTGTTTAAGCATGATTTATGAGTTAGTATGTGGTCAATGTTGGAGATAGTTCCCTGTGCTGCTGCAAAGAATGTGTATTCTGATATTCTGATCTTGCACTTTTTCAGGTTTCTGTGTTATTCTGTGTGTGTGTGTATGCGTGTGTGTGTGTGTGTGTGTGTACGTGCGCACATGCATGTGTGCTAAGCATAGTGGGTCATTTACAGCTAGGCAACTCCGTTGCTGGTATTGAGAACCCTTTGGTTAATGTATACTTTCCAGTGATGTTGTTTTGACTTTGATTGCTTTTTCGTGTTTTTGTACTTGTTCCACCTATTTAATTTTATAGGATTAGGTCCAATCACTGTGTTGTAAGGAGAGAATCCCTGTTGGTTATATCAATTTAAACAGATCCAGCTATAATAGTTCTCATGGGAAGGTGGGATGGGTAGGGGAAGAGTAAAAAGGGAAAAGAAAAAATGTGAGAGAATGAAAAGATGAAAATAAAGTGTTTGTAGATGGGGAGGGGAGGAGTGGGTGAAGGGAGGGCAGAGGTAAGGGGAAAAAATGAGAATCAAGACTTGCCATGTAGAGGTACAAGATCCCAACAATGAATGTAACTGTACTGTATCCCTAAAATGTACCAATAAACTCAATTAAAGCTGAAAAAAAAACTTGTTTAACTATTTCACTCTTTTCTCAGTGACTCTTGCCTATTATAATATGCCACTACTGACAGGTAGACAAGGATGTGGTGGGTAACAGGAAGAAAAGAAGAGGAAGGGAAGGGAGTCAATCAAACAAGGAAAAAGGAGAAATGACATTGATTGGGGAAAAGAGGGTAGATCAATCTCGGTTGATTCTATTTTTACATCTTGAATAAAGGGCTGGTGTAGAGGAGGTTTGATAGAATATTTGTAGTAGCAAGAGAAGGGATGCAGAGGGAGGGAAGTGTAATTGGAGGTTAAAGGAAGTTGTGACAAGTTCAGTGCCTCCTCATATGCTGATAGTTATCCACAGCTGAATGTGCTGTGTCTTATCCTGTAGCTAAACAGAGTCTCTGTCAGTCATCCTCTGGATCTTTTTCTCTGCTCTCTGCAAAACTGTCACCTTCCCACCCACAACATCTATGTCATCTAGGGCTCTCCACTGCTCAATAGCCCTTGGACAGGTGTGCAGAAGTTCTCCTGTTGGTGCCAAACTGTGGGCAGTAGTCACAGCTGAATGTGCTGTGTCTTATCCTGTAGCTAAACAGAGTCTCTGTCAGTCATCCTCTGGATCTTTTTCTCTGCTCTCTGCAAAACTGTCACCTTCCCACCCACAACATCTATGTCATCTAGGGCTCTCCACTGCTCAATAGCCCTTGGACAGGTGTGCAGAAGTTCTCCTGTTGGTGCCAAACTGTGGGCAGTAGTCATACTATCAGGAGTGCGAAGTATTTCCCGAGAACACAACATTGGTGTTTGTGAGATCGGTACAAGAGTGGCTGGTCTGGGATGGCACTGTTGTATCTCCCTTTGTCCTCCATGTGTCTTTGATTGCAGTCCATGACCCCCTGCTGTTGAGTTCTGTGGCACCCAGGGCTTCAGAATAGGGCTGCAGTTGCTGAGCCCCCACCGGCGGGGGGCAGGGTAGTTCCCTTGGCAGTGTCTGATGGTGAGCCATGGAGTAGGATATCAGGTTGACATAGATCTCCCCGGTGTTTGGGAGAACAGTAGGGGAGTACCTGTTCTGGGCTGGCTTTGCTGTGTCTCCCCGCCTCCTCCACCTTGACTCACTATATGCTGTCTGCAACTCCCTGCCCAGGAACTGTGGCATCTAGGGCTCCGTGCTTGGGCTTCAGGTGCTCAGCAGCCATCCTCAGGGGGAAGGGGGTTTCCTTACCAGTGCTGGACAGTGGGTGGTGGGCACGATGTCATGCTGACAACAAACTCTCTGCTGTTTGGGGGAATACTAGGGGAGTGCCTGGTCTGCTCTAGGGCTGTTGTATTTCTGTTTCTCCCTTAAGTCTTACTGGTTGCAGTCCATGGCTCTCTGCCTACCAGCTCTGTCTCCTCAGGCTCACAGTGGGTCTGTATTGGAAGTAGGAGGTTTCCGTGGCTCACAGGATACCACAGAGACACAGAGCTCCCTGCCGTTTGGGAGAATATGGGGGTAAGGGTGAAGATTACTTGTTTTAGTGCTGCGGACACACCCTTTCTTCCCCATGTTTCACCTGTTACTGTCCATGAATCCATTTCTTTCTTGTGTTTCACCTGTTGCAGTCCACGAATCCCTGAAGCCCTAACTGCAGGATCTGAAGATCCCTTTAGTCCTTCTGTCTGTAGCCTGCCATGATGGAAGTCTTTGTCAGAAATTTGTAATCAGTGTTCACTCATCATGTCCTTCATCCTTGAAAATAGTTGTTCACAAATCGATGTACTACCACAGTTGTGACATGAAAAAGTCACGATTGTGAAGTCAGGGATGGTTTTCTCTGGGAAGATAGGTCTCAGTAAGTGTAATAAAGGGATATGATCAAGTTTTTATTTTATTGTATTGGTATGTGTTTATAAGGCATTCAGTGAATTGATGGAGAAATATACTTCCACGACAAAGAAAACCTGAGCAATTTCATGAACAACAAACCGGCACCCAAGGCACTCCCAACACTTCTAAATAATACTCTGGAAAAAGAAAATGAAGACCAAAACTCTGTGAGAGCCAACACACCAAATATACCAGGCAAGGCAAGAAATTAACAGGAGAGGTGGAAAATTAAAAAACACAAGAAGTGCCAGGGATTTGGCTCAGTGGTTCCACCACCTGCTTTGCAAGCACAAGGGCCTGAGTTTGATCCCCAGCACCAAAAATAAAAATAAAAATAAAAATAAAATAAAATAAAATAAAAAACAAAAGAACTAACAACAGGAAAATTACATGACAATGAAAAGTCAATACATAGCAGTTATAATCATCAATGTTAATGGCCTCAATTCACCAATCAAAAGAAACAGGCTGGCAGATGGATTAAGAAGCAGAATCCAACAATATGCTGTATGCAAGAAACCCACTTAATCCACAAAGCAATTCATAGAGTGAGAGTAAAAGGATGGAAAACAGTTCTCCATGCAACAGGAGCTTGGGAACAAGCGGGGGTAGCTACTGTATTTGCAGACAGAACAGACTTCAAACCAAAACTAATTAAGAGAGATAAAGAAGGCCACTATGTCCTTGTAAAGGGAACAATACAAGAGGAAGAAATGGCAGTCATAAATATATATGCAGGAAATACTACTGCCCCCAACTATAAAAAACTAATATTTTTTTCAGCTTTAATTGAGTTTATTGGTACATTTTAGGGATACAACAGTTACATTCATTGTTGGGATCTTTCTTCACCCCCTCCTCCCCTCCCCATCCACAAACACTTTATTTCCATCTTTTCATTATCTCACATTTTTTTCTTTTCCCTTATTACCTTTCCCTACCCATCCCACCTTCCCTACACTTTTAGCGCCTTTCTTCCTATTTCTCAGTGTCAGTAATCTTGTTAGGATCTTCTGTATTACTGCAGATTATTCACGCCAGAGAGACTATTCGGGATTTACACAAGTGTGCCTTATTTATTTCACTTCGGAGTATATATTCAATATGTATCCATTTTCCTATGAATGAAACTATTTTCTCGTTCTTTATGGCTGAGTAATATTTTATTTTATAGAAAAACCACATCTTCTTTATCCACTTTCCAACGGATGGGCAAATGGGCTGTTTCCAAATTTTAGCTATCACAAACTGTGCCGCTATAAACATGGGTGGGCATACTTCTCTGGGATATGATTCTTTTAGCTCTTTTGGGAAGATACCCAGCAGAGGGATGGCTGGGTCAAATGGAACCTCCAGTCCAAGCTCTTTGAGGTATCTCCATATTGATTTCCATAGTGGTTGCAGCAGTCTGCACTCCCACCAACAATGGAGAAGGGTTCCTTTCTCCCCACAACCCCGCCAACATTTGTGATTGTGTGATTTCTTGATAGCAGCCATTCTTTGTGGGGTGAGGTGGAATCTCAGTGTTGTTTTCATCTGCATATCTTGAATGATCACTGATGTGGAACATTTTTTCATATATTTACTTGCTGCTTTTACTTCTTTGCCTGAGAAATGTCTGTTCATTTCGGATGCCCATTTTTGAATCAGGTCTTTATATTTGGGGGCGCTCATTGTTTTGAGTTCTTTATATATTCTTGATAATAGTCCTTTGTCTGAGGAACAGCTGGTAAAAATTTTTTCCCACATTGTAGATTGTCTCTTAGTTCTGCTGATGGTTTCTTTGGCAGTACAGAAGCTTTTTAATTAGATGAGATCCCAGTTGTTGAGTCTATCTGCTAGTTCCCGTGCTACTGAGGATTTGTTCATAAAGTCTTTTCCTATGCCAATGTCTTCTAGAGTTCTGCCTAACTTACGTTCCAGCAACTTTAATGTTTCTGTTTTAATATTTAGATCTTTAATCCATTTGGATTTTAATTTAGTGCATGGTGAAAGATAAGGGTCTAGTTTTAATCTGTGGCAGGTTGACATCCAGTTTTTCCAACACCATTTATTAAAGAGGCTATCTTTCCTCCGCTGAGGATGGTCAGCTCCTTTATCAAAGATGAGGTAGCTGAGTACATCTGAGTTTGTTTTTGTGTCTTCCAGTCTGTTCCACTGATCCTCAGGCCTGTTTCTTTGCCAGTACCATGCTATGTTTATCACAGTGGCTTTGTAGTATAGTTTCAAATTGGGAATTGCTATACCCAGTGCCATGTGTCTGTTGCCTAAAATGGCTTTTGCTATTCTAGGTGTCCTATGGTTCCAAATGAATTTTTATATTCCTTTTTCTAGTTCTGTGAAATATAGTGTTGGAATTTCAATTGGCATTGCATTGAATGTACATAGAAGTTTTGGGAGTATGGCCATTTTCACTATGTTGATTCTTCCTACCCAGGAGCAGGGGATATCTTTCCATTTTTTTATACCCTCTTCAATTTATTTTATCAGAGTGCTGTAGTTTGCAGTGTAGAGATCTTTTGCTTCTTTTATTAGGTTGATTCCTAGATACTTCATTTTTTTGGATGCTATTGTAAAAGGAATTGTTTCCCTTATTTCTCTCTCAGTGAGTCTGTTATTTGTGTATAAGAAGGCTATTGATTTTTGGGTGTTCACCTTATATAAAAAACTAATATGAATGGATGTGAAAAATGAAATAAGTACTAATACAATTGTAGAGCGGCACCGCAATACTCCACTGACACAAATACACAGATCATCTAGACAAAACAGTCAACAACAGAATAACAACTGAACCAAGTCGTACAACAGACAGACTTAGTAAATGTCTACGGAGGGTTGCCCACACACACAAAATCAGCATATACATTCTTTTTGGATGTACGCGTGTCATTCTCCAAAACACCACATGCTAGCTCATAGAACATGCTAAGTAAATGCAAAGGAATTGAAGTTATCCCATGTATATTATCAGACCATAGTGCAATTAACCTGGAGATCAATAGCCTAAGCAACCGCAAGAACTTCACAAACACATGGGAATTAAATAACACCCTACTGAACAACCATTGGGTCACAGAGGAAATTAAAGAAGAAATTAGGCAGTTTCTACAATTAAATGATAATGCCACTACAACATACAGGAATCTGTGGGACACAATGAAAGCATTTCTGTGAGGGAAATTCATAGCAGTAAGTGCCCATACGAGGAAAAAACACAGCAAGCTCAAATAAACAACCTAATGCTTAGCCTTAAGCTTCTAAAAAAAAAAAAAAAAGAGCAAGACAACCCGAAAGCTCCTACAAGGGAGGAAATTATAATGATAAGAGCAGAAATTAATGCAATGGAGACTAAGAGAACTATACAAAAAAACCAATGAATGAAAGAGTTGTTTTTTTGAAAGAATAAATAAAATCAATGAACCCTTAGCCAACCTAATAAATAAAAAAAGGGAAAGAGGGCCAGAGATTTAACTCAGTGGTTCTGCTGCCTGCCTTGCAAACACAAGGAACCGAGTTAAATTCCTGGTACCAAAAAAAACAAAAGGAAAGAAAAGTCTCAAATCAATGCAATTAAGAATGAAAAAGGTGAAGTCACAACAGATGCAGCAGAAATCCCGAGGAGCATCAGTACCTACTTTGAAAACCTGTACTCTAATGAAATGGAAAATACAGCAGAAATTGACAGATTCCTAGATACATATGAACTTCCAAAGTTGAATGAAGAAGATATAAAGTCTAAATACCCCAATTATATTCCATGAAATTGAAAATGTAATTAAAACATTACCAACAAAGAAAAGCCCAGGTCCTGATAGCTTCACTGCTGAATTCTGCAAGACATTTAGAGAAGAACTATCACCACTACTCTTTAAACTCTTCCATGAAATTGAAAGGGAAGCAATACTTCCCAATTCATTCCTGGAAGCAAGTATTACTTTGTTTCCAAAACCAGGGAAAGACCCAACCAAAAGAGAGAACTACACACCAGTCTCCCTAATGAACATAGATGCAAAAATCCTCAATAAGGTGCTGGCAAACAGAATACAGAATCATCAAGAGGGAAGATCATAAACCCTGAAGAAGTCAGACTTATTCCAGGGATGCAAGGATGGATCAACATGAGTAAATCAATGAATGTAATACACTATATTAACAGAGTCAAGGACAAAAACCATATGATCATCTCAATAGATGCAGAAAAAGCATTTGACAAAATTCAACACCCATTCATGCTAAAAAGAAAACAAACCCTGCTGAAAATTGGAATAGATGGTCTTTATCTCATCCTGCTAAAGGCTATCTATGAAAAACCAACAGACAATATTATTCTAAATGGTCAAAAACTGAAAACATTCATGCTAAAATCAGGATCAAGACAAGGATGTCCACCATCACCACTCCTATTCAATATAGTTCTAGAAACATTAGCCACAGCAATTAGACAAGAGAAAGAAATAAAAGAAATAAAAATAGGAAAATAAGAAGATAAGCTATCGCTATTTGCTGATGATATGATACTCTACATAGAAGACCACAAACAATTCTGCCAAAAGACTTCTAGACTTCACTGGCAGATTCAGCAGAGTAGCTAGATACAAGGCCATCGCTCAAAAATCAATAGCCTTCTTGTACACAAATAACAGACTCACTGAGAGAGAAAACAGGGAAACAGTTCCTTTCATCCAACAATTTCAGCCAAAAAAAAAGGAAATATCTAGGAATCAATGTAACGAAGGAGACAAAGGACCTCTACACTGAAAATTACAGCACTCTGAAAAAAGAGATAGAAGAGGATATAAGAAGATGGAAAGACATCCTTGCTCCTGGGTAGGAAGAAGAAACATGGTGAAAATGACTATACTTCCAAAACTTCTGTACAGATTTGATGCAATCCCGATTGAAATCACAACAGTATGTCTCACAGAACTTGAGAAAACAATCCAAAAATTCATTTGGAACCAGAAGAGACCTAGAATGGCAAAAACCATTCTAGACAACAGAGACATGACAGGGGGTATCACAATTCCCAACCTGAAACTATACTACAAAGCCACTGTGATAAAAACAGCATGATACTGGCCAAGAAAAAGACCCGAGGATCAATGGAATAGATTAGAAGAAGCAGAAAAAGAAACAGACATACTCAGCTAACTTGTCCTTGACGGAGGAGCCGACCATCCTCAGTGGAGGACAGATAGCCTCTTTAATAAGTGGGGTGGGAAAAACTGGATTTCAACCTGCCAAAGATTAAATTCGATGCCTATCTTTCACCATGCACTAAACGAACATCTAAGAGGATTAAAGATCTAAATATCAAAACAGAAACAATAAACTTAGTGGAAAGTAAATTAGGTAGAACTCTTGAAGACATTGGCATAGGAAAAGACTTTATGAACAAATCCTCAGCAGCATGAGAACTTCCACAAAGAAACAACAACTGGGATCTCATTGAATTAAACAGTTTTTGCAGTACAAGAGTAACCACCAACAGAGCTAAAAGACAACCTACAATGTGGGAAAAGTATTTTTTACCAGCTACTCCTCAGACAAAGGACTACTATCTAGAACATATAAAGAACTAAAAGCCGGGCATGGTGGCGCACACCTGTAAGCACAGCACTCAGGAGGCTGAGGCAGGAGGATCACGGTGAGTTTGAGACCAGCCTGGACTACATAGTGAGTTCCAGGTGAGTCTCAACTACATAGTGAGACCCTGTGTCAAAAAAAAAAAAAAAGTACTAAAAATATTAGACCCCTCCGAAATACAAAGACCCGATTTGAAAATGGGCATCTGAAATGAACAGACAAACAAGTAAAAACAGCAAATACATATATGAAAAAATGTTCAACATCACTGGTCATTCGAGAGATGCTCATGAAAACAACACTGGGATTCTACCTTACCTCAGAAAAAATGGCTGCTATCAAGAAGTAAAGCAATAACAAATGCTGGTGGGGCTGTGGGGAGGAGGAGCCCTTCTCCATTACATGTGAGAGTGCAGAGTGGTGCAACCACTGTGGAAAGCAATATGGAGACACCTCGAAGAACTAGGATTAGAGGTCCCATTTGACCCAGCTATCCCTCTGTTGGGTATCTTTCCAAAAGAATTAAAAGAATCATACCACAGTGATATATATGCACCCATGTTTATAGCGGCACAGTTCGTCATAGCTAAAACTTGGACACAAGCCAAATGCCCCTCTAATGGAGACTGGAGAAAGATGTGGTTTTTCTATAAAATGGAGTACTACACAGACATAAGGAGTGAGAAACTAGAAACTTTTATAGCTAAATGGATGCACATTGAGGCCATACTCTTTTGTTGTTGTTGTTTTGTTTTGTTTTGTTGCGACAGGGTCGCACTATGTAGTTGAGACTGAACTGGAACTCACTATGTAGCCCATGCTGGTCTCAAACTCACAGCGATCCTCCTGCCTCAGCACCCCGAGTGCTGGGAGTACAGGCGTGCACCACCATGCCTAGCTGAGGCCATACTCTTAAGTGAAATAAATAGGACACACTTGAGTAAATACCGAACAGTTTCTCTGGTGTGAAAAACTAAAAGTGTAATAAGGTTCAAATGGTATAATCGAGAGTGTGAAATAGGAAGAAAATGGCTAAAAGGAAAGTGGGAAGGGGAGGGGAAAGTAAAGAAGGGAAAAGAAATAATGTGAAAAAACGAAAAAATGGAAACAAAGTCTTTGTCAATAGGGCAGGGTGAAGGGGGTGAAGGGAGGGCAGGGGTATGAGGAAAAAGCAAGAACCAAGATCTGTCATGTAAAGGTACAAGATCCTAATGATGAATGTACACTTACTGTATACTTGAAAAGTACCTATAAACTCAATGAAACAGATAAACAATAAAACAAAAATGTAAGTCATTTGGTGAAGTTTTTGGGCTCTTCTATGGAGAGTATGGTGTCATCTGCAGATAATGATAATTTAACTTCTTTTCCTATCCTCGTTTTTTTTGTTTCTTTCTCTTGTCTAACTGCTCTGGCTAATGTTTGCTAATATTTTATTTTCAAAAGGTATGTTCATCACTGGCATATTGTTCGCCCGCGTTTTTCATTTAAAACAGCCAGGGATGTAGCTCAGCAGCGCCACGCCTGGCAAGGGTTCCATCCCGATAAATTTCAGGGGTTTTGGTCATTTCGGTCTCCTGTCTTTTGGGCCCTGTTGCTTTTGGACCTGGGGTGAAGCAGCACCTTTAGTCTGTCCTGGCCTGTGTTCTCTCTGTCTAGCTGTCCGTCTTTCTGTCTCCTTCTCTGTTTCTGTCATGAATTCCCTATTACTGTTACTCTGTATTTATCTCCATCTCATTCTGTCTCTTCTCATTCATGTTCTTCACTCCCCTGTGTGTTTCTCCTATTGCTCTTCATATATGTCTTTCTGCCTAGACACACACACACACACACACACGCGCGCCAGACTTCATTCTCCCCATGGAGTAACCTGCAGCTCTCAGTCATTGTGAGCCTGGGCCCCATCTTCTCCCTCTGTGGATCCCTCTCATGTGCTGGACACACTTCCTGTGCCCTCCCTTTGTGGCCAGGCCCTGTCCCATGCGCTGCGCCTCACTTTTCCCGAGGAGGAGCGCTGTCTGTGTCCCTCGCCCTCTGCTCTGCAACCTACTTCGTGGGCCTATTGCTGCAAGTCCTCGTGCCCAGGGAAAGGGGTTTATCCTGCTGCTCTTCCCCCAACTCCTTCTGATCATGTCAGTGGGGCCCTGAGAGAGGTGCCCCACAAGGTCCTGACCATTTCTCTCAAGGATGAACCAGGGACGCCCAGAGAGGTAAGGCGCGGTGAAATGGCATTTGCAAGGTGAACTTTATCCTAACAACATTGGCACTAGAGTCCACAAATCCTCATGCCAATGGGACGTGATCTCATTGTGTTGATCTGTGTGACCGGCACTCGGGACAAGCTACAGAGCACTTGTAGCCACCCCAGAAGCTCACACCTGCTTTGCTTTGCAGACGGTACTTCTACTCCCAAATGTTAACCTGCATGACTCGGGCTCTAGAGAATGCAGTCATAGAGGTGTGGACTGTGTGACCAGCTCCCCTTGGCATTGTATCTGGGATATTTATTCACATCACTGCAGTATACTGGGTTGCATTCTGGCCTAGAGATAGATCATAACGTCTTTATCCATTCTCACATTCTCTCCCTGTCCCTCTCCCTCTCTGTCTCTGTCTCCATCCGTGTCTCTGCCTCCCTTCCCCCTCTCATATTTTTGGCACTGGGAATCACCCCAGGGCCTGGCCACGGTGAGCACACACTCCTCCACTGAGCTGCACCCCAGGCCCGCCTATTCTTCTAAGGATGGGCATTAGACTGGGTTCCAGGGTGGCGACTTGGGGGATCCAGCTGTTGTGAACATTCACACACAAGTCCTTAGGAAAACACGCCTGCGATTCCACTGAGTACAGTGCACTACAGTTGCTCAGTCAGCTGTTTGAGATGCCGGGAAACAGTTTCCCGAGAGCTTGTACAGTTCTACATTCACATCTATACTGTGCAAAAGTTCCGTTTCCCCTGCAACCTTAACATGATTTTGTCTGGTTAGTCATTTTGATTTTTGCCATCTTTTAGGTACAACATGATATTACATTGTGCTTTTTGCATTTCGAGGATGACTAATGAAGCCAAGCACCTTTTCGGGGGACACTGACAAAGTTTTCACCTGCGATTCAGCTACAATGGAGGCTGAGGCAAGAGCATCACAAATTTGAGTCTTGCCAGGGCCCCTTAATGAGATGCTGTCTCAAAATAAAAATAGCTAAATGAAGCTAAAGTTGTAGCCCACCCAGAGGTAGAGTGCCCCTGGCTTTTATCCCTGTTTTGTTTTCTGTGTTTGTTTGTTTGTTTGTTTGCTTTTCATTGAGTTTATTGGTACATTTAGGTATACAGTATAGTTGTTTATCATTGGGATCTTGTACCTTTACATGACAGGTCTTGGTTCTCATTTTGTCCCCATACCCCTGCCCTCCCTTCACCCCCTGCACCCTTCCCTATTTACAAAGACCTTGTTTCCCTTTTTTCCTTTTCTCAGATTTTTTCTTTTCCCTTCTTTCCTTTCCCCAACCGTTCCTACTTCCTCTAGTCCATCAGCCCTTTCCTTCCTATTTCACGTTGTCAGTTATACAATTTGTGTCTTATTTACACTTTTAGTTTTTCACACCCGAGAAACTATTCGGTATTTACACATGTGTGTCTCATTTCTTTCATTTAAGAGTATGGCCTCAATATCTAGCCCTGTTAACTAACAACGACGATAATAATATAAAGGCCTTTTGTGAGTTGTTTCATTTATTTGTCTTTGTCTGATTATATTTGCCAAACTGGATCGGTCCTGGGGTGCTCTATCCAAAACTATATCCACAGATCGTTTTATTCTCTCTTTTGTGACAGGATTTCGCCAGGTGGCCCAGGCCCTCCCGCCTCACACTCTGCAGTAGCTGAGGTTAAAGTTGCGCACGGCTATGGCCAGCCTCTCGCCTGCTTTGCTATTGGGCTCTTTGTTCCTCTTGATTGACACTTGCAAAGATTTTTGCTTCTCTCAAAAATATAATGAGGGGCCGGAGACTTAGCTCAGTGGTTCCGGTGCCTGCCTCACAAGTGCAAGGACCTGAGTTCGATCCCTGGCACCACCCCCAAATATATATGTATAAAACGAACCCTCCATCACGTTAGGCCACATGTGTAGCATCCCAGGGACAAGCTCTGTAGTACATTTCTTTTGGCGTCTTGGCTTGCTGTCCATAGGGGTCCCCAGCAGAGTAAGAGGGCGCGCTTCTTACAGGAAAAGCTGTCACTCTCCGATGTGACTGTGGAGTTCTCCTGGGAGGAGCTGCAGTTGCTAGACGCTGATAAATGGAAGCTGTACCAAGAGGTGACCCAGGAGATCTACAAGAACTTCATGTTCGTGGGTGAGCACGGCCCTGCTGTGTTGTCCAGAGTACTCCCTGCCTGTAGCACTGGGTCTCTCTCTGTCTGCCTGTCCATATCTCTATCTGTCTGTCTGTCTGTCTGTCTGTCTCTCTCTCTCTCTCTATCTCTCTCCCCTTCCCTCCCTCTCTCCCTCTCTCCATCTCCCTGTCTCTCTCTCTCTCTCTCTCTCTCTCTCTCTCTCTCTCTCTCTCTCTCTCTCTCTCCTTTCCTTTACTGGGGTGGATCCCACAGTGTCACCCATGATGATTAAGTGCCTCATCAGTGGGCGCCACCCCCAGCCCTAGGTCCTTTCTCAACTCTTGAGACTCAGGGGACTGGTGACCTTCTCTAAGATTTTGTGCCAACTTGTCACAGAGAGTTAAGCCCCTAGCAGCATTCTTTCTATTCCTCTGCATGAGTAGATGAATTCAGTTTGCTGATGCGTAAAGGCACATTGCCACTTTGCATTCTGTACCCCAGAGATCCTGGGACCTGCATATTAATTGGATTTTCCATGAACAGTGTCTCATAGATCCAAGCGTCGCCGCTCCGCAGGGAAAACCGAGGGAGAAGCTGAGGGAGAAGCTGTGCCTTCCAAGCGGCAGCGACAGCCCACATCAGACTAGTCCAGGTGAGTGTGAGTCACCCGCAAAGGAAATGCTGGCTGCAGGATCCCGTGGGACAGGTCTGCAGTGACACCTAGGAAATGGTACCGAGGACAGTCCTGACTCTTAGTGTCACTGAGGCCAGTTGACAAAAGCACGCAGTTACATTGGAGATGATCTTCCTGGTAGTCCCATTCACAGATCCCTTTCGTTTTAGTTTCCTTTTTCTCTGGCCAATGTGGAAAACTTGCAGTGGTCCTTGTGCTCGTTCTGTGACGTCCTCCCAACAAAGGCGATGGACTCCCGCGACAACCCTTTCTTCATTTGCTCTGCCTCCTCGAATCCCGCGTTCTGCAGTGCGTGTCTCCTCCGGGACGCGTTCTTCACCCGCACCAGCTTTCTTGACTTTCTTTGTGAAAATCGGGCCACATCAGGGCGTCGGTCTTTATGATCCCAGACTCTTTGAGGCCTCAGTCTCTGATGGTTACCTGGGTCACGGAACGGAGGCGTTGAGGAATATGGTCCAGTTCCCAGGGAGAGAGTCACACCCAGGAGGCCATGGTGGCTCACGCCTGTCACCCTACCTTCTTGGTACACGGAGGTGGGAGAACAGTAAGTTCTCAGCCAGCTTGGCAGCTCATTGAGGCGTGAGACAACAGATGCTGGGCGAGGTAACTCGGGATTAGAGCACTTAGTTACCTAGTGTGCGTGAGGCCCCGGAGTCAATGCTCAATACCGCCAAAACAGGGACCCCCTTCAGGGTTGGGACTGGAGCTCTGTGGTAAGACGTTTGCCTATCGTGCTTAAGGTCTGCGTTCCAAACCCAGCTCCACAACGTAAGAAGAGGAATAAAGACAAAAATGTGCCCCTGTCTCAGAAGGGAGACCGACTCCCCGATGGAGTAAAATCCAGGGAGGGAATAGATTAAGTATGGATGGATGGAGCCCTTCAGAGGTGGGCCACATTCAATATCGTTGAGTCTTCAGTGAGGTCTGGGTCACTGATGTTGATGGAGTTCCCGAGGACACGAGGAAATTGTGCTCGGTGACAACGGAGCGGAGACGAGGTAGGACGGGGACAGGAAAACATTCTGGAGAGTTCTTGGTGTCCTAACGTGAACTCACGATGATTTCAGGGAGTCAGTTACCTTGTTCTGTAAAGGGCCAGATAGTCGATATTTAGGCTTCACCGGCCATGTAGTGTCTTTTGCACAGGCGCAATTCAAGCCCGAAGGGTCAGAGCAGCTCTGTTCATTTCCTGTTGCCGCCTGACGAGCTTCAGCACCATTTACTGCTCTCTCACAGTTCCCACGAGTGTGGAGTCTGGGCACAGGTTAGCTCGGTCCTCCGCTCGGGTGTCACAGTGTATATTCAGCGTGCCACCCTGTTTTCTCGTCCTAGGAGGCTCAGAGTTCCTTTCCAGGCTCTCGCGGTGATCGGGGAACTGGGTCACTGCGGTGGTGGGTTCGAGGTGTCAGCTGTTAGGACCGGGCCGCGCTTTCCCGCCACGTGAGCCTCTCCTTCCACGGTGCGGATCACCGCAGTTTGCTTCACCAAGGCCATCAGGAGCAGCGCCCTCTCCACATCCGGAGAGACCTCCTCAGGGCACTGACGAGTCACCACCTTTGCTTCACCTGTTGGTGAGCAGGCTGCCCACGTCCTGCTCACGCTGAAGTGGAGGGCATAGCACGAGGCTTTTCGCACTGGCGTCCGTCTTCATGACTTTTCTTGTTGCTCAGGCAGAATACCCGACACTCAGAGATAAAGGGAGAAAGCTTTATTCGGCTCACAGTTTGTAGAGGTTTCCGACCGCTGTCGGCTGGCTCCAAGGCAGGGTGGCCTGGCAGAGGGCGTCACGGAGGAGAGACGGTCCGTGGCAGAGCAGGGCAGGCAGAAGGCACCACCAGCGAGTCCCGGCGACCTTGGCAGCTTCTTTCTACCTCCTGTCTATTCTATCTAGGCTGCCGGGCTTAGGCTGGGTGCCAAAGCAATCCGTGGACTAAATTAGTAATCACGCACACTTAATCCCCACATCCCGCATTCTACCTAGGTCCATCCACCTCTGATAAGGCCCTACCTATGACCGCATGAGGCTCGGGATTCTAGACACAGCCGTGACAGGTCCCCTTAGGTGTGCCCACCACGGGACCGTAGGGAATGTGCAAAGGCCTGTGCTCCAGGAATATTTTATTGACCCTAATAGGCAGTAGGGGGAAATGGCCTGCGGGCCTAGTTTGCTGACTCATGAGCGAGACTCAACTCCTTTCTCTCAGCCTCTTCTGTCTTGGAAATGGCTGTGCTATCCGAGTCCACTGGTAACTGTGTGTTTGGTACACAGCCCTTTTACTCAAAGTGCCAGTACTTTGTCGGCCATAGAGCAGCTACGGAGCCCTATCTCTCCACCTCCCTACTCCATGCTACCTGCTTGTTATTCTCTGTAAGCCAATGGGGCCTAGTTTCTTTTTCCTTCTTCTAATTGGAGAGATTGACTGTGCAGCTTCCCAGCCCCAAGTTTCAGGAGATTCTCAACTCCGGTGTGAAGGTATAGAAAGCCTCATAACTGCTTGGCTCTATTTTGGAAGATTCCATATAGTCACAAACGCCGACCAAGCTGTGAGGGGAACCAGGAAGCAATTTTCCACCCTGTTCCACAGGGCCAGTTTAACTACACCACATCTCCCTTCTCTCCTTCAAAGTTACTGTTTTTTCCCTTGGTGATCCACGCATGTGTCCAGCTGAGCTACTTGATATGAGCAAATATCCCATTCTCCATAAAGGTTCTGTTTACATTTTCTTTTTACTCATACAACTGTGGACTCGGGGTTTTTTCTTTTACTTAGTGGGGCATGAATTCTTCCATTATTTCCTTTGACTTTGTACTTCAAGATAGCTGTAGATCCAAATACCGTGGTAAGAAATATTGTGCAAGGAGGTCCTCTGTGCTCTTTCCTAGATTCTCCAGATGGTAACGTGCGGTGGAGAAATCGACGTGGGTCCCATCTACACAGCTTATGCTGATCTCACCAGTTTCCTGCGCATTCGTTTCAGTTTCTTCCCCTCAGTTATGTCCAGGTTCAAGATGGTTCCATCCCCCGAAGCTCCCTCTTCTCCTCCTTGCAGCAGAACAGGCCCACGCACCCCACCGCCCTAGGCCCTGGAAGCCCTCAGTGGCTACTGTTTGAGTTCGTTGTAGAAATAAAACAATACCTGCATATATATGTGACTGTCCGAACTGGCTTTTTCACGTAGAATAATTTCGTCGAAACCCGTGCATCTGGCTCGTTCCTCGTTGCCGTACGCCGTGCTTCATAGTGTGCATGAACTACGGCCTGTTTGAACATCCACCCCTAATGCTCAAAGGTGTTTGTGTTGCTCCCAGTTTAGGGCTATGAACATCCGTGTTCACATTTTCCTTGAGCACAGTTTTCATTCGTCTGGGATGAAGGTGCAACAATGTAACCGCTGCGTTACATGCTTCGTCCGCTTTGTTGCGTTTGGTTGTTTGGCGTGTGGGGATGAACGCAGAAGCCCTGTGTATGTTCTGAATGTGGAATAATACATTCGGCTGTAGCTCCAAACTCATCAAGCACGAGAATTCACTCTCGGGAGAAATGTCAGGGTAAGAAATTTAGAAAAACGTTTGTTTTTGTTCTTTTTGGTTTTCTAGACAAGGTCTTACTCAGTAGCTCACACTGACTTTGATCTCATGATCCTCCTGCCTCAGCTTCCCTAGCCTAACATTCCAAGTGTAGAACCAGGCCTGTATTATGTTTTTTGAGACAGCTGTGGGTTGCCTTTGCATGTTATGTGCAGCTCGTATTCCTCTTATGACTATTAACCTTCAGCCTCTCTTTTGTTCCCCTTCCAATTTCTTTGTCATCATCTCATCATCACCAGCATCATCATCGATATTATTAACTTGCAGCACTGTGGGTCAAAGTCAGGGCACTGAACAGCTGCTGTACATGCCAGCCCACCTTTACGCGATACTGGGAGTTGAACTCAGGGCCTTCTCACTGAGCCAGATCACCAGTCCTCCACCCTTTCTACATTTGGAGACGGGGTGTTGCCAAGTTGCCCGGGCCGGGCTGCTTTCTCAGAGTCCTGGATTATAAGCATGTGTCCCCGCACCCGGCAGATATTCCTGTGGACACTGACATTGCCCCAGCATCGGCCAGCGGGGTTCCTTTAGGGGCCCCGTGTCCTGTTGACTCGTCCCCATACCCTTGGCGGCCCCTCTGCTTTCTGGGATGATAGGACGTTCCAGCCTCAGGTAAATCTTTCCCTGTCCCAGCCTGAGCATGTGTCCTTTCAGCAAGGAGACGTAGCCTGTGTAAATGGGAAATGTTTAGCACCAAGATGCGGGTGCCAGGACTGCCCAGTGCCGCTAGGTTGGTCAGTTTCAAGCGATTCTCAGTGCACACAGCAAGGGAACGCACATATGGGAAGAGAATCTCAGGGATTCCGACCGTTATTTTCCATTCAAAGAGAAGGCTGCAGGACTTTTACTTCTTTTCTATTTACATCTGTCTCTTAGTATGAAAATTTTGCTTCCTGCTAACATTGACACAATTATTTATTTGCTTTAACTGTCTGTACCTATAAAATAGTTACCTAGTAGCAACTCCTATTAAACTGCCAATACAAATGACTATGCCAGATACCTATTTTAGCAATCATAGTTCTTTGTGTCTATGTGGATTTTTCTTTTCTTTTCTCTTCTTTTGTTTGTAGTGCTAGAGAATGACCGCAGTGCCTTTGCACTGAGCTCCATCCCCAGTCATTCTGAATAGTTTATTCTGAGGTCGGATCTTTTTTTTTCTTTCTTTTATTGAGTTTATTGGTACATTTTAGGTAAACGGTACAATTACGTTCATTATTGGGATCTTGTACCTTTACATGAAAGGTCTTGGTTCTCATTTTATTCCCCTCGTCTGTGCCCTCCCTTCACCCCTTCCTCCCCTCCCCATTGAGAAACACTTTATTTCCATTTTTTCATTTTGTCCTATTTTGTTTCTTTTCCCTTATTACCTGTAGGATCTCACTAAGCCGCTGAACAGCAGAGGCTGGGCTCCAACCTGGCCTCCAACCTTTTGTGTCAGCTTCCCAGACTGCTCAGACTACAGCAGGGGCCCCAGCTAATACTGAGGGGCTTAGGGTTTGTTTTTCAGTGGTGGGGCGGCGGTGTCGGACCGAACCCAGGGCCTTACAGGTGGTAGTCAACTGCTCCACCACTGAGCTACACTCCCAGCCCCAACGTGTTTTAGCGTCGGGATGTTAACCATATCAGCAAAGAAAACGATGCTCCTGCAGGAACTGTTGTGTATTACTGTTGTAGGATATACAAAAAAATACTAATTGTGTACCCTGAACCTGAAAATCAAAAACTATTATAATGTGAAACCAGTATTATATAGACCATTACTAGGGAAAAATACTTCCAATTGGAGAAAGACAGTGCTTTATTAATGTGTGGCTTACATTTTATACCCATTAAAAGAACCGGCTTAGGCTTATTCGTGGATTTTCAGCACATGCTGTGGAACAGTAATGTGACTATAGATTGTAATTACGTGCTGTGCATTTCAGAGAGGTAGACACATGTTTTTTTCCCATACTGGAGGTTGAACCCAGGTCCTTCACTCTGAGCTACATCCACTGCCCGTTTCGATTCTGTATTTTGAGACAGAGTCTTGCTAAGATGCTAAATTGCCCCAGGGCTGGACTGGAACTTGTGATCTTCCTGCCTCACCACGCCCAGGTGTAAGGAAGACATGGAAAGATCTTGCCATTAGGAAATGACCAATGTTTGAGCAGGTCGGTACGTTACCTCGATTTCACCTTTGCACCACGCATCCATTCCGTGGTATTTCGTGAAGGCTGAATTTCCCTCTCCATCCTGCCTTTGCTGCATCCCATGGTTTCGATGTGATCTTTTCATCTCATTTGCCTCAACCATCCTAATTTCCACTGGGATTTCCTCTTCGGTGCATGGATTATCGAAAAGGTGTCGTTTGATTTCTACTTATCTGTGGATTTGCCACTTTTCCTTCTACCACTGATTTCTGACTTCGTTGTACTGTCTTCCGAGAAGATATATTGTACGATTTCAGTGTACATTTGTAATGTGACATTTGCTGAGACCTGTTTTGCAGCCTGTCAGGGTGCCACACACCTGTAATCCTAGCATTCTGGGAGGCTGGGGCTGAAGGGGGGCAAATTAAAGCCCAGCCTGGCCAATTTAGCAACTTGGGATACCCTGCCTCCAAATACAAACTAGAAAAGGGGGAGAGAGAGCTCAGTGTGATGAAGGTCCTGGCTTCAGTTCTCAGTGGCCACAAATGAACAATCAAACCCAACCCAGCGCTTTGCACGGTGCCCTATTAGTGTGTACAATCTATATGCCTTCATACTTCAGGTAAAAATTAAACTTTGAGCTGGTGTGGCGAGGAGTCCTTTTAACCCCAACACTCTGGGACGCTGAGGCAGGAGGATCATAAGTTTTAGCCTAGCTTGAGCAACATACAGACTCAGTGAGACCTGCCTCAAAATTTAAAATGAATGAGAAAATAGCTGGGCCTGTAGCTCCGTTGAAAGGCCCTGGGTTTGATCCCCAGTATCACAAAAAGAAAAGTAAACTGAGGAGACATTTCACAAGAGAGGTTATACAGATAGCGGATAAATCCATGAAATGATGTTCACTACCAGTGGCTATCAGAGAGTACAAAGCCACAATGGCTCATCGTCTACGCGCAGCACCATGGCTGAAATGAAATACAGTGACACTCAAAATGCTTGGGAGAGCACAAAAAGCTAGATCAGTTTTCCCCCCTGTACTGGGGATGGAACCCAGGGAGTGCTGAGCTCTGTCCCCTGTCAGTTTCTGTCTTGCCTCCGCCCCGCTAGGAGCTGAGACCACAGCTGTGCCCCATCCCGTCTGGCTCCTTCCGTTGAGCTTTTTGTACACGTTTGCAGCACTTGATGATGACGTCCCTTGGGGAGTTGGTACACGTGCATGGCACAACTCAGTCCTTTCACCCCCTTCATGTTCCCTCCCCATCTCTTAGCCATCTCTTCCCGTTTGCAAAAGCTCCCTCTTCCTGTTTCACTTCATCTGTCTTTTACTTTGCTCTTTCATTCGTCTTTGTTTTCTCATATAAGAGAAACCATACGGTATCGAAGCATACGTGTCTGATTTATTTCACTTAACAGGATTTCAAGGCGTATCCATTTTCACACAAATGATTCAAATTCAGCCTTCTGTCTAGTAGAGTTTTCTAATTTCAATTTTCTAAATGAATTCTTTCTTTTTACATTGTTGAGTTTAAGAAATTCCTTATTCACCAGGCATGGTGGGTTTATATCTGTCATCTCGGACTTCTGGGAGGCTGAGGCAGGAGAATCGTGAGGTCAAGCCCAGCCTGGGCATTTTAGCAACTTAGCGAGACCCTGTCTCCAAAAAAATTACATAAAAAGGGTTGGGAAGCCCTGGCTTCCCTTCCCAGGGCCACAAAACTGCAGTCAGAGAAAAAGAAAAGGAAAAAGACAATAAGAAAGGAAGAGAGGAGGGAGGGATAAATGGAGGAAAAGAGGGAAGGGGAGGGGAGGGGAAGGGAGGGTAGGGCAGGAAGGGGTAGAGGGGAGCACAGAGAAGAGAAGGGGAAGGGGGACGGGACGGAGGGGAAGGAAGGAAACGGGCAGAGGATATAGAGACATTTCACCAAAAGGGTACACAAATAAGTGCATGAGATGATGTTCACTCTCATTAGCTGTCATGAAGTAAAAAGCTTAGACCACGTGGAATGAACAGTCTGCACGTTCGTTGGATGGCTGAGATGCAATACAGTGCCACCCGAGTCGCTGGGGAAGACACGGAAAGACTTAGGGGTCTTTTTGTTTTCCATACTGGAGACTGAACCCAGGCAGTGCTGAGCTCCATCCCCAGTCCTGTCTTCCTCCTGCCTCGGCCTCCCAAGCAGCTGGCATTGCAGGCCTGTGCCACCACGCCCGGCACAGTTGCTCGGTACTGAATAACAAGTATGCTGTGGTAGCAGTCTCCGATAATTTTCCGAAAATATTAAAGAACGAAACTGTAAAAGATGAAAACGGGAAATCAGTGAGGAAGTTTCAAAGGCGGTGAAGAGACCTCCTGTTGCTGAACACAGCCAGCCGCCACCTCCAGGGTGCCCAGCAGCCTCTTCCCTCGCCTCGTTGTCACACCGCCCTTAGGGAGACCTCAGCCGCGCTTCCCAGCAGCGATCACAGCCTGGCACTCGCTTAGCACGGACCCCTGAGCAGCGGGAACTCCCCCTGCGACCAGCGCGGCTCCCCTGCTCCCTCCTCACTGCTCACTCCTGGACCCCTCAAGCCTCAGAGCCCTCATGGAGCAGACAGGGCCTGGATGCTGAGCCTGGTGCCCTGCGACCCCCTAGGCCGACCTCTGGGTCACTCACCGCACAATCCCCTTACTCTCCTCTGTGCTTGACCCCAGAGCACTGCAGTCACCACATAGACACCCCACGGAGTCATCACAGAGACCCATTCCTCACCCCTCAGTTCTGGCTCTCTCAGCCGAATGCAGCTGCTCACCCCACAGACCCCTGACTGTCAGCATAGACTCTCACCCCTCAGCCCACCACCCCCTCTCACTCCCACAGTCACGCGGACGCCACTCATGTCCTTCCCTCCGCGCTCCCTGAGGGTGGAGAGCATGGCTTGTCCTTGGCTGGCTGCTAGGCAGAGGGCTGCTATCTGGGTGATGCGGAGGAAAGCGCCCTCTGCCACCATGGCTTGGGGTGGTCCTGTTACTCAGCAACAGAAAGCTGGGAGACGCACAGACAAGTGAATGCTCCGCTCTACATATCTGCATGTGCTGGGCCTGTAGATTTGACCAACTGCACATCAAAATTATCTGAAGAATTTTGCTTGGAACTGAGCTTGAAGCTCAGTGGCAGAGTGGTTGTACCCAGGAGGTTGTGGATTCAAACTCTCAAGACCAAAACAGAAAGTTATAATAATTCCTTTTTGTATGTCCTTTTTTTTTTTTTGAGGCAAGGCCTTGCTGTGGTCCCAGGCTGGCCTTCAAGTCCTAGGCTCCAGCGATTTCTTCCACCTCAGCCTCTCAAGTAGCTGGGACCGCAGGCGGGCACCATCATGCTCAGACCTTGTTCCCCTTATTCTCTGAGCAACACAGTGTAACAGCTGCTTCCATAGTACTGCACTGCGTTGGATGTTACACGTAATCTGCAGACCACTTTAAAGTTCACGGAAGGGTGTGCATGAGGCTCTGTGTAAATACGGCACCGGTGTACAGAAAGGACGAGCATCCAGGGCTTATGGAAACTGCAGGGGATCTCAGCACCAATTATCCTTTGGGTACTGAAGGATGACTGTATGCTCCCAGATTCACAAAGATACACAGTCATTACTAATGTGGGCAAATGATAGTAGATAGGGTACTGCCCATGAATACAATTCTGTTTCTGGGCAGATGCATACTAACATTTCTGTTCCTTATTTGCTTGTTTGTTTTTTGGTTTTTTGAGACAGGGTCTCCATTTGTAGTCCAGACTGGCCCTGAACTCACTATGTAGCCCAGGCTTGCCTCAAACTCACAGCAATCCTCCTGCCTCAGCCGCCCAAGTGCTGGGACTATAGGTGTGTGCCATCACACCTGGCTATACTAACATTTCATCTAAGTGTCTCTATGTGGATCTTTCTCCTCCACTCCCCACCCCTTGCCCTGATACTGGGGTTGGGTCTGGTGCCTTTCTACCAGCTCCATTCCTAGCCCTTCATATTGTTTTGTTTTGTTGCTTTGAGACAGAGTCTGGCTAAGTCACTAACTTCCCCATCCTGGTCTGGAACTTGCTATCCTCCTGCTTCAGGGTCCTGCGTGCTGGGATTTCAGGATCCTCCCCATGCCTAGTAGGTCTTTCTAAATCTAGGCAATATGAATATATATGAGGTCTTTGGATACTATCTTATTTAATGTGTTTTTGTAATGAAATATATTTGTTATAAATAAAATAAATTAAACTACACATGGTGGCGCATACCTGTAATCCCCGCACTCTGGGAGGCTGAGGCAGGAGGATCCCAAATTTGAATTCAGCCTGGACAACTTAGTGCAATCCAGTCTCAAAGACAGTTAAAAATTGCTGGAGGTATAGCTCAGTGGGAAGGTCCTCAGTTTAATCTGAGTACCAAAGAGGAAGGGGGTGTATGAAGGAAAACATACACAGAAAAAGGCAAAAATTTTAGACAAGAAGTAGAAACAAGCTGTAGTATGTCCATGTATCCACTCCCCGCCAAGATGATTATAAACTGCATGTAGCCGGGCGTGGTGGCGCACGCCTGTAATCCCAGCACTCAGGAGGCTGAAGCATGAGGATCACTGTGAATTCGAGACCAGCCTGGGCTACACAGTGAGTTCCAGAGCAGTCTCAACTACATAGTGAGACCCTGTCTCAACAATAAATAAATAAGTAAAATATACTGCATGTACTGCAAACATATACTAACAAATTTTTAAAAGTTAAAAAAAAACACAAGAAAAGAAATGTGTGTTAGGATTATAGCTCTTAGAAGAATTGTTTCATTTAATTGTTTATTTTTGTTGTTGGGAACTGCACCAAGGCCTCGCACATGCTAGGCAAATGTTCTACCACTGAACTACATCCCCAGCCCAGATATTTTTTTAAACCCGCTATACAGACTAATAGGTTTCGTTTCGGCAAATCTGTACATACACGTAACGCACTTTGATCGTTTCCCTCTTCCTTGTGTCTCTCTCCTCCCACTTCGACATTTTTGGGAGAGTTAATGCCCATAATTTCTCTCCCCCTCCCCAGTTATTCTCCTTTGCACACATCCCCTACCCCCTTCTCCCCTTTCTTTTGTCTAATAGTCTCCCTTCAACATTCTCATCATCTGTTTTGGATGCCACATATTGGGGGAACCTGTAATATTTGTCTTTCTGAGTCTGGATTCCCTCACTCTGTAAGATGACCACCACTCACCCATCCACTGTCCTGCAAATGACAGGATTTCGGTCTTATGGCCAATGCTCCCTTCTGCATGAAAACCGTTCATCTGTTGATGTGCATGGAAACTGCTTCCGCATCTTGGCTGCTGTGAACTGTGCCCAATAAACATGGGTGTGCGGGCACCGTGCAGTACGATGACGTCGATGTCTTCACGGATCTGCAAAGCAGTGCTAGGGCAGGAGACATCTTCTCAGATTTCTGAGGAACCCCATAGTGATTTCCACAGAGTTTGTGCTACTTTTTAAGCCCGCCAGCTGTGTACATGGTTTCTTTCCCCCTTCGCACTGCCTACATCCTCACCAGCATTTGTTTTTTGTATTCTTCATGCTAGCCATTCAGACTGGGGTAAGATGAAACCTTTGTGTAGCCTCGATTTGCCTTTGCCTCATGACTAAAGATTTTTGAACATTTTTCATACATTTATTGGACTTTTGTACTTCTTTTTTGAGATGTGTTTGATAAATTCCTTTGCCGATTTATGTTTTTTTGTGTTCAATTTTTGAGTTCTTTATATATTCTAGATTATTAATTCTCTGCTGGAACAGTACCTGGTAAAGATTTTCTCCCATTCTGCAGGCTGTCTCCTTTACCCTCTGAGTTGCTTCCCTTGCTGTGTAATAACTTTTAATTCAATATAGTCTCAGTTGATTTTTTTTTTTTTTTGAGACAGGGTCCTGCTATGTAGTCCAGGCTGCCCTCAAATTTGCAGTGATCCTCCTGCCTCAGCCTCCTGAGTGCTGGGATGCGGGTACACCACCACACCCTTGATCTTACAAGCTTATAGTGCCCTCCCAAACTTTCACTATGGTTTTTAGTGCACTTTCTCTCTGTTACCCACATTGGGGAATCTCTGTTGTTCTGTGTCCGAGGCCATTTGCATTTTTTCATAGAAATCCTGCTGTTGAGCTTTTCACATGGATTTTAAATGTCCTTTCTGTTTTTCAAGTGTGACACTTTTTGGTGTCATTTCTACTTGGTTCTTTTCTTTTATCTTTTGCATGGTGAGGTTTTCTATTTATTCATTTTTCCAATTTATTTGTGTCTGAACCACTTCTGGGGGTCGAACTCTGGACCTTGCGCTTGCAAGGCAGGTCCAGCTCCGCTGAGCTAAATCTCAAGTCCAACATTTTTTTTTCTTTTTTGGTCTTACTGTGTAGTTCAGGCTGGCCTTGAATTCACTGCAATCCTCCTGCCTCAGCCTCCTGAGTGCTGAGATTACAAGTGTGAGCCACCTTGCCCACCTGATCATGACACTTAAAATCCTTCCCAGATCATTCCAGCATCTAATTCATCTTGCTATTAGCTTCTAGTTATCTTCTTAAAGTCACATTGTAATTTTTCTGGGGTTTGGTATGGCCCATGATTTCTTTTATCCTAAACATTTTGTCTATTGTGGTGGGATACTCAGGATCCTATTTAAAGCTTCCACTTTAGCCAACAGTCACAGTATTTAGGTTTTTAGGGTTAGCAGGCAAATCCTGACCTTCTGGGGCTGTAATTAGAGGCAATTTGGGTTTCAGAGACCATGCAGTGTCCTTTGGCTCTGTTTGGTTTGCCAGGTGCCATTGAAGCACCACTTCAGCCTTGTTGGTGCCAAGGGTGGACATTGTTTCCCTGGTGCTGTGTGGGAGGGGCTCTGGAGAATGTGGGGCTGGGAGCTGGGACTGGCATATTCCTGCTCCCCTCGCCCTGGTGTCACCCTTGGGGGGTAAAGGTGTTTCCAGGGCCTGTGAGGGACATGTAGGATATGTGCAGGCATGTGCGTGCGTGTGGGGGGGTTGGTAGTATGGGCAATCAAACCCAGAGCCTCACACACAACAGACAAGTGCTTTACCACTGACCTACATCCTCACCATGTTTTATTTTATTTTGAGATGTGCCCTTGCTAAGTTACCCATGCTGGCCTCAAACTTGTGACTGCCTGCCTCAGCTCTCTGAGTAGCTAGAATTATAGGTGTTTGTCACCATGCCATCTTTATTTTAATCACTCCTTGAGCTTGGGGTGTAGCTTGGTGGTAGAGGACTTGTGTAGCATGAACAATGCCCTGGGTTCAATTTCCAGCAAAATACAAATAAAATACTTCCACCTTTCTTAGATTTTGCTTAATGCAATGATCTTACCTCCTCTTCATATGCCTGGGTGGCCTTCTTGTTGTGTCCTGTTCTACTGCTAGTATTTTTGCTTTTGCTGCACTGGGGATTGAACCCAGGGCTTCTCGCATCCTGGACAAGCACTGCACTACTTGAGCTACATGCCCCTTTATTATTTACAGTGGGAAGAGCTACATTAGCTAAATTGCCCAGCTGGCCTTGAACGTGTGAACAGGCCGTCCTTCTTCAGTGTGACTGGGATTATGGGCATGGTGCGTGGCACCACACCTGGCTTCCAGAGCTTATGTTCAGTCGTAACATTTCTCCTTTGTGGACACTGTATATAACCAGAGATGTATTGTGTATGCCTGAAATATCTATCCTTAGGGTGCTTGTAGTTTGTGTCACTGGGGCTTGTAAATCTCTCAAGTAAAACCTAACAGCTTGAACAAGGACCAGCCATGGTGAGGCCTCCTTTTATTTCCCATGGAGAATAAAACAGTTTGCTTTATTTTAAAAGTTACTTCCTTATGTTGGAACATAGCCAGAATTCGATACTAATAGAAGTATAAATTTCTTAAGAGGTCAAAATATATGTCAGGCAAATTCTTTTAATTTCTTAAACGGTAGAATTTTTAAACCATGAAAAAATAATTAGAAGCAATGTACATCAACATTGCACACTTCAAATTTAGGCTAAATAACCAAACCATGTAAATTACCTCAGATAATTTTTGTTACTACTGAAAACAACATATTTATCTAACTTAAAATGTTAATCCGCTCTTCCCATCTCTTAATCCTCCCAGGAATTACAACTTTTCCATAGATTTAAATAACGAATCCACATATGTACTTATGGTAGGAGATTCTAACATTAACTATGGCTGAGTCTGTCAGAAAGAGGAAGTCATAAGGGCTGGGGATTTAGCTTCCTGGTTCTGGCCCCTGGCTGGCAAGTGCAAGGAATGAGTTGAATCCCCATACAAAATTAAAAACAAAAGTCATGAGAATGTATTAAGCATTTTTAAATGGTCACTTATAGTAAGTCCTTATAAGCCCTAGGTGAGAAAGCTACTTCTCATTTTGAGACAAGCTCTCACTAAACTTCTCAGATTCCAGTTCTCCACTTCTTTTCTTAATGTAATTTTTTTAAAAACTTTTTTGAGACAGGGTTTTGTTACATTGTTGAAGCTGGCCTGACCTTGAACTTACTATGTAGCCCAGGCTGATCTTGAATTTATGGGAGCCCTCCTGCCTCGGCCTGCCAAGTGCTGGGACTGCAGGTGTGTGCCACCACACCCAGCTTCTACTTTCTAATAGCACCTAAAGTTTGTGCACAGCATTGTGCCAATAATAAATGATTTATAGGAAAGTCCTTGGCCTGTTTGATGTTTCCTTATAAATAACATTAATATTTCAAACAATATTTAAAAACCTTTGAACTCCATTATGCTGACATTTCCAGAAATAGCATTAACTCAGCAATAAATCATCTTTATGATGCCATCTATGAAACTGAAACAAAAGAAGATTTTTACCTAAAAAGTAATTTAATTCAATACTTTGATTTGTCACTACTTGGAAACTACATTTGCTTCCTCAGCACTGGAGGGCAATGATGTGCAAGCCAGCCTTCCTTGTCCTCAACTTGGCTCTAATGGAAAGCACTATAGAATCTCAGCAGCGAACATCATCCAGTTCCTACGCAAAACCCACCTCCAAATCATGGAAGAAACCCCAATATGTAAGTTCTATTCAAGGCAAGAAGATTCCAATCTCAAATATTTCATTTCAACAACTTAGGTTATACCAGCTATTCCATCACCAAACAGTAAGTGATTCTTGAATGAAGATAACAGTACCCTCATTTGCCATCATTAATTTTTACATGAACTGTTTTGTATCCAGATATATGCATATAAAACATTTGTCCAGATAAATTAGTGCTGAGAATTTAAAATGCGTAACAATACGAGTGTCTTTTCCATGTTCTAGTCTTACAATGGTTTTCAAGACTGGAAATCTGAACACATCAAAAACATTATCAGAACCAAACTTATAGTGCTTTCAGTATTGCTTAATCCTCTAATTGGGTTAAAAAGGAAACTGATGAATATTAAAGGTATTTACTACAGAGTGCTGATTCTTACTAGCCAAACTCAGCTCTCACAAAACAATAGCTGAACCAGGACAGCCTTTCTCAGTTCACTGTCCATTAGGAGCTTGAAACATTTTCAGTTAGAGCCTTCATTGTTCCTGTAGACTTCGACTTGTGTGGCCCAAACAAAGCTGGCTCTGAGGTGGTCTCTGATTCAGACTTTGGAACTCCTTTTTCAACTTCACTTTGACTATTGCTTCGATACCGATAAGCAGACTTCTTTTTCAGAGGCTCAGCTACGAGAGCAGCGGGGTCAGTAGCATCCACTGGCTTGGGCTTGATATCGTGCTCTGACCTCTTGACTGACCGAAGCTTTACACTGTTCATACCTTTGAGGCTCTCTAGCATATTTGGCATGTCGGGTTTCTTTGGGTTGTTCTTGGCCGAAGCTTTCTAGAATTGGCTTTTTGCTCTCTGCATTCTTTAATCAGATCAATAGCAGATACACTTTGGTGGAGCCCCACTGGAAGGGGTGGTGGTGGTGGAGGTGGAGGTGGGGAGGGAGTGCTGTAGTAGCAGATGTGGTGGAATCTAAGTCACCTGCAGTGAGATTTTGTTGCTCTGGCAGGGTCACAATTTTAGCAATCTGAGCTGAGAGCAGCAAGTTCATTTTCAAGTGCACAGATCTTCTGCAGTGCTTCCTCATTTGCCAGTGCTGCCGTCTTCAGTGGAGGCTCTTCTTGGGACAAGTTTGGTAAGGAAACATGCCTGCTTGGGGGCTTCTCAAAGAAAAGGGGTAAATTGGACCTGACCTCTGTCCTAAGCCTTCTTGAGCTCTCTCCTCCTTCTGTGGCTGCCCATGCAACATCAGCAAAAAACATCACTGCATCCTCTCCCAGGTGACTGGAATTCCACTCTGTCTCATGGCTAGTAAGCTGAAACTGAATTATTGGACACTGAATCAGAGATAAGTTAGTACCAGTTTTCCTTGCAATACTTCCGAGATGAACTGTTTGGCTTTCCTTTCCAAAGCACCTTGAAATTTCTCCCCCAGTACATGATCTTCCCTTAAAGAGAAACACCATCTGTTTTAATTGCTACACCCAAAGGCCAATTGCATGCTTACTCCAGCCTGCTGAAAAAAAATCCTCATCAGTTGCTTACTTCAGCCGAGCATTTAGATGGCAAAGCCTTCCCAAATTTGCAATCAAGTACTTCAGGCATACATAGCAGCACATGGTCCATAAAGCAAACATGGCCGTGCAACAGCCTGCACCTCTGTTGAGGCCTTATTGATACCTCCAACAGATGTCACCTATCCTGTGTAGTCAAGATGGTCATGAGAGTAGGTGGGGCCAACATCCTGTGTAATAAAGTCTCTAACCACAAAAGCAATGGGCCAATTTTTTCTTACCCTCTGTCTCAGTTACTTTTCTCCTTCTGGAGACAAAATACCTGACACCCAAAGTGAAAAGAGGAAAGGTTTATTACGGCTCACAGTTTGTAGAGGTTTCAGTCCATAGTCAGCTGGTTCCAAAGCCAGGAGGCATAACAGGGTGGCACAGCAGAGGAAAAACAGTCCATAGTGTGTCAGACAAGAAGCCAGCAAGCAGCCAAAGCAGCAAGCAGCAGCAGAGCACCAGTCTGCCTTCTTTTTGCCCCTTTATATTTCATCCAGGCTACCAATTTAGTGATTTGGGCCACCCACACCCAAGGTGAGGCTTCCATTATCCACACCCCTAATCCCAGCATCACATCCTTAACCCATATTCACATAGCCTAGATCCGGCCACCTCCAAAAAGCTCCACCTATGAGCACATGAAGCTTTGGGGGATTTCTAAATACAAGGCATAACACCTCTGTCCCCCACTGAGTTAAATCCCCAGCCCTTTCTATCTTGAGACAGGGTCTCATTAAGTCGCTGAGATTGGCCTTGATCTTGGGAACCTCCTTTATGAACTTTCAGAGTTCTGGGTTTAGAGGTGAGCACCACCTCTCCCAGCCCAACGGGCCAACCCTTGGCAGGAAGCACAGGTGTGACTTGCCATGGTGGCTCTGTACTGAAGCACAGAACTTGACTTTGCAGGAGAAATCAGGTTTTTTTCCTTTTCTCCACTGGCTTCCAGAGGAACTGAGTATTGTGAAAGCAGTCACAGAGCTACAAGAAACTGCCCTTGGCAAGCAGAACTCTGGAGTTTGTTTTCATCAACCAGCTACCCCTGCTGGTAAAGCCAAGAAAACACCAGAGCCTGCACTGAGGCTAAGGCTTTCCACACAGGACATCATTTATGCCACGAAAAGTTTGGGTGTTGTCAGGCATGGTGCTGCACACCTGTGATCCTAGTTACTCCAGAGGCTGAGGCAGGAGGCCAGCTTGAGCTATGTAGACTGACTGAGGCTTACTGCGACCCTTCCTTTACAAAAAAAAAAAAAAAAAAGCAAAGCCTGCCAGGTATGGTGGCACACGCCTGTGATTCCAGCACTCAGGAGGCTGAGGCAAGAGAACACTGTGAGTTCAAGGCCAGTCAGGACTACATAGCAAGACCTTATCCAAAAAAAAGCCTGGATTTTCAGTTCAATGCAAATGACTTGGGTTCCTTGGTTTCATTCCCAGTAGAAGGGGAAAAAAACCCTTTGGGTGTCACAGCATAGTGGCATTTGCTGTGCTTTGACTCTGCCACTGGTGCTGATGGTAGCGAGTTTCCACCATTATTACTTTTTACACAGAGCAATGACCTGAGAGACAAAGAGGAGGAGCTGTGCACCTCATAGGTCTCCTCACATCCTCAGACTTGCTCTGCACAGCTCCTCTGTCCTCTCTCCAAAAGGTGCTGTGACTTACAAGGCCCACGCTGGGTGCCGGTTTGCCAAGCTGTCCCACAGTCACTGAGCAGCAACCTGATTTGGGCTCTTCACATTTCTGGAGCTTTGGTTGGTAAGGAGACAATGAACCCATGAGGATATAGTACATACAGAGGCAGCAGAGGCAACGTCAAAGCCAGGAATGGAAGTGCATGCTTGCAATCCCAGTACTCTGGGAGCCTGAGGCAGGAGAATCACAAGCTGAGGCCCAGCCTGTGCAATTTAGTGACTTGGTGAGACCCTGTCTTAAAATAAAAACCAAAAAGGGCCAGCGTGTAGCTCAGTGGTAGAGTGCCCCAGTATCACACACACCCACATGCACACTTTCACAAGCAACACCAGTATGGTGTCACTCTCCTTATGCTTCATCACAGAGCCTGACATGGAACCAGAGGTGACAGATGACACAGCACATGTGTGGTAGCTTGCTCTGTCACATAGGAACCTCTTGTAAGCCACAGCCACGTCATCTGCTAGACTTACACAGAAGTCACCGGCCGTCCCCTGAGGAAAAGGAAGGAATGAGGCGGAAAGTTTTCTGTGACACCAGAGCCAGAGAGGCAGCTGGGAAAAGGCCCAATGTCAACTCCTCACAAGACTGCCCAGTTCCAGACAGGGTGACGGAGTGTGCTGCCAGCCCAAGGCTGACTGCAGTCGGCCGTGACGATGCAGCCTGTGGAGACAGCTGCGTGGCTGCCAGCCCGCCTCTCCACAGTCCCTCACCCCCAAGTCACAGGGCTGGTAATTTAGACACTTACCAGCTTTTCACAGGAGATGGCAGTCTTGGCGCAAGTTCCAGTGCCATTAACTGTAAGGTTGCCTTCCTGAGTCTTGGGTAACATAGTTCAGACCAGAAAGGCTTCATTCCAAGTACGACAACAGGAGCTAGGTTAGGTGGCATGTGCCTATATTCCCTGTTACTTGGGATATGTGTGTGTGTGTGTGTGTGTATGTGTGTGTGTGTGTGTGTGTGTGTGAAAACATATGCTTCCTCACTATTGCCAAATTCTGCTCCTAACAAATGTGAAAACAAATGGTCAAAATCAGATTTAAAGGTTTGCAGCTGGGGACATAGCTCAGTGGTAAAAGCCTTGCTTAATTAACATGCGTGTCCCTGGTTTTGTTTGTTTCTTTGTTTGGTACCAGTGATCAAACTCGAGACCTCGGGCTTTTGAGGCAGGTGGCAGAACCACTGAGCTAAATCCCTGGCCCATGCGGCCGTGGTTTTGATCCCCAGCGCGCACACACACACACACACACACACACACACACGGCTTCGTATTGCTGGCAAGATTTCCATGATGTGAAATATTCTCATAAGGATACATTTGAAAGCTCAAGGAAAAGAAGTAAATGGGGAAATCAGAGAAGCAAGGAAAGGTAAGAATATCTGGGAGTGGTGGCCACACCTGTAATCCCAGCACTTTGGCAAGCTGAGGTTGCCAAATCGCAAGCTTGAATCCAGCCTGGGTAATTTGGGGAGGTCCCATCTAAAAATAAAAAAACATTTTTAAAAAGAGGGTTGGGGGTGTAGCTCAGTGCAAAGAAAGGAAGGAAAAGATTTTTAATTAGTTTAAAAGAAGAAATATTTCACCAGAAATATTTGATTTGGGAGATCAAAAATGGCAGAGTAGAGACAGGCAATGCAATGCAGCCTCTTGTGACCTGGAGTGCAGACACCTGGAAGACGACAATACAGTGAAGAGAAGGAAAGAGGTGACTCTCCAGGAATGGGGAGGGAGCTGAGGGGGGACTGGAAACTGCACAGAAGCTGGAGAGCTGGAACACAGCGCAGAGAAAGGAGGGAGGCCACCCGGAGGCTCACTCAGGATCCTGGGAGGGGGACCTGGCCTCCTCTGCCTCAAGGTAAGACCGGAGGTCAGGGACCAAGAGAGAAAGCCAGCCAGGCCTGGGGCACTGGTCCCAGAGAAGCCCAAGGCTATTGGAAACAGTGTGGCATTTTCTTCAGAAAGTGACTCCATCTGCAAAGCAGGCTGGGGTAGGAGTGGGAATCCAGGGAAGCAGCTATCACATCTGAGAGGGTTTGGTTATCAGTCACTTGGGGAAGAGGTTAACTGGATGGGATTGAACTGCAGAGCACCTGCACAGCAGCTATATTCCCGTTTTTCTGGTGTCACCCTGCCCCAGGATTGCATGGGAGACAGCCATAGGTGGTCATGAACAGGGTGCAAGCTAGACAGAAACCCCCTTAAGAAGTTGAAACTCGCCCCACACCATAGTGCTAAGCCAAGCCCACCATGTGTGGCTTTCCGAGGTGGCTTGGTCTGAAAGTGCTGGCATTAATTCCAGCAGTCTGCTTGACGTCCCACGCCACTGCCTACATGAACACAGAACTCAGTAGCTGATTTGCTCTCTCCATCTGCCAGCATAAGCAAGGCTACAGCTCGGCTTGGATGCATGCCACAACCTCAGGTGTACAGACCAAAGGGCCTCTGGGGCAGGCTGGGGGCATCTCACAAACCCACCTCTGCTCAGCAGAGAAACTGTGACTTCAGCACACAGAGGGCCTCTTAAAGTAGGACTTAACAAAGTGACTACAGCCTCACTACAGTCAACTATTTGATCTTTGACAGGGGCCAAAAACTACACTGGAGTAAAGACAGCTCTTTAGTATATGGTGCTGAGAAAACTAGCTATCCACATGCAGAAGGTTGAGTCTAGACCCAGATCTCTCACCACGTACCACAATCAAAATGGATCAAAGATCTAAAAGTTAAAACGGAAACAACCTGATGGAAGATGAACTGGGTAAAACTCTTGAAATCATAAGCATAGGCAAGGGCTTTCTGAATAGAACCTCGGTCGTATCCGAGATAGTATTGAGAACCAACAAATGGGGTCATATCAAATTAAAAGCTTTAGTATAGTAAAATAAATAACCAGTAAAGAGACAACCTACAGAATGGGAAATTTTTGCCCGCTGTTCCTCAGACAAGAGTGATATCTAGAATATGTAAAGAAATCAACTAAATTAGACCTCCAAAATAAAAACTTGGTCAAACAATGGACATCTGAAATGAATAGACACTTCTCGAATAAAGCACAGGTGGCCAACAAGCCCATGCAAACATGTTCAACATCACCAGCCTTTACAGAAATGCAAATTAAAACAACACTGTGATTCCATCTCATCCCAGAATGGCTACCATCAAGAACTCAAATAATAACAAATGCTGGCAAGGATGCAGGGGGGAAGAAGAAGCTTCCGCATTGTTGGTGGGAATATAAACCAGTGCAACCCCTATGGAAGCCAGTATGTGTGGGGACATTGGCCAGAGGTTTACGAGATGACTGCTGAGGTAAGGGACTTTTGGAGCCACATGCCCCAAACCTCCTGGAATAGGAGAGATATTCTATACTATAACCTCTATATTCCTGGAATATAGAGATTAAAAGATAGCCTACAGGGCCACAAGTCGAAGTAGTTGGAACATTTTCCCCCCAGTACTGGGAATCAAACTGAGGACCTTGAGCTTGCCAGGCAGGCATGGCACCACTGAGCTACATCCCTGGCCCTCACTAGTCCAAATACGATCAAAATGCATTGCCTTAAGGAATGAATGCTCTGGCCCTCGTCCTCCCCAGACTCTGATTTATTACTTAGATTGGCTTTAAGGTCAGTCATGTAACAGACCACCCTGACCTTACCGTGTCCTTCTCCTGTCCTTCCCTGTTCTCTGAATGAATTCTTGCACTGACATCCTTCCTTTATCCTTTATCCTTGCTTCCCAATTCTATCAATGAGAAACCACAGGAGCTTCAGTTTGGGGTTATCTGTATGAGACTGTCTCATGGTAAGGGGTCTTGGTTACGAGCAGAAAGAGAGTGGGAGGGGGAGAGGAAGAGAGAGAAAGAAATAGGAAGAGAAAGAGAAAGGAAGAAACAGGAAGAGAGAAAGAAAAAAATCACCAATATCAGGAAGGACATAAAAGATACCACTGTAGGAGGCCAGGGATTTATCTCAGTGGCATCACTCATGCCTCACAGGCACAAGGTCTTGAGTTTGATCCCTAGTGCCAAGAAAACTTCTTTAAAAATATAACCACTAGTTGAATTTATTATTTATCCCTCAAAAAATAAACAAAACATGGTAAACATTTTAAGAAACATTGGCACTGAATTTGTAGAATCTTCTCCAGAAAATAGAAGAGAAACACTTCCTAGCTCATTTTGAGGCCAGAATTACCTTGCTACCAAAACCAGAAAAAAGCACACACACAAAGATAACTACAGGCTGAATGTCCTATGATCTTAGCCACAAACACCCTAAACAAAATATTAGCAAATCAAATCCAACAATGTTTAAAAAGAATTGTACAGCACAACCAAGTGGAATTTCTAGATATGAAAAGCTAGTAAAGTACCACATCCACAAGCTCAAGAAGAAAAACCATACAATCATATCAACTAACACAAACAAAACAAAACAATATTTGGCAACTCTCTTCCTGGAGACAATAGATTGGACACACTCCTCCCTATTTCTCCCACTAAATTCTGCTATTCTATTACATATATAAGAGAATACATAAAACTATATATATAATATAAAACAAGAACATAAATAATATCTGGATATTATTTATAAAATAAGCCTGTGAAGGCCATGGTAGACGGAGAAAAGCTAGAAGCTAGCCAGGAATTTGAAACTCAAGAAACAAAGTGGTACCCTGGAGTGCTGGCGCATGCCTGTGATCCCAGCACTCGGGAGGCTGAGGCAGGAGGATCGCTGTGAGTTCCAGACCAGCCTGGGCTACATAGTGAGTTCCAGGTCAGTCTCAACTACACAGTGAGACCCTGTCTCAAACCCCCCCAAAAAAAGAGTCCGTGTGCCACTGGGTATGATGGCACACACACCTGTAAGTCCAGCACTCTGGGAAACTGAGACAGGAAGGTTGCAAGTTCAAGCCCTGCCTGGGAAAATTAGTGACTTAGCAAGACCTTGTCTCAAACTCAAAAGAAGGGAGAGAGGCTGGGGATGTAGCTCAGTATGAAGGCTCTGGATTCAAATCCCATTATCAAAAAGAAAACAAAGGTTCTATATTCTCTTAGAACAATGTCCAATAGCTCCGGACTATAGCCAACTATAGACCACTGTTTATTTTTTATAAAATATAGTTGTAGCACACAAAAGAACCAATCACATTTCTATATGTTGATGATCAAAGTTTAAAACACATAAGACACACATGTGTAAATACTGAATAGTTTATCTGGTGTGAAAAACTAAAAGTGCAAATAAGATCCAAACAGTATAATTGACAATGTGAAATAGGAAGATAAGGGCTAAAGCTGTAGGGGAAGTGGGAAGGGTAGGGGAAAGGAAAGGGAAAAGAAAAAATATGAGAAAATGAAAATATGGAAACATAGTTTTTGTAAATAGGGAAGGGTGGAGGGGGTGAATGGAGGCCAGGGGTATGGGGAAAAAATGAGAACCAAGAACTGTCGTGTAAAGGTACAGGATCCCAATAATGAGTGTAACTGTACTGTATACCTAAAAAGTACCAATAAACTCAATGATGATAAAAAATAAAATGAAATAACAGCTCATTCACAAAAAAGTTTAAAACACCATACCATACACAGTTGCTCTCAAGAGGATGAAACACTTAGCTATACAATGTTAGTATACAGGGGAGTATATGTGTACAGTGTCTGTATGCTGCAAAATATAAAATATTGACTAAAGCAATCAGATGATATCTAAACAAATGAAAAGACAACACGCTCATGGATTGGCAGACTCAACATGGTGTGTGTGTGTCGGGGGGGTGATCATCCCCTAACTGATTTATAAGGCTAACACAATTACTATAAAATACCAGCATACTTGAAAGTGGTGGCACACACATATAATCGCCGCTCTCTACAAGGCTGGAGCATAAGGATAGAAATTTTAAGCCTAGTCTGGGCGACTTAACAAGCCCACCTCAAAATAAAATGTAAAAAGTGCTGGGAATGTAGCTCAGGGCCAACAAGGTCCTGGGTTCAATGCCCAGCAGCACAAAAAAAAAAGCCAAATTTTCATATATAGAGACAAGCTTTTCCTAAAACTTCTATGGGAAATCAAAAACCTAAAATAGCTAAAATAATTTTATAAGAGGAAAGAAGTAGGAGGAATCATACTTCTTAATGTTAAGATTTAATGTTAAGATATAGCTCCAATAATCAAAAGAGTAGGACAGCAGAGAGAGAGGGCCCCATAAATCAGGGAAGATTGTAGAAAGAGTGCCACACGAGTATGCCCAACTGATTCCCCCCCTCCTTCTTTTTATCTTTTTTTTTGGGGGGGGATTTTTGAGACAGGGTCTTACTATATACTTGAGACTGACCTAGAACTCACTATGTAGTCCAAGCTGGTCTCGAACTCACAGCGATTCTCCTGCCTCAGCCTCCCGAGTGCTGGGATTACAGGAGTGCGCCACCACGCCTGTCCTTTTATCTTTTTGAGACAGGGTCTTACTATATACTTGAGACTGACCTAGAACTCACTATGTAGTCCAAGCTGGTCTCGAACTCACAGCGATTCTCCTGCCTCAGCCTCCCGAGTGCTGGGATTACAGGAGTGCGCCACCACGCCTGTCCTTTTATCTTTTTGAGACAGGGTCTTGCTACGCTGCCAGTTGGCCCTCAAACTACTAGGCTCAAGTGATCACAGCCTCCCAAGTAGCTGGAACTGCAGGTACATGCCAGTCAGGCCTGCTTCCTTACTGATTTTCTCAGCCTCCGCCGCCTCCTCCCCCTCACTCCCTGCCCCTCCTCCCCTTCCTCTTCCTCTTCTTCCTCCTCCTCCTTCTCCTCCCCTTTGTCCTTCTCTTCCTTCTCCTATTCCTCCCCTTCCTCCTCCTCTCACCTTAGCCTTCCATCGTGCTGGCATTACAGGCATGAGCCACCACTCCCAGCTTCTTTTTTTGAACTTTGAATTTTGAAATAATAATAAATTCTCATGAAACCGCCCCCCACATAAAAACAACCGTACGGTAGGGGACATGGCTTAGTAGTAGAGTGCTTGCCTAGCATGGGTGAGGCTCTGGATTCCATCCCCAGCACTGTCAAAAGAAAAAGGGAAAAAAAGTACAAAGACATTTCATGTATCATTCACACAGTGTTTCACTCACATAGTTTTTCATAACTATACCATATCAAAAGGAGGAAATTGCAGTGGTACAATCCAGCAATTCTATTCCAATTTTGCCAGTTTTACATGCCCTCATTCGTGTGTGTGTGTGCGCGTGGGTGTGTGTGTGTGTGTGGCTGTGTGACTTTGTCACATGTGTACATTCGTGTAACAATCACAACAGTCAAGATTCACTCTGAGCTGTTATCTCGGCGCAAAGCGCTGGGCACTAACCCTTTATGATCCCCGCCTCCATCCCCGTCCCCTTGGTAACCATTAATCTTCTCTCCATCTCTATAATTGTGTTAGTTCAAGTATGTTATTTATAAATGGATCCCATGGTGTGAAACTTTTTGAGATTGGCCTTTTGCATTCAACATAATTCCTTTGAGATCTCTTGAAGCTGTTGCATTTGTCAATAGTTGGTTCCTTTTGCTTGCTGAGGATATTGCAGGACGTGGATGCACCAGGGCTTGTTTAAGCGCTGACTCCCTGTGGGACGTCTGGGCTGGTTCCAGTTTTTGGCTGTTGTGAATAAAACTGCTAAGAGCGTTCGTGTACAGGTTTCTGGAAGTTCTTATTTCTCTGGGATAGATGCCCAGGAATGCAGTGATCGTGGCAGTTACATGTTTAGTTTTATAAAAAGCAGCCAAAATATTCTCTCCTAATCTTTAGCTTGTCTTTTCATTCTCTCCCACAGCAAACACTTTTAAGTTCTTTTTGTTTGTTTGAGACAGAGGGCTACATTTTAAATTTTGATGCAGCCTAATTAATCAAATTTCCTTTTATGCACTGTGCTTTTTTGTGTCACGTATAAGACTTCTGTGTCTAACCCGAGGGTTCTGAAGATTTTCTCCTATTTTTTTTTCTTTAAATATTTTTGGTTTGGGCTGAGAATGTGGCTGAGTGGCAGAAGGCTTACCTAGCATTTGTGAGGTCCTACGTTCAAAATAAAAGGGCGGGGCTGGCAGGGTGGGGCCTGGAGCTCAGTTGAAATGCCCCGGGTTCAACCCCTGGTACCACAAAAAAAGTGTGAACAAACACTTTGCATGGCAGAGGAAGCTTCTTTGCTCGGTGTGCTCAGTGGGCACAGCTCAGGCCTGGCAGCATGCTCACTGGGTGAGCCAGCCTCAGCCGCCAGATGACACGGTCATGGCATAGAGACCATCGCTGGGACAGAGGGAAGACAAACTCACTTGGTGAAAGTGTGGTTTGTAGCCTGACGTGGCAGCTCATGCCGGTAATCCCAGCACTCTGGGAAGCTGAGGCAAAAGGATCATAGATTCAAGCCCAGCCTGGGCAATTTAAGGAGCTCCTGTTTCAAAGTTTAAAAAATAAGAGCGGGGAGGGGGTGAAGGGAGGGCAGGGGTAAGGGGAAAAATGAGAACCAAGACCTGTCATGTAAAGGTACGAGATCCCAATGATGAATGTAACTGTACTGTATACTTAAAATGCACCAATAAACTCAATAAAAAATAAATAAGGGTTGGGAATGTAGCTCAGTGCAAAGGCTTTGGATTCAACACCCAGTACTAAAATAAAAGCATGATTTGTGCTTTCTTCTCAAATAAATAGAGATCTAAGATCTGGATGTGATGGTGTATGCCTGTAATCCCAGCACTCTGGAGGCTGAGGCAGGAGGATTGCCCCATTTGAGGCCAGCCTGGAGTACACAATGAGACCCTGTCTCAAAAGAAGCAAAAAAGGGGGGATTTAAAAATGGGGTGTTTTTTTTGTTGTTGTTGTTGTTGTTTTTGCTAAAACCTTGACTCTTCACTTGGGTCTACAGATGCCCAAAAAGTAACTGAAAGGCCTTTGTTTTGTGAAATTCTTGGTCAAATCCTTCTCAGCTCTGCATATAGGCACATCAGTCATTTAGGGTATGTCCCTCTGACAGCTGGCAAGACAAAGTTTATTAGCCTGAAGTTTACCTGGCCTGTCTCATCATACGTCCACACTGAGTTACCCTATTCTCTATTCTCTAAAATCTCCATTTCCTTAAACCTGTGATCACTTTGGCCTCTGGCAGAATCTCACATGACAGAGACTGCGCAGGTCAGGAGGGCTCCTCTACACCTACGAAACCATGACTGAAAAAAACATCAAACAGACCCGAGCAAGGTCCGGCACCCACAAAACTACTCTCCGATTCTTTGGTGTACTCAAGCTGGAGTCCTTTCTCTTCCTTTCCAGTTAAAACTTTCACCCATGAAATCATACTGTTACTTTAGTTTTAATTCCCATTATCACTAAAGCAGGACCCATGCTAGCCAATGACACATGGGGACAAATATTAAAGTAGCAGATTGTACCAACCCCATACCTCTGTTCATCACTGATGTAGATGCCGGGGGCACAGGACCCTTTCAGGATGAGCATCCAGAAGGTGCTCTGGCAGGTAAGACTAGCATCCCCTACTTGCTATGTGGTGAACCATTTTCCAATCAGGACAGGGTCCCAGAACAAGGCTTAGTGATCCCCGCACATGAAGCCAAGGACTCCCAAGACGGTCAGTTACATAGTCTAGTTGCAAAGAGAAATTCAGAGCCTGTATCCTGTTCCCAACCCCAGAGCCACCAGATCTAACAAAAATACCTTATATCCCCTTCTTGACATCTGCCAGACACCAGCTGCAGTAGGTGCCCCAGCAGGGTGTGGCATTGCCTTCCCCATCTGCAGGACACGTGGGGACACCCTATTCGAGGACATGCCAGTAGATGACACTCCAGTTTTGGATTCCCAAAACACATTCAGTTGCAACCAAACTGACCCTGCAGTGAGCCTTTTACTGAACATTTCACACCCTGTTCACCCACAAGTGAAAATGCCATTAAAAAATATATTCATAAAAAATCTTAAAAAACTAAAAAGCAGAACGTGGTGGTATATGCCTGTAATCCCAACCACCCTGGAGGCTGAGGCAGGGGGATTGAGGGTTCAAGGGCTGCCTGGGCAGCACAGTAAAACCTCATCTCAATAGTAGTAGTAGTAGTAGTCCCCAAAGTTTGGCTTCCAGGGAAGCACACATTTAAAAGAGCCAATATAGGCTCTAAATGTAGTGAATAGTTAAATGTGGCAGTATGGGTTCTGAATGCAAAAAAGTTTGTTTTGTTTTATTTTTGTATTTTGTTCTCTGAGGGTCTTGCTGTGTCATCCAGGCTGGCCTCAAAGTCATGATCCTCCTGTCTCAGCCTCTAAATAGCTGGGATTACAGGCACATGAATCTATTCGCTGTACCTTTGTTCCTTCCATATGTGCCTCATGGAAACCAATTAACAGGCTTTTTTTTTTTTTTTTTTTTTTTTTTTGGGTCGCAACTCACCCTGTGT
>NW_022900951.1:41598176-41616745 GCF_012274545.1 Fukomys damarensis | reverse complement strand
TAGGGATCAAACTCATGACCTTGCGCTTACAAGGTTGGTGCAGTGCCACTGAGCTAAATCCCTAGCCCAGTTACCAGGCTTTTTAAATGGTCAAAAGCCTGGAAGGAGAATCTAAACCGGCCTTTCTTCTTCCGCCTGGCTTTGCTGCTGGCCTGGGTGGCTCATGCCCACTGACGATGGTGCTCATAGGTGTGAGGTAACAAGTGCTAAGTGCTAAATGGGGCCTGGAGTGGTGCAGGCCATAGCGTTGGAGTTGCCCTGGCCCTGACTGTGCTGCCTGCCACAACAAACTGCCTGCCATAAACCGAGTGCTTGAAAACAACCATTTGCTTCTCACAGTTTTCAAGGATGGGAAATCCAAGATCAAGGCCCTGGCAGATTTGGTGGCTGGGGAGGAGCTGCATCCTAGTTCACAGGTGGGCCCCCCCTGACCCTTCCAGTGTCCTCACATGGCAGAAGGGGCCTGTGAACTCCTTTGGGCCTATTGTATAAGAGTACCAGTCCCCAGTCACCTCCTAACACAAAAATTCCATTGCCTTAGGGGTTAAGATACCAACGTACGAATTCTGGGGGGACTCAAATATTCAGACCATAGCAACTATGAAATTTTTCTCTTCAGAAACACTTTTGAGCTTTGTCTTTTTGTTTCTGAGACAAGGTCTCACCAGGTAGCTGGGCTCAGATTCTCAATACCCCTGGCTTAGCCTCCCAAGTACTGGGATTACAGGCAAGCACCACCATACTGGGCTCAGAAACACCTCTCCAACCTGCTTTGTATTTAACTCCACTCAAAGAGTTTATCTGCCCTAAGAAGCCCCAGAATGATTTATTCCTGTTGTAATAAATGATTTGTCCGCTAGTACACAGATGCCAGGCCACACACAACAGCAGTCTAAACTGCACCGCATGAATGACGGCAGCCCATCACTTCACCCTGCAGGCCAGCTAGGACGGGCCGCGTGCCATTCACTACCAACACGTCTTGCCCCACCTGGATTAATGGCATACAGAGCTGGCTTGGATCTGGACTAGGAGCCCGACTGTGGTCTATCCTCCAAGTGGGTCTGATCATCCTGAGAGGCAGAGCCACAGTTACTGCCATCTGATTTCACCTACGACAAATAGAAAGGATTTCATCTACACGCCTGTCTGTACAGTTAATCAGGGCATCCAACAAGTGGTATGCGTTTCTAAAAAGAATTGTTAGCTGGACACATGAAAGGTTGGGTAGCACGGCTCTGGGGTAACCATTTATCCATCACCCTGTGGTTACTCCACACATCTCTACATAGGCCATAGAGGGACAACTTGACTGAAAGCTCACTCGAGTCTGGGCGGAACATCCTGCAGTTCTTCTCTCAGAACACGGCAAGACACACCTTGGTAAGAAGTGACCATCAGGTACTTTCTCATCAGCCTCCTTGGCTCTGGGGCGATATGGACCTACCTGTCCACTGTGACCACAGCTTGGTTCCACAGCGGGCTGCCATGTAACTCTAGTGTAACACTGCTTGGCTGGAGTTTCGAGTGAGCCCTTCACTGACAGAGTGACCATTTGTGGTACAGCTAGCCTAGTCTCTCTGGTTCAGTTTCATTCTGGGGGACTGCAGCATGGGACTGACACCATGATGGTCTTACTCTTACTGTCTCTTCAAGCAATAAACTCACTGACTGCATCTGTGCTCATGGTCTGTTTTCCAGGAAGAATCCGTGGACATGTGACAAGCCAGCCTAGCAACCGCCTCTGCATAGTTGCTTAGAAACTGCTTGACCACTTGACACCAATCTGCGCAAATGCGAGGGAGAATATGTTTTCACACGCTTTGGCATTTTAATGATGTATCTTTCCAGCGTCACCACATCTTACAGCTTCCCCCATCAACCTCCGGTGTCACATTGCCGTGACACAGCAATACTCATGAGAAATGGAACTCTTCACCATGTTAGCAGTCAGGAACCCACTAAGAGCTCAAATATGGAGTGCTGTTTAAAGATATTCTAAGAGGCAAATCAAGAACCCATAACTAAATTTCCTAGAAAAGAAATTGCAATGAAAGGAAGCTAGTGCATGTGTGTGATACACAGATCGGAGACACGTGTAATGGGTGGAGGCCGTGTGAAGGGTTGAACCCAAGGCTTACCACATGCCAGGCAAGTGCTCTACCACTGAACTACCTCCCGTCCCAGATCACAGGCATTTTACAGTGAAAAGACCATTTGGAGATCAGTTAGGCTGACGACAGTTTGAGTGGGTATATAGCCTTGTACAGCCTGACAGGCCAGGAAATAGAGGCACCAAACTATAAGGTGACTTGTCCACCATCTCAGTCATGGGATTGGGACTGACAATTTTGAGAGGTTTTGGGGTTTTGTTTTGTTTTGTTTTGTTTTTTATTTGTTTTGTTTTTGTTTTTGTTTTTGTTTTGCCAAAAGTTGGACTCATTGCATTGCAAGCTGTGTAGAGAACTGTGAGCAAACACCTCCTCCCACAACAAAGAATATGTGCTCAATCTCCAGTTTGCAGTTATTTCCCCCTTTCCAAAGTTAAAACATATTATTGCATTAAATTTTGATATTTCTTGCATACTTATTGAAAAGTATAATGGTCTACATGCTCTACTAGAAAAATTTGGCACTGCTGATATTGATAAAAGTAAAAAAAAATCATCTTTGCTATGTTTGATTAAAGCAAAAATAGAATGTGATCAACAGTCAGTCAATCGACATTTTATGTACTCTTACTTTGAATATATGCCTTTATTTTCATTTTTTTATTTATTTTTTGGGGTTTTTTTTTTTTTTTTTTTTTTTTTTTTTTTTTTGGTGATGGTATTGAGGATTGAATCCAAGGCTTCATGCATGCTAGACAAGCGCCCCACCACTGAGCTATACCCCCAAGGTCTTGCTAAGTTACCCAGGCTGCTTTCAAACTTGTGATCCTCCTGCTCAGCCTCTGTAGTAACCACAGTCATGTGTACATGGCACAGTTTCACTTTTAGGGAAAATGTATGTCCTTAAAAATATAACTTTAGGCAGTGCACTAATGACTCCCCTACTGCCCTGGCAGTTTGCGGATGCAACTAAGAGTGTAAAAATGGCCCTTCCCTGGGCCCACACATGTGCAGGGCACTGTTTGCCGGCAGAGATAGAGCTCGTCGTGGTTGCTCCTCTGTGCCAAGCCACCCCCTGGCTCCCTGATGTTCTGAGGCCAGCTGCACATTCAGAAGTCTGTTCAGGCTTGTGCAGGGGCATTCATAAGAGGACCAAAAGCTTATTTTATTTGCAGTTTTCCATCGTACACATTAATCAAAGTTACAATTGTCCCACAGTTACACAACAATTTATACTTAGTTACATAATAACATAGTCTCAATAATTGAGTAAGAAGGAAGGTTCTAAAAAAATCTGCCTTCTTGACCTAGCATTCTTGTCTTCTCTGGATTTCAGTGGAATTGGTTGAAAAAAATCCTTCCATAACTGTGAACTGTTTTGATTAAAGTAGAAGCAACATACTAGATTCTACCGTGTTCTTATGTCTTTTTAAATAAAAATTTTATTTTTAAATAAAAATAATGTACATTCTGAAAGGATAATGTCCATGAGATCTCAAAAAATCATCTAAGTTACTGCTCCCTCCGCCTTAATACACTAAGGTCAGTACAATGAAAACAAAACTTACATCTCTAGCCTATGAATTTTAGCTAAATACTACTGTTGGTGTCAGAAGACACCCTAATCGCTAGGCATGGCAGTCCATGTTTGTAATTCCAGTTACTCACAAATTTGAGGCCAGCCTGGGTAACTTAGTGAGACCTTGTCTCAAAAGTTAAAAAGATGTAGCTCAGTGGTACAGCACTTGCCTAGCATGTAAAAGGGAGTGGGTACCACCTCCACCCACCCCCAGACACACACACAATGTCCTATTTCCAAACTGAGACTTTCTCCCTCCAACATCCACAGGGCTGAAGGAGACTGAGGAAGAAGCCATCTCTTTCGCTTTGTGATTCTCTGGTATTTGGTGCTGTGGCCATCACCATTACCACCACTAAACACAATCCATGCTTTAGACTGAGCATCGGTTGATTTAAATTTTTAAATGTGCATGGAAAAGCTGGGTTTGGCGGCATACACCTCAAATTCCAGCTACCAGGAGACTGAGGCAGGAGGATCTCAACATGGAGGCCAGCTGGGACTACATGCCAAGACCCTGTCAAGAAAGGAAAAAGAGGGGGGCGGGGAGAAAGAATCCTAAATAAATAAATTTTAAAATAGCTAGGCATGGTGGTGCACTCCTGTAATCCTAGCACTTGGGAGGCTGAGGCAGGAGGATCACTGAGAATTCGAGGCCAGCCTGGGCTACATAGTGAGTTCAGGGCCAACCTTAACTACATAGTGAGACCCTGCCTCAAAAAGCAAAAGAAAAGAAAGAATATGCATCAATTTAAAGAAACGTGTTGAGTAAATAATGTTCGTTTGGTATATGGATTTGGCAGAAGTGATGGCTGTACATTAAGTATGAGAGTCGGCACTGTCTTGTCATATGCATGTTTTATTCATGTCATGTATGTGTCATGTGTAACATATATAAATTGAGATACAAATATATTTTAAAATATGCCCTTCGTAGTAAAACTCTAGAAATTATGAAGAAAGTCTCACCATTTCTGGATTTCTTCTCCCCCCACCTTTTTGTAATATTGAGGATTGAACCCAGGGCCTTGGCACTGAAGCTACATCCCTAGGCCTTCTAATATTTTTTTGTTTGAGGTCTAAATCACTAAGTTGCCCAGGCTGGGCGGGCTCAAACTTGCAATCCTCTTGCCTCAGCCTCCCAGAGTGCTGGGCACCCACCATGCTGAGGTATAGCTAAGATCTTTATGACACCGTGTGTCGAGGAGATGCCAAAGTTTCACACATCACACACCACCTACAAAGAACAGGCTTTTGTGGCCCTTTGCTTAGTACTGTGTCGCTCGTTTGGCTTTGTTTCTGCAGCACTCAGCAAGCTGAGAAGTGCGCTGCTGCTGAGCTGCAGCCCCAGCCCCCGCTGCTGTGTGTTCAAGCATCATGTGGTTAGCAAGCTGGGACTTGGCTAGTTCTCTTACCTTGCATGGTTTACAGTCCGCTGTGCACAAACAGAAAAAAATCACAAGTGATGAGAAAAAAATATGGTGATGGCAGCAGAAATGGATTCATTCCATAGCACTTACACAATATAAAATATCAAAGGGAAGACTCATTCTGAGCATATTTCCACTGGTCTGCAACTATGCAAACGGAGCTTAGTGCTTACATATAAGTAAAGAGAAGGACGATTGTGGAATATTTCAGTACGAAATGTTACCATGTAGTATCAAAAATCAGTAGGGGAAATGTTTACTTTATAGAGTTTAAAATGGGTCAGTCATAGAAATGAAAGCATCTTAATATGCAGTTAGTCCTCTGGATGTACACAGGCCGCATTTGTGGGTTCAATCAACTATGGATTGAAAATATTCTTTAAACTGGGCATGGTGGCTCATGCCTATTACCCCAGCACTCTGGGAGGCTGAGGCAGGAAGACCACAAGTTTTTGAGCCCCCCTGGGCAACTTAGTGATTCGGTGAGACCCCTGTCTCAAAACATAAAAAAGAGCTGGGGACGTAGCTCAGTGCAAAGGCCCTGGTTCCAATCCCCAGTACTGAAAAAATAAATAAATAAATGACTCTTTCAAAAAATTGCATCTGTACTGAACATTTACCAACTTTTTTCTTGTCATTATTCCCTAAATAATACGATGTGGAAAACTACTTACATAGCATTTACATTTATCTGATGCTGTAATTCCTCTAGAGACAACAGAAACCATATGGGGAGATGTGTGCAGGTTCTATGCAAGTGCTCCCTCATTTTACAGGAGAGATTTGAGCATCCGGGGGTTTGGCACCTTCAGGGGCCTGGACCTAGCCTTCCATGGACGCGGAGGATGATTTCATCATTCACTGAAGTCCAAGTGTTCTGAAGGCCAGCATTAACACTTCTAAAATGTCACAGCTGCACTTCAATACTCAGAACAGCTGCTCAAGGCCCATAGGGGACCCCTATCCCCTGACTGTCCCTAGTGGGCTCCTGCTACCTCTCTGAGCAGCAAGGCTGCTTTCTGCAGAAAGTCAGTCACTCAGTCTCTCTCTCTCTCTCTCTCTCTCTCTCTCTCTCTCTCTCTCTGCAGCAAAGTGGTCATTAAAACACAAAACAATGGTCATAAAAGCTTCTCCAGCTTATCGTCTAACTTTTTATTGGTACTGAGGATTGAACCCAGGAATTTTGCACTGAACCATACCCTCACCCCTTTAAAGAATTTTTTTTTAATTTTAAGACAGGATCTTGCTAAATTGCTCAGACTGGGCTTGAACTGATGATCCTCCTGCCTCAGCCTTCCAGAGTGCTGGGATGATAGGGGTGTACCACAAAACAGCTAGGAAGTAAATTCTACAGCTGTAAGAATCTGTGGGCATTGTATCAGAATTTCAGGAGTGACAGAAAAAAACAGACAGACAGATAACAGTGACATTTGCTGGAACTGTCAAGTTGTGAGGCAGAGTCTTGTATATTTGATTAGTGCTTTTTAATGCTTTAGCGCCATAGCCCTTCACCATTGAGGAAGCAAACTCTGCCGGCTTTTGAGACTAATGAAGACTTGCTTTGAGAAACCTTTTGGGAAGATTAAGATGGAACATCCTAAGGTTTTTTTTTTTTTTATGAGAAGAGAGCTCTGATGCTGGGCATTCAAACCCAAAGCATCAGCCGGGCACAATGGTGTGCACTTGCAGTCCGAGCAACTCAGGAAGCTGAGCCAAGAGGATCACTTGAGCCTAGGGGTTTCAGGCTGGGCTGGCCAACACAGCGAGACTCCTGTCTCAAAAAACAAAAACAACAACAAAAAGCCCACAGCATCATTACTTTCAAAATAATTTTGGAGAGAGGCTCATTAGTGTTTTTGTGCGACTGTTCATATATTATTAGCAAATAGCAACAGTTTGGGTCATTGGTTCAACCCTGGATCCTAAGCAACGCAGAACAGAATGAAATCATGCTTCCTCAACCAAGGTGCCGTCCTTAACCCAGCCCATGGGTTGCAGTGGGTCCTTCTTATCTAGAATGTGCCTTTCCCACAGCTCATGGCAGACATGATGGCGACTCTGGCAGCATCACTGGGGAGCACTGATTTCTAACATCCCAAGGAAAACTAGTGGAGGTCAGGGAGAGAAGGGACTTGGCACTGCACATGCCTTGCAGATGTGGCCAGAATCTGTAACTTAGCTGTAATCCCAAGAAGCTTAAGGTTGCCACGTTATAGTTTGTATGGTCATCCAGATGAGATGTTAGCAAATGACATCCTCAAATTGTCCCCAACAAGCAGTAGGCGAGTGACCCTCTCTGCCCAAATTTCTGCAGACCCACTTCAATGCAAGGTGCTCTCGAATCTTCCCAGTACTTTCAAAACATCCCGTTTAATGGTGGCAATGGAGGGACAAGGCCAGTGCAGATGGCTTATCCATCACCACAAAAAGCTTGTGGGCGGCAGGAGGACACAGACATTAAAGTCATTTTTCTCTGAAGTAATCAACCTGTTTGTTCCTGAAAAGGTTGCAGTGAGTCATCCATCTCCTTGTGTCTCCTCTACGCAGTCCTGCCCAGCTTTTATAAGATTCCAGAGCAGAAATAACAGCAGAGAGTCACCGTGGACACAAATAACTGATGATTACAAACGCATGATTATGAGCACGCAATCATTTATATTTTAAAATATGATTTGGCAAAATGAGTAAAAATGAATGCATGTAATCAAGAGCAGTTGCCACAGAGACAGTAGGCCGTAATGTGCCCAGTTCTATTGTTTCTCCCTGCGCCGGACTGCTCTCACTGTTATAGTCTTCCTAGAATACTAACACACACACACACACACACACACACGCACACGCGCTCGCTCGCGAGATAACCACAGGTGGGTGACTCCTTTCTATACATTTAGTTTGCACTGCTGCTTCATTTGTGCTCTTGAAACCATGAAGACTCAGAGAGGCAAAATCTGTGTTGAGAGCATCGTTTGATGCATTTTCCTCCACAGATGCAGAGAAAGAAGTCAAGGCTGGAAACAGAAGTCAGGCAGGAGCAGGGTTTGGCCGAGACACAAGCAAGAGCAAGTCAGTATGAAAGAGACACCGGGGAAGTACTAACTTCAGATGTGTGATATACATAAAGCATTATTTCAGGGAAATTAGCCAAGCACTGAGCATGAACTAACTGCTCTTTTATCTCTAATGTCAGAACAAAATAATGCCTCCGAGCCCACACATTATTTTGGGAAGCTATATTTTCAGTGAAATTAATAAGTGACTGCAGCAGTTTTTAAAATTTTACTCCTGGGGTGAGACAGGGGGTAGCTTCTAGCATGTGCAAGGCCCTAGGTTCTATCCCCAGTACCTCAAAGCAACAATAACAAGTTTTCCCTGAATTCTACTTTGATTTTTTTTTGTTTAGTTTGTTTTTGTTTTTGTTTTGGGGTTTGGGGTTTTGGGGGTTTTTTTGTTTGTCCTTTGGGGTTTGGTTGCTGCTAAGGTTGTGGTTTGGTTTGGTTTGGTCTGGTCTGGTTTTTGAGAGAAGGTCTCACTATGTAGCCCAGGCTGGCCTCAAACTTGAAGCAATCCTCCTGACTCAGCCTCCCCAGTGCTGGAATTACAGGCGTGCACCACCATCCCCAGCCCCAAATTCTACTTTGAAGAGTGCTGGAGGAAAAGTGGAAGAAAGAAGAAACTTGGATATTAGAATGATACTATGGGAAGCCAGGCGTGGTGGTGCAAGCCTGAAATCCCACACTCGGGAGGCTGAGGCAGGAGGATCGCTGTGAGTTCAAGACCAGCCTGGGCTACACAGTGAGTTCCAGGTCAGTCTCACTGCATAGTGAGACCCTGTCTCAAAACAACAACAACAATAACAACAACAACAACAACAAAGAATGATACTATGGGAAGCGTGAAATGTCACAGAATTGCAATAAGAAATTGAAGCTTTCTACCCTTCTGTTACAAAGCTCCCTAGAGAGAGCAGAGGCCACCTGTGGATTCTATGCACACCATCCTGTGGGCTCCAATTTCTGCAAAGATTAGGGCTTCAGGTGTTGTCAACAGCAAGTAATTCATGCATTAAATGCATTTCCTCATCATCTATTTAATTTAGTAAATCCAATAAACGTAGCCTACTTGATTGTGTCAGACCCTGCTGGGTGGGTCCCTGACTTACCTCCAACCAACCAGTTTTTGTTGAAGTTTAGGAATATGATTATTGGGAACTCTCTTCATTCTCCAAATAACCATTAGGGTATTTTAAATAAAATTATTTCACCTGAACACTGGCTATTTCCACAATGGCACAATCTGAAGCTTTCACTATTTCTGTGCTTATAAAAAAGGGCAGGTGGGCTGGGGATTTAGCTCAGTGGTTCTACCTCCTGCCTCACAAGCGCAAGGTCCTGAGCTCGATCCCTGATACCAAAAATAACTTAGGAGGCTGGGCAGGAGGATTGCAAATTAGAGACCAGCTTGTTAAAACCAGAGCGTTCGTTCTCAGCGAGCCACATCCCCAACCCTTTTCATTTACTTTTTTTTTTAATTTTGAGATAAGGTGTCACTAAGTTGCTAAATTTCCCAGGCTGGGTTCAAATTCATCCTTTCAGGGTGCTAAGGTTAAATGTATGTACCACACTTGGCAAAATAAATGTTTCAGAAGGACTGGGGTTGTAGCTCAGTGTTACAGCACTTGCCCTAGCAAGTGCAAGGCCCAGGTTCAAGCCTCAATAATCATAAAAAATTGAGGAGGCAGGCCAGACATGGTGGCACATGCCTGTAATCCCACCACTTTGGGAGCCTGAGGCAGGAGGATCACAAGTTCAAGCCCTACCTGGGCAATTTAGCAAGATCTTGTCTCAAACTAAAAAATTAAGAGGGCTGGGCATGTAGCTCAATGTGAAGGCTCTGAATTCAATCCCCAGTACTGGAAATAAAAAAATCACCAATAAAAGTGGGGCAGCAAGAGCTAGGGTGGAGCTCAGAGGACAAGCATGTGCTTTGCCTGCAGGAGGGCCTGAGTTCCATTCTCAACAGTGCAGCAAACTGGAGAGGTGGCCCTGTGGCCTTTCTTCCATTATGAGTGTGTCCGGAGCAGGCCAATGACGGGGATGGAGGCACAGATGAGTCACCTGACAGCAGTCACATCACCATGATGCTCATTGTTTTCTTGGGCAACAGCACAATCGACCCCGTATTTCAAATTCTGGGTTGATGAAACAAAAAGCTAGCACAAACAGGGCCAGGGATGTAGCTCAGCTGCACAGCACCTGCTACCACAAATAGCTGAAATTTGAAGAAAAAATCCTAATGAGAGCTGGCTTTGTTAAACTGCTTACTTTCCGACCTCTTGCTAGCATCATGAATAAAGTGGCAACACCAACACAGCTGTGACAGAGCCCCATTAGCCATCCTGTGATGGAGAGCTGCTCAGCGAGGATGGCAAACATCCCACCGAGGCAGGTGCAAAGCCAAGGAATGACACAGCCGGAACTCAGTTAATTGACTTCTAGAGCGTCAACATAGCTCACTCCTTCAAATGACCGGAATATATTTCCTTTTTGGTTTGTTTGTTTAAGCTTTATATAATCACATTCATTATGGAAGTTGCAAAGTATTTTCTTGCTGGATGTGGTGGCATATGCCTGTAATCCCAGTACCTAAGGAGACCGAGGCAGGAGGACTGAAAGTTCAAGTCCTTGGCTAGGTAACCTACTAAGACCCTGTCTCAAAATGATGATGATGATGATGATGGTGGTGGTGGTGGTGGTGGCGGTGGTGGTGATGATAAAAGGCTGGGATGCAGCTCAGTGATAGACTACCCCTAGGACTGACCTAGTACTCCATAAACAATAATATTAATCTTAGGCATATTTTAGAAGGAGCCAATAGAAAGAATGCAGCTTCAGGGTGATCTGACTATAGTTATCACTAACTAGCTAAGTGACCTTGGCAATACACCCTCTTGCTGAGCAGTAGCTCCAACACATGTGGCACGGAGACGATATCACAGCATTCCACAGTGTCATCACAGAGCACAGGGAAGAACAGGCCTGAAAGCCTTTTGCAATTTCCGAAGTCCCACACGCATTTTTTTATGACTTGAGAGCAGTGTGCGTGTTTTGATAATTATTATTAAGGTATTTTGGTTCCCAGGTTAGCTATGAAGACAGATTTCATTTCAAAACACGTAGTTTACCTTTACTGAAATTCATAGTCCTATTCATATACCACCAGGGAAAAAAGGTCATTCTAGAACTAGAGACAGGGAAGGCACTTGGGAAGAGACAGCAGTGTCACGAAGGGCAGCCAACCTGCTGCCTTCAGAAGAGCACTCTCTCTCTCTCCCTCTCCCTCCCTCCCTCTCTCTCCCCCCTCCCCCCCTCTATCTCTCTCTCTCTCAGCTTTGCACATGCTAAATGAGTGCTCTGCCACAGAGTTATACCTTCAGTTCCTCCTTATCTTTTTAAAAATTCTAGCCAGGCTTGGTGGCACATGCCTGTAATTCCAGCATTTGGGAGGCTGAGGCAGGAGGATTGCTGTGAGTTCGAGACCAGCCTGGGCTACATAGTGAGTTCCAGATCAGTCTCAACTACATAGTAAGACCCTGCCTCAAAAAACCCCCCAAAATTCTATATTTCTCTGTCCTATTTCTTTATTACTCTGAAAGAGTGTACAATTTTTAAAGGTGTAATAAGAAAACTGTTTAAGGGGAAAAAATGAGAATCAAGACTTGTCATGTAGAGGTACAAGATCCCAACAATGAATGTAACTGTACTGTATCCCTAAAATGTACCAATAAATTCAATTAAAGCTGAAAAAAAAAGAAAAATGTTTAAAAATATACAGATACCCATATTTTTATCCATTTTTTTCCAGTTGTAGAAAAATTTTTTGTTCTGGAGATTGAACTCAGGGAGCTCTAAACTACATTCCAAGTCCCCTTTCTCTTTTGAAATTTTATTTTGAATTAGGTCTTGCTAAACTTCCCATGCTAGGCTGAAATTTAGGATCCTCCTGCTTCAGTCTCCTGAGTGGTGGGATTACAGGCATATACCACCATGTCTGGCTGTAAGAAATTTTTTGTAAAGATAAGAGCTATGATGGCACAAAAATTGTAGGCATTTCACAAATGCTTATTACCTTTTCTGGATTTAAAAAATTTAAAAGATCCAACATTGGGCTAGGGATGTAGCTCAGCAACACCGTGCCTGCCTGCCAAGCACAGGCCCTGAGTTTGATTCCTGGTACCAAAAAGAAAAAAGAAAGAAAGAAAGAAAGAAAAAAGAAAAAAAATCCAATATTGTTAAAAGTAGTAAATCTATGTATATGGAAGTTTTTACAATCCATATTTCCTTTTGTTTTTCTTTTTTGTTTTTTATTGTTGTACTGGAGGTAGAACCCAAAGCTAAGCATAGCTCTACCCCTGAGCTACATCCCCAGCCTACAACCCATATTTCTGCCTTTTAGTGCTAGGATAACAAAATACCAAGGGAGGCAACACACTACTTGATCCCAAATACACTACAAAGCTATAGTCACCAAAACAGCATGATACTGGCATAAAAACAATACATCTCAAAAGATTTAAAATGTATTATGTGCATGTGCCAACTCCTTATAATGAATTTAATCATTATGTAATAGAAACATATACTAATAAAAGTTGAAAGAAAATATCAGTGGCCATGGTGGCTCGTGCCTGTAACCCCAGCTACTCGGTGTCTGAGGCAGGAGAATCCCAAGTTCAAGGCCAGTCTGGGTGACTTAGAGAGACCTTGTCTCAAAAGAAAATAATTTTTTAATAGGCTAAGAGTATAGTTAAGCACTCTTGGGGTTCAATATCCTGTGTTGAAAACAAAAACAAAACAAAATAAAAAACAGCAACAACAAAAACCACATCAATCAATGGAACAGGATAAAGAGTCCAGAAATAAATCTACATCCCACATCTTTAGCCAAATGATCTTCAACATACAGTGCAGAAAGGACAGTCTTTTCGATAAATAATGTTGGGAAGAAAGAAAAAAAAAAGAAAATAACCAAACTGTTAATTCCCCACAGAAAATAAATAAATAAATAATGTTGGGAGAACTGGATATCCACATGCAGAAGAGAGACATTAGACCCTTATCTCACATTATTGAAACATCAACTCAAAATGGATTAAAGGCTGAAAGGTAAGACCTGAGAGTAGGACAGTGCTAGAAGAAAACAGGGGAGACACCCTGACATTGGTCTGAGCAATGATTTTTCTGTCTAGGATCCCACCAAAAGCAAAAATAGACAAATGGGGGCCGGAGATATAGCTCAGCGGCACTGTGCCTCTCTGGCAAGTGCAAGGTCCTGAGTTCAAACCCCAGTACAGAAAATAAAATAGACAAATGGAATTACATCAAACTAAAATGCTCAGCACAGAAACAACACAGAAAAAAAAAACCTGTACAAGCTGAGCATGAGGGTGCACACCTGTAATCCCAGCATTCTGGAAGGCTAAAGGCAGGTGCACTGCAAGTTCAAGCCCAGCCTAGACAATTTAGTGACTTAGTGAGACCCTGTCTCAAAATTTAAAAAAAAAAAGACAAAATATCCAAAATATATAAGTAACTCAAACAACTCAATAGCAAAAAAAGAAAAAAAAAGTTTAAGTGAGCACACTTGGGGGTATAGCTGAATGGTAACATGCTTGACTGGCATATATGAGGCCCTGGATTCAATCGCCAGTACTGTAAAAAAATAAAATAATAAAAGGCAAAGAACCTGAAGAAACAGTCTCAAAAAGAAATCCAAATTAAAACCACAAGGAAGTACCCTCCCACACCTGTTATAATGGCTGTTATCAGGACAAGTGCTATGGAGGGCCACACAGAAAAGGGAGCCTTTGACGCTGTGGGTGGGAATGTAAGCTAGTCCAGGCATTATGGAAAGTATGGAGGTTCCTCAGGTAATTAAAAATAAAATGACTCCACGATCATCTCACAATCCCGCTACTGGATATATAGCCAAACCAAACAAATTCAGTGGGTCAAAGGAACCTGCAGCATTATTCACAACAGCCAAGACACAGAATCCGCCATGGACAGCGGAGAGGATTGAGGAAATGTGAAGAATACTATTCGCAGCTCCGTGGTAGAGTCCTGGGTGTGTGTGAGGCCTGGGTTCAAATCCCAGTACCACAAGTGGAGAGAATCTTATCGTTTGAAGCAACACAGATGAGCCTGGAGGTCATTGTGTTAAGTGAGATCAGCCAGGGACAGAAACACAAATATCGCGTGATCTCAGTCCCATGTGGAATCTAAAAAGTTGATCTCATCAAAGTTGAGAGTAGCTTGGTGGTTCCCAGGGGATGAGGTGGTGGAAGAAGGAGAATTGTGAAGATGCTGGTCAAAAGACATAAAATTTCTGTTAAGAGGACTACTTTAAGAGACCTATTGTATAACATTGTGATTGTATTTAATAACAATGTATTGGGGTTTTTTGGGGTTTTTAAAAATCTTGTCCCTCAAGATTGAACCCAGTGTGCTAAGTACTAGCTTAACCACTGAACTACACATGTTCTAGCCTCTGTTTATTTTTTATTTATTTTTTGGTATGGGGAGTTGGACCCTATGCCTTTTCACTAAGCTACATGCATCCTTAGCCCTTTCCTTATTTTTTAAAAATTTTTAGACAGGACCTTGCTATGTTGCTAAATTGCCCAAGCTGGGCTCAAACCTGTAATCCTCCTGCCTCAGCCTCCCAGAGTACTGGGAATATAGGCATGAGGCACCACATTTGGTTTTTTATTTTAATTGACATATAATAGTTGTATATAGCCAGGCGTGGTGGCGCACGCCTGTAATCCCAGCACTGGGGAGGCTGAGGCAGGAGGATCACTGTGAGTTCGAGAACAGCCTGGGGCACATAGTGAGTCCCAGGTCAGCCTTAACTACATAGTGAGACCCTGTCTCAAAAAAAAAAAAACCAAAAAAATAGTTGTATATAATTGTGGGGTACAATGTGACATTTCAGTGCATGTATACGATGCATCAATGATCATCAGCCCAAGATTTTGGCACACCCACCACCTCAAACATTTATCATTTGTTTGTATTGGGAGCACTCGAAATATTCTCTACTAGCTACTTTGCTATTAATTTTGGTCCACCATAGTTATCCTTCTGTGTATTCAATGAAAATTTATTCTGTCCATCCAAATGTACCCCAGTACCCATTAACAATCATCTTGTCAATCCCCTACCTTCCCAGGCTCTGGAAACCACTAATCTACTCTACTAATTTGTTGTGGGTTTTTTTTTTCATTACTAGGGATAGACCCCAGTGCCCATTCATGATATGTAAGCACTCTACCACTGGGCTATATTCCCAGCTCTTTTTTTTTTTTTGACAGGATCTTGCTAAATTGCCCAAGCTGACCTGGGACTTTCCATTCTCCTGCCTCTGCCTCTCGAATAGCTGGAATTAGAGGTGTGCACCACCATTCTCTCTTCTCTAGATTTATATGAATACAAAAGTATCCAGTAGCCAGATGTGGGTGGTACTCACCTGTAGTTCCAGCACTTGAAAGGTTGAGGCAGGAGAATCGCCATGAGTCGAGGCCAGCCTGAACACATAGTGAGATCTTGTCTCAAAACACCAAAAAAAAAAAAAAAAAAATTGGGCCAGGGATTTAGCTCAGTGGTTCCACCACCTGCCTCACAAGCCCAAGATCCCAAGTTTGATCCCAGTACCAAAACAAAACAAAAAAATATCCAGCAACCAAAAGAAAAATGCACAATATCTAGAATCTAACCAAAGATTACCAAAATTACTTTCTTTGTTTTGGTTTTTTGGTTTTATGAGCCTGGGTCTTGTACAGCACAGGCTTGCCTTGAACTCACTATAGAGTCCAGGCTGGCCTTAAACTCATGGCAATTCTCCTACCTCAGCCTCCCAAGTGCAGGTATTATAGGCGTGTGCATCACACCCAGCTATCAAGAAAGCCTTTGTAGAGCCGGGGACTTTGGCTCAGTGGTTTCAAGGCCTGCCTCACAAGTGCATGGGGCCTGAGTTCAAACCCTGGTACCAAAAAAAAAAGGAATGACTCGGTAGTTAAACATGACCCATAATAAGGGGAATAATCAACCAAAACTGACAAAGATATTAGAATTGGCAGGAGAGGACATTAACAGTTATTATTATAAACTGTATTTATGATATTACTATATAAGGGAAATATATGGTCTTTATTCCCAATTCCTGCAGAGCTAAAATCTCATAATTTCCTGAGTGACTGGGTGAGAGAAGCAGGTTTCTATCCTTTACAAGCCCATTTCAACCATATCTGACTTTCTACTACTGAAGCGACTCTTAGTGGGTCCCTGGATAGCTTCAGGTTAGGGGCTGGTTGCCAGAAGAAACAGCCTGCAACTTTCAGCCCCACTTTCTACCTACAGGGAGGGCAGGCAGAGGGGCTGGAGACTGAGTTCGTAACCAGTGGCCAGTGATTAAAGCAAGCAGGCTATGTAACAGGGCCTCTTAAAAATCCTGAATGAAGAGCTCGGGGAGCTTCTGGGTTGGTAAACACATCTTTTCCATTTAGCTGTTCCTGAGTTCCAGGTTTTTGTTTGTTTGGTTTGGTTTGGTTTGGTTTTTGTATTAGGGATCGAATCCAGAGCTACACCCCCTAGCCTTTTTTCACCTCTTATTTTAAAACAGAGTCTTGCTAAATTACATGGGCTGGGTACAAACTTTTGATCCTCCTGCCTCAGCCTCCCAGAGTGCTGGGATTACAGGTGTGCACCACCACGCCTAGTTCCAGGTTGTACACTTTATAATAAATTAGTAATAGTAAGCAAAGTGTTCTCCTGAGTCTTGCGAGCCATTCTAAATTATCAGAACTGAGGAGGGGGTCAGAAGCAGCAAGGGCCTGGGATTTTCAATTGGCATCTCAAGTGGGACAGCCCTAATTTGTGGGGTCTGACACCAATTCTAGGTAGCAGTATGAATTGAACTGAATCGTTGGACACCAAGCTGTTGTCCTGACAGTTAAGAGATCTATTTGTTTATCAATTTTACTTATTCTTTCAAAAACCCAACTCTTTGATTCACTGATTTTTTTTTGTATTGTTCACTTAGTCTCCACTGCATTGATTTCTGCTCTGATCTTTATAATTTGGGTTTGTCTTATCTTCTTTTTCTAGGAGATTGAGCTTCAGCATTAGTTTTCTCTGGATCTGGTTGTTGATGAAGAAAAATCCCACACATTTGGCATCACAGGATTGTGAGTAAAAACATTTGAGAATATGACATATGCTCCAAATGTTAGAAATGTTGAAGACATTAAAAATATCTAGTCCTGGTTGAAAATTCATTGGGTGGAATGAACAGCAAGTTAGACATTGCAAAAAGAAAACATTAGTCAACTTGAAGCACAGTAAGAAAAATTACTGAAATAAATGTAACTGTACTGTATACTTAAAAAGTAATAATAAACTCAATGAAAAAATATTGCTGAAAATGAAACTCAGAGAAGGCAAGCATGGTGGTGCACCCTTCAATCCTAACACTGGGAGGCCAAGGCACAAGGACCACAAGTTCAAGGCCAGATTGAGCAACTCAGTGTCTTAGCAAGACCCTGTCTCAACATTTAAAAATAAAAAATAAAAAGGGCGGGAGTTCAGTGTGAAGATCCTGGGTTCAATCCCTAGCCTCACAAAACAAAAACAAAACACAGAGAAAAAGAATCCCAAAAAAGGAAGGAAGGAGGGAAAGGAGGAAGGAAGAAAGGAAAAGGTAGGCCTCAGTGATCTGCAGCACAAATTCAAGCAGCCTAATATATGAATACTTTCAATCAATGAAGGAGCAGAGAGAGGACGCTTCAGAAAAGACCTTGCAGAAATACTGGCCAAATTATTTCAAATTTGATGACCACCATCAACCTACAGATTGAAGAATTTCAGCAAATGCCAAACACAAAAAACAAGAGGGAAAGTATACCATAGCACATCATAACCAAATCACTATACTCAAAACCAGTGCTAAAGAGAAAAACCTTCAAAGCAGCAGGGGTGGGAGTGTTGCTGTGTACCTAGGGACAAAGATGAAGAGGACACTGGAAGCAATGCAGGCAAGAAGGCAAGGCCACCATCTGTAAAGTACTGAAAACGATAAAAACTGTCAGCCTACAGTTCTATAGCCATGAAAATTATCTTTCCAAGAATAAGGTGAAATAGATTTCTTCTGACAAAATAAAACTACAAAATTACCCACAGACCTGAAGTACAAGAAATGTTGGAGGATGGCCTTGAGGCCAAAAGAAAATGATACCAGATGCCGGGGATGATGGTGCATGCCTGTAATTCCAGCACCTGAGACGGAGGCAGGAGGATCACCACAAGTTCGAGGCCAGTCAGGGATATATAGTGAGTTCAAGGCCAGCCTAAACTACATAACGAGACTATCTCTAAAGACAAAAAAAAAAAAAAA
>NW_022900951.1:41583740-41597748 GCF_012274545.1 Fukomys damarensis | reverse complement strand
AAAAAAAAAAAAAAAAAAAAAAGATAGCAGATGGAAGTCAAGACCCAAGCAAAGGAATTAAGAGCACCATGTATAGTAACTACATGGGTAAAGTAAAAAGATTCTTATAAATTTTAAGTTATAATACTATTTTTATTACTTTAAAAGTTAATAAAGGGGATGGGGATTTAGCTCAGTGGTTCCGCTGCCTGCCTCACAAGCGCAAGGACCTTAGTTTGATCCCCAGTACCAAAAAAAGAAAAAAAAAAGTTAATTGAGCCAGGTGAATAAATTAAGCCAGTAGTAATGACACATCCCTGTAATCCCAGGACTCTGAGAAGCTGAGGCAGGAGGATTGCAAGTTCAAGCCCAGCCTGGGCAACTTGGCAGCTTAACAAGAACCTGTGTCAAAATAAATTTTAAAAATTCAGTGCAAATGCCTGGGTTCAACCCTAGTACATAGTACCACATACACCAAAAAAAGTCTGTTGATGTTTAAATAAAAACAACTAGATAGATAGATTGATTCCGGGATTTATAGCTCATAAAAATAGAATACATGATAACAATAGCATACAACCTAAGAACAGGGAAATGGAAACGCTGTTGATTGTTTTATTTTCTTTTGAGTACTGGGGATGAACTCAGAACCTTGCACTTGTGAGGCAGGCTTGGTGACACTGAGCTAAATCCCTGGCCCTGGAAACGCTGTTGTGAAGTTCTTAAACTATGTGAAAAGTATATAGATATCACTCAAAAGCATGTTTTGATAAGGTAACGATGAACAGTAGCCACACATCTGCAGTATCTCCTTCCAGAGTTTCTCAGTCAACAATCATGGTCTGAAAATATTGAATGGAAAAATTCCGGGAATAAACAATTCATAAATTATTGAGAATATATTTCAAAGCTACTCTTAAGTTTTAAGTTGTACACTATTCTGAGCAGCATGACAAACTCTCATGCCATCTGACCTTCTTGTTTAGGATATGAATCACCCTTTGTCCTATGTGGCCACACTGCATGCCACCTTCCATCAGCCCTCCACTCCGCCTTCAGTAGCCTTCTCAGTTATCAGACCCATTGCTGAAGTTCTTGTGTTCAAATACTTCTTACTTAATAGAGTAATTGTTCTTTTATTATTGTTATTAATCCCTTACTTGCCTGATTTATAAATTAAACTTTTAGGTATAAATGTATAGTAAAAACATAATATATAGAGTCTGGGGCTGGGGACTTAGCTCAGTGGTGCCAGTGCCTGACTGGCAAGCACAAGGTCCTGAGTTCAATCCCCAGTACCGAAAAAAAAAATGATACATATATGTATCTATATAGATATATACATATATAGTCTGGTAGTATCTATGCTTTGGGATGTCTTCCCCATGGATATAGGGGGATCACTATACACTGTATACTATACACGCTAAAGGAATCATGAAATAAAACTAAGAGTTACAGCTAATAAGCCAACAAAAGAGAAAAAAATGGAATCTCAAACATACTTGACTAATCCAAAAAAAAGCAGAAAACATCGGGCAAATAGAAAACAAATAGATGACTCAAATATATCAATAACCATACTAAATGTAAATGATCTAAGCATATCAATTAAGAGATGTTGTAAGAGTATATAAAAAGACACCACTTCATGCCACCTACAAGAAACACACTTCAAACAGAATACATAAGGAAATGATAAGGAAACGGCATCAGCAGAATGGCTGGCTAACGTGAGAAGATGAGCAAAATTGAATCCACTGCATCAGAGTTGTGGAAAAGTCAAAGGTTTCTGGCAACCAAGTGAGTGAGTGTGTGATCAAGAAAAAGCTGCCTAAGGGGCTGTGGTATTAACTCTGGCGGAGGGGTTGCTTAGCATGAGCAAGGAACTGGGTTCCATCCCCAGCACTGCAAGAAAAAAAAAGCCACCTTCTCAAGGGTAGGAATGAGTTGTGGGGTTTTTACTTGCCCTCCTCCCTTGCACTGTGGCCATCATGGTGGGTTCCTGAAGCATCAACTCAGGTCCCTCAAACTGGAGGGGACAGACGTTACAAATTATTGTACATGTGCTTTGTCCACTTGGTCTTTTTCAGTGCCTTCTTTGGGTTATTCATTCTATTCCCTTTGTTATTTGCTTGACATTTGTACTTGCTCCATTCTTTAGATGAATACCCTTATCAAAATTAGACCAATGCAAACTTTTTAAAGATACATACCTTAAAACATTTTAGTCTTTATTCCAACTTGCACAAATTCTCTCTCCAGCTGTCTAGTATGTTGCTAAACTCATGCAAGGACTTCTTAACTTTCATCTATTTCAGGTCTATCATTTCTACTAGGTTCTCTTTCAACTTGTTTTGTTGTTGTTTCATTTTGTTTTGTTTTTTGCGATATTGGGGATTGAGGTCAGGGCCTTTGTACTAAGCTATATCTAGCCCCCCCCCCTTTTTTTTTTGACAATCTCACTTAATTGACCTCAAACTTATGTGATTCTCCTGCCTCAACCTCAGTTGTGGCCCAGATCTCAGCTATGCTTGCTTCCTCATCTGTAAAACATGTGATGATAAGTGATTAGACCATGTGATCTTTGTGAAGATTCACTGACAGCCTTTAAGCCTTTGGAACCTGTTTATGTTCTTGTTTTCATGTAAGTCAGCTGGAGCTGGGTTCTTCAGTGACCGCCTTGATTCCTGCCCATGCCAATGAACTGTCTGGGCAGCCTTGCGGGTGGCAGAGAGGGGGCTGAGTAAACTCGGCCCCGTGAGTCTTGCCAGAACGAGGGAGAAGGCAGCAGGCAGACAGGAGTGTGTGGTGTCCCCTCAACTGCCACTGAGCCGTACTCCCTCCTCCAGATGCCATGTATTCGGCCTCTCTCTGCCACCTCATAGCTGTTCCCACAGGAGCCTAGTTTCTCAGAGGGAACAGTTGCTCCTCTGAGAGGGGCCCAGGGGAGAGGTGGGCTTGGCGTGTTCGGCGCCATACTCGGTAGCACTACCATTGCCCTCTTCTCTTGATGGTTGGGAGGGGGCCTACCTGGTGGGAAGGCGGGTGTCCTGGGGGTAAGGAGTCCAGGATGTACAGGGGCAATACGGGCACAGACACGTTTGTCCTGTCAGGATGGCCAATCTGGCTGGGCATGCGTACCATCTCCACAAAGGTTCTCAGAGGACACCATTATGGGTCTGAGGGGGGATCTGAGAGCATCTTTACGTCCAAAATGCCATGTTTGCCCACACAGATGCCCTTGGCATGGGAGCTGTAGGGCACACAGAAAGACCTGCAGCCAAACGCCCCTTGGGAACCAACTCTAGTGTGACTAATGGGATATACAGCATTGGCCTCCTGACAAAATCAAAGCCATTCTTGTTCCTTTGTACCTCAGTTTCCCTGTCTGAAACTGGAGACGACAACTCCTGCATGAGACTGGGGAGGACTGGGTCAGTACTTGTAAAAGGCGTCAGAAAACCTAGGCATAAGTCAGTGCCAGAACAGTGTCTGGCACATAGTGCTACTTGGAGGACAACATTTGGCACACAGCTGGTGTTCAATAAGCACTCAGAGAAGCAGCCACCACACAGCACCCCTGGCGATCAGCAAGCACACAGAACATGGGCCTCGTATTAGTGTTTAGCAAGTACAGGGGAGAAACCACGCTGTGGCACGAGGACCAAACTCGCACTTTATATATATATAACACGCACAGTGGCAGAAAATACAAGGTCTCAATAAGAAAATACACTCTGTGTTTGGTGAACCCCTATCGCCAGCCATTAAGCACACTCTGGGGTGAGGAAAGAGGGAAGGGGGGCACCATAAATAAGACTAGGAGGGAAAGTCACTGCTCTCTGGGGCACAGGGCCTCTTCTTCTTGAGAGAGAGCAATGCAGTGGCACAACAAAGCAGCCACGACTAAGCCTGTGATACCAGGTGGGGGCACTGAACACGGGAAAGAGGCTGGTAAATACAAGAAGCAGGATGGCAGACAGGGCTTTCTTCTCCCCTGTGGCAGGCCCCAGGGCCCCTCAGTTAACATCCATGAATTCAGGGGTGAGTGCGGATCCACAGGCTGGGGAGGCCGGGTCACTGGATGAGCTGGGCTGGGACTGGCTGCGCACTATGTCCTGGCGTTGGTAGAAGAGGACGTAGGCTGCCTTGGACTGTGGAGGATAAGAGTCAGTGAGGATGGAGGGGAGAAGTGGGAGAAGGGGAGAAGGGTAGGCAGAAGTCACACCTCTATCTGATTCTCATTCACAGGCAAGACGCTGTTGTCATCAAAGTAGTGCCACTGGCCACTGTCCTTGTTGCAGGCAAAAGTTGTGTCTGAAAGGGAGGGGGAGCCATCCTCACCATCCTTCCGGCACTGAGGTATCCAGATCCACTCCCATGCCCTCCCATAACTCCACCCTAGGACCACATACCTAGTCACCCTTGGGGACATCCTGATCCCCCCAGATGCAGAACCCACCCTGGGTATACCCCTGCCCACAGCCTGGCACATACAGTGGCCATCACGAATGCCCCCGTAATGGTTGGAGACTGCGATGAGGTCGTATTTGTACAGCTCTGGAGCCGACTCATTCTGCGGTTTGATGACAAACTCAGAGAAGTCCAGGTCCCTGTGGACAGGGAGATAGTTAGTAGCAACCGGTGCAACCCACCCAGCTCTTCCCCAGCCTTCCCCTGGCCATTCATCCCCCGGCCCCCGACCGGATGGGGAAGTGCACGAGGGTGTCCAGCTTCTCATGGGAAAACTTGGAAAAGGAGAAGCGCTTCAGGTGGATGATCAGAATCTTGGGCAGCATCCACAGGTCTAGCTTCTTGGTTGCCAGCTGATGCCGCTTGCAGGAGGAGCAGTACCTACAGATGGAGCCCAAGTCAGGCAAGGGGCAATGTCCACGTGCCTACTATGGACCCTGTCACTATCACCCCCCTGTGCCCCACTGGGCCTACAAAGACGCTCTTTGACATGGTCTTGCTATGTAGCCCAGGTTGGCCCTGAACTCATGATTCTTCTGCCTCAGCTTCCCAAGTGCTAGGATTACAGGCAAGCACCACTATGCCCTGCTCTGTTTTCATTTTTTTAATGATATAGACCTGCAGTCTACCTGGTACTCCTGTCTGTTCTCTTCTTGTTAAAATCCTTTCTTTCACTTGTTGAGTCCTTATGCTAGGCAATGGCTCTGAGGTGGGTATGTGTGGACGTGTGGTATGATGGTGGCTGGGGTGACAGGAAGGATGTAAGCACAGGGCAGAATGGAAGCAGGTATACTTAGAAAGGTAATGGGTACCTGGCAGGTAGTGCCATCCAACAAAACCCTCCCAGCCATGTCCTGGGCCCTCACCAGGGATTTTCCTTCTCCAGGGTCTCCACAGTGGTGAAGAGCTCAATGCACTCCTGAAGCTGCACTGGCGCCTTCTTCAGCATGTAGCCCACACAGTCATGCTTCACATAGCCCTGGGGGGAATGGCGACTGCATGGCGCATGTCAGAAGTGGGGGAGACAGGGAGCCATATGCCAGGATGGTCAGCGTTCGAAACTAGCAACCTGAGGCCCTGGAGGTCTCGGCAGATGTCCAGGTGGCAAGGCCAGCTGTAGGCCTGGATTCTTGGCTTTGTCCCCAGTTGAAGGTGAGGGCATGTGAAAGGGAGGGGTGTAAGCTACAAGTGTCCCCCATCCCTGGGGTCCCATTTACCTCAGCCTCCACCTCATCATAGTAGCGCCTCTTCATCTCTGGTTCCCAGTCCATGGCAATGTATGGCTGGGCTGAGGGCCAAGGGGAAGTGGTCACGGCTCCCGCTGCTGGGAAATGCCACATCCCACCTTCCCAACCCTGGCTCACTGCCAGAGGACATACTGTCCACTTCTTCGGGAGAGGTTGTGTGGTCGCTGGTCCCATTGGAATCCACAGCCTGCAGGGTGAACAGTGGCTTCCGATGTTGCTTTGGGGGCCAATGAGATGTGCGAAAGCAGTTGTCCAAGAGGAAGGGACACCTCTTGGTGGTCCCAGAGCTCGCTCCAGCCTGTTCCCACTCAGAGTCTCGGAAGATGCCCCAAGTGGAGGGCCCAGGCATTTGGTCTTTTTCCTCCTCATCACTGCTATCATCTTCTCCTAGGAAAGGAAGGATTGTCAGGGATAGGAAGGCATGAACCCCAGAGGACTGAGATGCCATGTGCTCAGGCAATCCTGTGTGCCTGACCCCCTACCCACTCACCCTCAGCCCCTCAACCCACTCAGGCCATGGGACACATGTGCAGACCTTCATCTTTGTTGACCCTCTCTCCCTCCTCTCCCTCACCTTTCTCTTCCCCATCTTCCTCCTCATCTGAGGTGGGTTTGGTCACGTAGCGTCTGCGACAGAGCAGAGGAAACTCCCAAGGCAGGGGCACAAGGACAGTGGAGGCAGAGCCCGGGATTGGACTTTGGTGAGGATGGGGGGAAACCATTGATGAACCCACAGAAAGTAGTTCTTAATCATGGGTGTAGAAGGGATAAGGTGATATAATGCACAGAGAGGCTGAAGAGGCCATCAGGGGCATGAGAATGTGGATGCTCAGGCACCAGCCAGAAGTGTGGGTTTTAGCCTAATAAGCCACCGGTGAACAGACATAGCCAGCTGTGAAGTCCCCTCAGGGAAGCCTCTGAAGGGCAGACTCTTGAGTATTAAATAAAGGAGAGATTCATCTGGGTAACACATTGCTGTTTGCCATGGTAAGGACTATGGATTTTAGGTACAATGAAAATCTACTAGTAAAAATACAATCAAATCTCTTTGAGTACGAGGCAATTAAATATAAGAGCAAGGGGGATGGGTATATCTCAGTGGTGGCGTGCCTGCCTGGCAAACACAACGTCCTAAGTTCGATCCCTGGTACTGAGAGAAAAAAAAATGCAAGGGCAAGTCATTTCTATTTTGCCTGGTTCACCTCTGAATCCCCAGCATCCAAAGAGAGGCAGTAGCAAAGCCAGAGGTCTAGAACAAGTCATTCTGTGGCCATGCTATCCTATCTTTTGGATGTTGGAAGGAAGGTGTCAAGTAAGAAGCTGAACACCCCTGAGTTCAGACCCCTCCCCTCCCTCCAGGAAGAAGTCACTTACGAAAGCCGGTACATCAGTATGTTATAGAGGCCCTCCCAGGAGAGCCGGTCCTGGGGTACTGATACCAGGAGTGGGTGTCCAAAAAGTATCAGACTACAGTAGTTGTTGTAGTCTTGGGCTGGAGTGCGCTCCCGCAGGTAGACAGGGACCACAATGTCATCTTTTGAGCCCTCAATGGGCTCAATCCGACCTGAGACTTCATATCTGTGGGGGGTAGATATCAGGTCAAGACTGATTGGGGCATCCCCAAAAGACATCCTGACCCTGCCTTCGTTGCTCCACGCACTCACTTTTTAAGGGGTCTAAAAAATCACCAAATGTTTTGTTCTTTACAAACTCTTAGATGATTTGTACAGCAACTTTATAAGCTGTTTTAGAAAGTACTTTTGTAGTATCAAGAGCGCTGGGAGTTGATAAAAATTTTTAGTGACAAAGGGATTTAAGAACCACTTTCCTTCTGAAAAACTCTGCTTGGTTTACTAAGAATGCTTCTATTCACAAAGCACTTTCTAGTTTTTAGTTACTCAAAGATTTAAAATTTTTTTCTAGGCCTGGGGGTGTAGCTCAGTAGTACAGCACTTGCCTAGTATGCACAAGGCCCTGTTTTTCACACCCATTACAAAAAAAGTGGGGGTGGGGGGCAGAGGGACCAGGTTCCTTAGGAACCACCATTCTCCCTTAGTCTCCCCACTCACACAAAGATATCATCACGATCCAAGATGCCACTCAAAGGGTCTTCCAGTTGGTAGAGCTTATAGAAGCGGTGACTGAAGACATCAGCCACTATCATCTGGGAATGGAATCAGTGGGCTGGTCAGTCTGCAAAGTCTCCCCCAGCCCTTCTGTCTCCTCGTCCCTGAATTTCCCCAACCTGGCCTCCCTCTGCATAGTCTCACCTTGTCTGCTGAGATACCAGTGTGTTTGGATAGAGCCACGCACAGATCTGAGATGTTGCCTTTCTTGGGGACCACAACTCGGTGCTGAGGGAGAAACAACATCCACAAAAGATCAAAAGGCCTTGTGATGAGTTAATGCAGGAGACCCTGCTGTATGGCAAAGTAACTCTGAATCCATGTCCCTCAGACTGTCCCTGTTTTCTACTACCTGCTCTGGCTTGCGGCAAGGATCCATGGGGACAAAGAAGACCTCCAAGACCCTCTGATGGCAGACAGGCAGTGGCACACTGAGGTAGCAGAAGGGGTCGAAGGTCACAGACACATTGCCACAAACAGGGCACACCAGTGTGGATTTGAAGAGGCCATGGAAAGTGTCCACGATCACAGAATCATTGCGGCGTTTGTGGTTCTGCCAGGCCTCCTGGGCCACCTCCTGTTGACAGTGTCATGGTGGAAGTTAAGGCTTGCCCAGGGCAGGGAAACCATGGGTTGGGGATGGCTTCATAGAGGGTTAAGGATAAGGACACTTTAAAGCCTAGTGGCAGAGTGCCAGCTAGGACTGTGTAGAAGCCATGCCTACCGGCAGGGCTGGGTTAATAGGGGCAGGAATCTGGCTGGGTGTGGAGACAGATGTGGTGCTGAAGCTAGGGCTAGGACTGAGGTGGGGGTGAGGTCCGGGTCAGGGAAATTAACAGAAAGCAGTAGGATGGTGGGAGCCCAGGAAAGCCAGAGGATGCCTGTGGCAGCAGCCTCAGTGGCTTTAAAAGGACTTTCAGGAACAGCCCACCTGATCTGGCCGCCCAGCAGCATCACACAGCTCCACATATTCCTTCTTCTTCACCCGATTGAGGTCCTCATGTAGCCCATCCAAGAGAAATGACAGCAACTCCTGAGAGTCATGCTGCTGGTAGCCCAGAAACTGAGATGCAAAATGGCCGACCTTGTTCTGAGAAGATGAGCAGGGCCATCTGAGTGAGAGGGAGCTAAGAGCGGCAGGAAGACGGGACTGGGGGCACCCAGGGGGTCAAGTCACACCTTGAACACATTGGGCACGACGAAGCGGTGGCAACCGGACCATGTCTGCTTCACCAGGTCTGCATAGGCCTCAGCCAGCTCCCCCCTCATGCCCAGTGGGTTGTGGAAGTTGAGCTCCTCCAGGTAGCGGTTGTCAAGGAAGTACTCAGTGAGCTGTGGCACATTGCTGAGGCACTGTGGTCATACAGCCAGGGGAACAAGGCAGAGGAGAGGACAGGGAAGGTGACCAAAGTGTGGACAGAGAAAAGGGGACAGAAGGGAAGTGAGGGGAGTTGGGGACAAGAAGGGGGCAGGAAATTTGGAAAGACAAGATGTTAGTACTTCCAGAAAAGGAAGCACAGGAGGGAAAGGAAAGTGGGAAGCAAACAGAGGCAAAAAGTATCGATACTTCAGGAGCGATCACGGGCAGTTCGGTTCAGACTTGGGGCCTGTGCTTCCAACCTGACCTCTTGCTCTGGAGTCCCCCTACCCTCCCAGCTGTCCTCAACCCCCAGCTCTTAAGGCACACCCCTGTGGCTGTGCTAGACACAGCTATAATGGCCCAACCTGCAGGGCAGAGTTCATGAAGCACGTGTTGCCCAGATTGGTGAGGCCACAGATGCCCGGCTGGCCCTGGAAGTCCTCATCTTCTTCTGACATGTTGCTCCTGGGGTTGGATGAGAAACTCGTCAGCTGAGCGCCTATGCCACATGGGCACATGGTACTCCTAGGCTCAGTCAGTCTGCCTACTATAGGATGCCCCCAGTCTACACCAGACACCCCAAGGGCTCACATGACATGCATCTGTGTGCTGGGCCAACTGCCATCTTTGTTTCGGATCTCCATGATGACCAGCTGGGTTGGAGGAGGAAAAGAAGGAAAGGCATTAATGGAGAGGCTTATGGGCTCCCAGCCCTCACCTCCTCCAACCTGAACACTGCCAGATGAGTCCATCTGCCAGACTACCTGCACAGAAAAGCCCTCCTCCTACCTGCCCAGTCTCAAGGGCAGCATCAAGCAGTGTGACATGTGTGTTGTATAAACGATCCAAATAGCCTTCTGAATTCTTGACCCAAAGGCGTGCGTCCTCCTCGGGATCTACTAGAAACTGGTCCCGTGCCGTGTGTAAGATTAGGTCTGTGGAGGGTGATGGAGCACATTCACAATCTTCTAAGACCCACAATGATCAACCCATCCTGACAATCTTGACTCCAATACTTGGTCAGTGTCCACACACCTCCAACACTTGGTCAATACCTCTTACTCCCACCCAATCTCCACCCATACTCAAGACGTGAGTCCCCAGCCAACATCCTTCACCACAGCATCCACCAGACACCCCACACAATGTTTCTGACAGTTTGGGCAATGCCTTCTTGGTCCACTGAAGCCTGGCAGTGCCTTCTCGATCAGTCACAGACCAATCTCAGGCATCCTCAGGTCACTGGGCTGAAACTCATGGCTGGGAATGCCAACTCATTCTGGGACACAGACTCACCCACAGAATCAGTGAGGCTGAACTGAGCAGTGAGAACTGTCTCTGTATCACCATGCTGGACAAGCAGCAGTTTGACTGGGTACACCTCCACCTTTGGGATGCTGTACAGCTCGATGACCTGCAAAAGAGAGGGGCACAGACACAGGTGTATCCACCCAGCTGACCTGGGGATGTGTGGACACCTGAATCTGGACCCATTCTGGGCCTTCAAGGTCTTCCTCCCACCTGATCTCCCAGGGAATCTACCCCCACAGCACCCTCCCCTCCCAATATACCTTGCGTTCAATGGGTGGCTGGCCATGCTCTAGGCCATACCAGCTGACCAGGTAATGCCAAGCAGCTGCTGGGAGCAGCATATAATCCTCGCCTTCCATCAGTCCTTCTTTGAGGCACCAGTTTATCTGTTCTGTGGGAGAGTGAGGATGAGGCGACAGAAGGCATATCAAGGAAGGAAAGTGGTGAAAAGTTTCGTCATCCCACCAACGACCTAGCACAAACAATGGGCTTGTGATCATTATAGGGCAGAGGGGACAGGAACCCCAGGGCTAGGTTGATGGGAGAAAGCACAAGTCTAGTACCTTCAAAGAGCTCAGCATTGTTGATGCAGCCAGGAAAGGTGCTGGCGTCCTGGTCCCCTCCCTGCACGTACACCTCCCACTGTTTATACCAGCGTTGATCCACAAGGAACCTGGGGCCCAGACAGGCAATAAAGGTGTCACACAGTTACCTGGGGGTTAGCTGCGCAACTCTGCATGGTTAGCAGACTGAAACTTGCAACCCATTGTAATTCAAGATGAAAAGTGTCAGTAGCATATAAAAGTAAACAAAAAGCAGGCATGGTGGCACATTCTGTAATCTTTTTTTTTGGGGGGGGTACCAGGGATCAAACTCAGGACCTTGCGCTTGCAAAGCAGGGGGCGGAACCTCTGAGCCAAATTCCCAGCCCCCACATTCCGTAATCTTAGCACTCAAGAGGCTGAAGCAGGAGGATCATGAGTTTGAGGTCTGCCTGGGCTCATAGAAAGTTGAAGGCCAAACCGTACTACATAGTTGAATCTCTGTCTCAAAAAAAATAAACAAATAAACAAAAAAATAGGGCTGGAGATTTAGCTCAGTGGTTCTGGTGCCTGCCTCACAAGCCCAAGGGCCCAAGTTCAATCCCCAATACCCCCCCAAAAAAATAGCCAATGTGATGGCACATACCTGTAATCCCAGCACTCTGGGAGGCTGAGGCAGGAGGATTGCTATGAGTTTGAGACCAGCCTGGGCTACATAGTGCATTCCAGGTCAGTCTCAACTACATAGTGAGACCCTGTCTCAAAAAGCAAAACAAAACAAAAGGGGGGGTGCTGACAAGGTAGCTCACTGGTAGAGCACCCATAGGTTTGATCCCTACTGCCACAAATAAATAAATAAATAAAACAAAAACAAAACTACATGTTGCCATTTTTCATCATTTTTGTATTTAGATTTTAGCCCTTTTTTCTTAGACTACAGGCAAAAACAACCCATTTTATTGAATAATATATATTTATACCCGGAAAATCTTAGCAGCTATCCAACAAATTTTTTAATTTTTAAAATTGAAGCACAGTATTTGTCCATCTTTATAGAATATAACAATTTGATACATGTATACAAGGTTATAATAATTATTTTGGTTTCATAATAAATGTCTGAGCTTATGACCAGTTCTTTCTGAAATTATGATTTTAAAAAGCACATAACATTCTTACCATTTTTTGTGTGTGTATAGTTCAACTAGTTCTCTTTATTTATTTAATTTTTTTTGGTACCAGGGATTGAACTTGGGACCTTGTGCTTGCAAGGCAGGCAGCAGAACCACTGAGCTAAATCTCTGGCCCTCAACTACTTCTCTTTAAAGAAGAAACTTATATGCACTCCAAGGACAAATGTGCTGTTGAAATCTGCCTTTGTAAAATGTTGAGAAAGTCTGTGATTCTGTGATTCTTGAAAATACTCAACATGTCATAAGTGTTAGTGGTTGTGGCCAGGTATGGTGGCTTGTGCCTATAATCCCAGCATTGGGAGGCTGAGGATTGCCACGAGTTTGAGGCTAGCCTAGGCTACATAGTGAGGGTCAAGGTCAGCCTAAATTGCAAAGCAAGACTGTCTTGTTCACTCATTAATTTATTTATAAATAAATAAATAGTGGTTATTATTGTTCTAGTACCAGAATCGGGACATAAAAGCTCACAGATGGACACATGTGGACATGGACACATACACACACACACACACACACCCCTGCCCTACTATCAATTTTTTATTTATTTTTTTGTTTTTTTGAGACAGGGTCTCACTATGTAGTTGAGACTGACCTGAAACTCACTATGTAGCCCAGGCTGGTCTCAAGGATCAGAGCGATCCTCCTGCCTCAGCCTCCTGCATGCTGGGATTACAGGTGTGCATCACCACGCCCAGCCCAATTTTTTGTTTATTGAGATGGGTGCTCACTATGTAATTCAGAATGGCCTTGAATTCATTAAATAGCCCAGGCTGGCCTCAAACTTGTGATCCTTCTGCCTCAGCCTCTTGAGCGCTGGAACTACAGATGTGTGCCACCACACCTAGCTTCTTATTATGAATTCTGACACATAAAAGGCTGTTCCAAATATTTAATACCATCAATAAACTTTTAAAAAGCCTAACTGGGGGCCAGGGATTCAGCTGAGTAGTTCTACTGCCTGACTCGCAGTTTGATCTCAGTACCAAAAAACAAACAAACAAACAAAGCCTAATTGATAAAATATACATAACACTGTATTGGTACCATTTAAAGAAATTTAACCTTGTGTGATTCTTTTTGTGGTGCTGGGCATTAAACTCAGGGCCTTACATATGCAGAGCATGTTCTCTATCATCAAGCTACACCCCAGCTCATGCAGGATTCTTTAATGTGTCAATTTTCCCAGTTCATAAAAGGAGCAGTGAGGTGAGGTAATAGAGGGACAGAAAAATCATGGAATAGTAACAAATCATTGGAGTAGGCAAACATTTCTGTGGGGGTTTTGCTAGTTCTGTTGGCTTGTATTTTGGTGCACCAACTCCCCTCCCACTCTTCGTCCCTCACCCCATCTGAAGGGAAGCATCTCCCCCTGCCTCCTGGTGGCCCATGCCAACAACCCCCATCACCCACCTTACCCGGTAGGTATTGGTTATCACACCCCCTCACTACCCCTCCCCCCACTTCCAAGCTTTACCTGCCTCTATGGTTAAAGAGGAGCATTTTTTCAGTAAATAATGGTACCTTCAACACAAAGGGGGTCAGTGCTTGATTTGGGGAGAGGGGGTGCTAGGGATTGAACCCAGGGCCTTAGCACTGAGCTACATCCCTACATGCATTACATATAAAAAGTATATACACACATAATAAAATTTTTTGACAGGGTCTAAGTTGCCCGGGCTAGTTTGTTCAAACAACTGCAATGTAACATACACTGCTCTACTGAACTTATTATTTATATATCCATACAAGCCTACACATATATATATGTGTGCAT
>NW_022900951.1:41563652-41583699 GCF_012274545.1 Fukomys damarensis | reverse complement strand
ATATATATATATAGTCCTTTTCTGTAAAATGACATTTATTTGTGCCCTGACTAGAAATTCCTATATCACCAAATTACTGTTAACTCTCAATGCTTTTTGACACGTTATGGCTTCTGTCTACATGTCCCCCCAAAGTCTCATGTGGTTATAGGTGGGGCTTTTTCAGAGGTAGTTGGTTGGAGTATGTGATGCTGGGGTCAAGGGTGTGTGATTACTAAATTAGTTCACTAATTGGTTTGGCACAGTTCTGAGTGTGGATAATGGGAAGGTCCACCCCGGGTGTGAGTGTTACAACCCTAAGGGCCTGTAGCCTGGATACAATATAAAGGACAGAAAGACAGTCATTGCTTGATGTTTCCTGCATGGCTGCTTTTGCTGCTTTCTGCCTACTATGAACTGTTTCCCCTTTGAGATGCCTCTCTGCCATGCCAACCTGCCCTGGAGCCAAATGATTATAGACTGAAACCTCTACAAAATGTGAGCCATAATAAACCTTTCTTCCTTTAACTTTGGGTGTCAGGTATTTTGTCTTGGCAACAAGAAAAGTAACTGAGACAACATACTTGACTCATTTTTTAAAAAATACTTTGACTCACCTTTGAAGAAATTCAGTGGTTTAAAAACATTTAGCTCCTATTAGCCTTTGTTGTCTATCACTGTTTTTGTTAGAAAATTGCTTTGTTTTTTTGGTACAGGGATTGAACGCAGGACCTTGCACTTGCCAGGCAGGCGCTGTGCTGCTGACCTAAATAAAACCCTCCCTGGCCCTCAAAATTGTATTTTTTGTCTTTACTTAGAATTTAAATCTTGCCAGTTATGGTGCAGCACATCTGTAATTCCTGCACTAGGAAGGTTGAGGCAGGAGAATCTTGAGTTCAAGGCCAGCCGGGGCTACATAAGGAGTTCAAGGCCAGCCTGAACTACATACTGAGACTGTTTCAAAAAACAGAAAGAAAAAAATTGTCTTTTAAAACTATTCTTGATTTGTCTTTCCCAAATTCAGGACGATAAAATACTGTTACACATAAACTATCTTTGGGAAATTAAAAGCATCATACCACAGCAATATATGCACATTTATGTTTACAGCAGCACAGTTTGTAATAGCTAAATCTTGGAAACAGCCCAAACGCCCATCAACTGGTGAATGGATGAAGATGATGTGGTTTATTTATATAATGGAGTACTACTCTGCCACAAAGAAGGATAAGCTTGAGGGCTGAGGATTTAGCTCAGTGGTTCCACTGCCTGCCTCACAAATGCAAGGTCCCAAGTTCGATCCCCAGTACCAAAAAAAAAAAAAAAGTATTATATAAAATATACCAATAAAAAAGAAAAAAAAAACTATCTTTGGGAAATAACACAAAGATTTGTTCCCTCGCCCATTATAGGAAGACAAGAAGAACAAACATTTTTAACTAAAATTCTCCAAATTTTAATTAAATTGAATTTTTATAAGAGCTTTTACTTTCCAAGTAAACTTTTTTTAAGGCGTATCAGTGCTGGGCATGGTGGCACACACAAAGGCTGAGGCAGGAGGATCACTGCAAGTTCAAGGCCATAGTGAGTTCAAGGACAGTCTGAACTACACAGCACAACAGTTTCCAAAGAAACAAAACCAAAAAGAAAAACACATCAAAGAGAAAGTTTAAATTGGGCTTGGTGGCACAGGGCTATAATACCAGCACTTGGGAGGTTGAGGAAGGAGGATCAAAAGTTCAAACCAAACCTAGGCAATTTAGCAACTTGGCAAGATCCCGTTGCAACACAGAAAGGGTTGGGAATGTAAGTATTAAAGGTTCTGGGATCAATCCCCAGCACATGTGAACATGCACATATACACATCTATGCACACATACACACACAGAGGCAGGAAAGATAAGGAAGATAGGGAGATGGGAAATGGGCGTGGGGAGAGAAGAGGAGAAAAGGAAGTAAAAAGAAAGAGGGAAGGAGAAAAGAAAAGGAGTGAGCTAGTTCAGGGCTAGGGATATAGCTCAGTGGTACAGCGCTTGTCTAAAATACACAAGGCCTTGGGTTCCACCCCTATTATGTGCATATACGTGTGCACACACTCTGTAAGTATCTTTTCCCTTGCAAGTGTCCATTGCTATAATTTTCTGAACCCAACCACCTCCCTTCCTTCACCTGAATAAGAACACTATGACTGCTTGCCTGTTAGGCAGCTATCCACCTCTGCCCAGACCTCCCAGGCGCCCTTGGCTATTTTGGATTTCATTGTGTTTGTAGGTGATTCACTGTCAAAAAGAAAAACTAAACATTTCTAAGGAAGCTACACTATCATAGATTTGAATTTACTCTTAAAATATATGCTTCTCTTGTAAATTCAATCAGCTCAGATCACCCCATTAACTAGTTGCCCTTGTCCAGATCTGCCAAGTGACAAACAGAAAAGGTACAAATACACAAGGTGTATAATTTGGGGTTAGTACGCGCCTTCAAAATGCTTTATAAACACACATTGCCTGACTGGTGCTGCAAACCCCTATAAAATAGAAGGCAAATTAAAGAAACTCAAAATTTTCAAATAAAAAAGCATAAAAAAAGTTTAGCAAAAATATTCCATAGTAATACCCACCAGAGCAGAGACAAAATGGCTTCAATACTGAACCGACACTGGTGTGGTAATTTTTTTAATGAGGTGAAATTCACAGAACATAAAATTAAACCATTTTAAAATGAACAATTCAGTGGCATTTAGTACATTCACAATATTATGCAACCACAACCTCTACCTTATTGTGATTTTTCTTCACCCTAAAAAGAAACCCAGTACTGGTGGAACAATTTTAAAGGGTACTGGCAAGGATTTCATGTCCTATCACCAGTGTCACAATCATGACAATGACAAGGTTGGGAAGGGAGGAAAGGGTAAGAATCAAAGCCTTGGGGCATCCTCAAATCAGCTATAAAACATTCTAGTTCTTGTTGTTTATTTTTACAATATATTGAGACTTTCTCTTCCATGCTGGAGAGCTATGATATAATGGTAGAAAAACACTGCTTAGTTTTGCAGTCCCAATTTGGGGACTCTCCCTAGTAAATGGGATAGACATTTCACTGGTATTATTGAAGAACTCTGTAAAGTGGGCAAGCCTCACTGGAAAAGATCCTAGTGCTTGACGTGTTTAAAGAACAGCAACAGTTCAACACAATATGGCCAACCAACCCCTAAGGGAGGGGAGTGTTAATCAAAGAGATTCCAGAAGGAATCAGAATGGAAGGAGAGGACCAGCCTAACGGAGCCCTGTACATCATTATAAGGATTTTAGATGAACATGATATATGTTTTTAAAAGAATCACTACTTATGTAAAGAGGAAAATGGTACCTACACAGTTGAGAAATCTGGCAGACACTATCCTAACCAAACAATCAAAGTTAACAACATCATAAATGATGTTGCATGGATACCAAGTATGATCTTGTCAAGGGCTTACAATATATATCTAGCATAATTTTCATATATAAAACATGACTTTGTATATATAATGAGAAAGCTGAGACAACAAATACTATTTAGAAATGCATACATGGGTGGTAAAACTATTAAAGATCGTGAAAAGCTTTTCATGGGGCAGGGAGGGAAATTTCCATCCAGAAGGGGCACAAAAAGATTTCCTAGGGCAGTGTTCTAAATCTTAAATTGGGTGGTGAAGTCACACATTTTTATTTTATTATTCTTTCTTTTGCTTTGAAATAGAGAAAAAAATGGCAAAAATAATACAAAGACTTCATGTTCCTTTCATCCAAGTTCCCCAAATCTAACAATTTACCCATTATTATTTCTTTATATGCATTTGGGGTGTTTTATTTATTTTAAAATGACAAAAATTGTGCATTTATGGTGTACAGCATGATGTTTTGACATGTATACATTATGGAAAGACAATCAAGCTAATTAACATATCCATTACATCACATACTCTCCTTTTTGGGATGAGAACATTTAAAATCTACTCTTAGCAACTTTCACATATACAATAGATTAACTATAATCACCATGTACAATAAATCTCTTGAATTAGTTCTTGTCTAGATGAAATTTTGCATACTTAGGCCATCATCTCCCTGCTACCCTGTACATGCATTTTTACATATGCTATTTTTTCAACCATTTAAGAATAAGTTGGTTCTTTGTTCCTAAAATGTTCAGTATGTTGTAAAAACAAAGATATTCTAGATCATAACCATAATACAATGATCAAAATCAAGGAATTAATATTACCATCTAGTCTACCTGCCTTAGTCGATTGTCACAGATTTCTCCATTGAATTTTACAGTGAGAAAAGACTTATGAGGGGGAAAAAAACCCTTTTGAACAATGTATGTATTCCTCTGTTCTAGGATCCAATCGGGGATCACATGTTGTATTTAGTTATGACTTGTTAAACTGCATTAATTTCTTCATTGTGGAACAGTTCTTCAGCCTTTGTCTTTCACGACCTTCACATTTTTGAAGAGTACAGACCATTTATTTTATTTTTTTGGTACCAGGGATCCAACTCTGGCCCTTGCGCTTGTGAAGCAGTCGCCAGAACCACTGAGCTAAATCCCCGGGCTAGACCACTTATTTTAATATGATGTCCGTCAATCTGGGCGCAGTAAACGTTTTATACTATAATTTCTGTAGGTCTTTGTATTTCACAATTTGGTGGTGTGTGTGTGTGGGGGGGTGTTAAGACAGGATCTTGCCATGTAGTTCAGGCTGGTCCTGAACTCACTATATAGCCCAGGCTGGTTTCAAACTCGCAGCAATCCTCCTGCCTCAGCCTCCCAGTGCTGGGATTACAGGCGTTCACCACCACGACCGGCCCCATATTTCACAATTTAAATAACGGGATGCAACTCGGGAGAAATTAAAAATCCAAAAGCAGTGAATTTCAAGAAACACTAATTAGCAAGGAAATTATTAAAACTAGATGATTTATCAAGATGTGGATTGCCTTTTTAAATAAGAATTTTCTCCTGATTAAAGAAGTACTTAAATCGAAAAAAAAATTAATATCTAAGGTCTCTCCTGTGCTAATCACCTGTACTTTCTCTCCTCCTAGACGAAAACCTCCGCCGGAGTAAATGACCTCCTCGCCTTACCACAAACTTTACTCACTCAAAGGCGCCATTTTCTGCCTTAAGCACAGCCTCCTCGCCCTTTCCTAGGCCTCGAGCCACGCCCCCTTGATTGCGTCAAACGCCGGGCCGCTTTCCAAGGCGCCAAGCTCCTTCCCGACCTAAACCTTTGCTCCCTCCCCCAACGCACAGCCATTGGCTCCCGATTCTGCCTTCAGCGAATGTCACAAAGCTCGCCCAGTTTGCACGCGCCCGAGAGCAATGGCGGGCGGCTCACTGCTCCTCACTCCGACACTACTTTCAAGTTATGCTGGGCACGCCCTCCGTCCTACGTTACAGGGCCCGCCTCTCTCCCAGTTTTTCCTCACAGGTCTCCTCAGCACTGCACTCTCCTCTCAGGCCCCGCCTGCACCACATATAAACCCCATTTTATTCTCAGCCTTCAGCCCGCACCACACTGGTCCCGCCTCCTTCCCAGACGCTGTGATTCATTCACAAGCGCTTCCCCGCCCCTCTCGCCCGCTGTCCCTCGGCCTCGACCCCGCAGCGGTTCGTCCTCAGACCTCGGCTTCCAAATCCCCCGCGGTCGCCAACGCCCCCACAGTCCCTTTAGCCAGGGGTTCGCTGCAGCCTAGTCTCCTCACCAGCTTTCGCCGGCCCGCAGTGGACGCTCACGCCCACTCTCGCCATTCTCGATTTGGTTCCACTGTTCTTCCAGGCCAGGCATCTCCTCACGCTGTGCCTCTCTGTCCTCAGCGGCTGCCGCAAAGGCAGCGGCGGCTGGGTCCGCTGTGACCGCCGCCATCGCCGTCCGTTCTCTGACTACCAGTGCAACTGAAGACCGGAGGAAGACCCTCAACAGCCACTTCCGGATGCTGATACCGGAAACGGAAGTAGAGCCCCCCAAACAGGAAAGGGGCCCAACGCTTGGATGCGTCAAAGGACTAGGCAGGTTATCAGGCCGTGCGCTTTAATCTGTGCGGCCAATACCCGAGGTAAAACTTGCAGTTGGAAACTAAGCAAAAGAGTCTAACGCCAGGTAGAGTTAGGGCAAAAGGTTGCATGATGGGCAAGTTGGGGAAGCCTCAGGGGACTCACAAACGCACCCAGCTGTCCCTACCCTATGTTCTGCCAAGGACTACAGATCCCAACCCTGGGAGCGGCATTTTTGTTGGGCATAGCCTCGCCGTGCCCTCCTTTCTTTGCACTACCCTTCTCATTCATCAAAACCCAATGCAAAGGAGGTCTCTCCCTCCAGAGAGCCACCTACGCCTAAGCAGTCAGCCCCAAGTGCTGTTGTTTGTTGGACTCACAGCAATAAATAGCTAGTCCTCTGCCCAATCTAAGTGCTTTGTTGGACAAAAATAGTAGCCTCAGGCAGCAGGTACTCTCTTTGTCCCCATTGGCAACAATATAGTCGCTGAGGGCCAGAATTAACTCCCTTGTCCCCCCATCTAGTTCAGTGCTGGAGCTGTGGTTCCAACTTAGGAACTCTGGTTCCAAAGCTGAGACCGTAAATATCAGGCCAGAGAAACCTCTCTCAGGGGCTTCACAAAATCAAAATCAAAACTGTTTTCACAATACTTTTTCAATCTTATGAGTGTAGAGGGGAATTATCCAGAGGCTACTGACATAAGCAAAGGCTCTTTGGGTATCCTCAATATTTATAAAGGGACCACAAAACCAAAAATTAGACAATCAATGCACTAGGCCCCAGGGTTTCTTTTTTTGTTTTTGTTGTTGTTTGAGACAAGGTCTCACTATGTAGTTCAAGCTGGCCTTAAACTCACTATGTAGCCCAGGCTGTGGAGGCAGGTGACCGCTCCCAGTTTGGCCCCAGGGTTTATTAACCTCAGCAGGGTGTATCTCAGGCTCTTCAGCTGCATTTGTGGCATTATCATTAGACACTGGTATACCCCTCAGTACCAACCTCAGTACCAGTATCTCCCTCCAGACATTACCAGATATCCTGGGGGTTAAAGGAGTCTCTGGTTGAGAACCACTGCAGTATACTGTTACCCTTTTTTCTGGTAGGGCTCCCAGCCCTCCTGATTGGTGGTGATTTTAGTATTAATCTCTGGCTCCTTGCATCTACCAGCCTATTGTCTGTCCCCACCTGGCCATCCTACAAACTCCCTGGAGACAGGCTCATGATTTAAAGGCTGTTTAGGTGATTCCTTCACTATTACCACCCAGTTGCCAAGTACAAGAACAAACTGCTTTTTCATATCTCTAGGCCCATGTGTATACAGGTCTGTCTCCTTGTACAATTTCAACCCTCCTCATAATTTACCTATTTTTAGTTAAGCTTTGTGGGGCAGGGATTGTGTCTTTATTACTATCATTCCAGTCCCAGCCCAGACCTGTCACAGATGAGGGGTCACATACTCAGTTGGGTAAGTCCTGTGGGGGAAAAAGGAACACCCTTTTCACTTGGGAGTCCCCAAAGACAATGGTATTTGAGCCTATACTCCAAAGTGAGACTGTCTCGCAAATGAAAAAAAAAAACAAAAAAAAACTGGCTGAAGCTCATCTCAAAGATGCAAACTTCTCTAGACTGTGGCATGGTCACTTGCTTTGGATGGCACTGGTTGTCCACACACAGGGCTCTGAGTACAAACACCTACTCTTTCCATTCTGGTCTGGAGACTGAATAGAGGGCCTCTGCACTGAGCCCCACCTCAGCTCCTTTTTTATTCTGGGACAGGATCTTGCCAACTCACTTGGTTGCCAAGGCTGGGCTTTAATTTACGGTCTTCCCGCCTCAGCCTCCCAGACTGTGGGGATTATAAGCGTGTGCAACCAGGCCCGGCTTAGCTGCCTGCTCTTCCAGTCCAGTGTCATAGCCAGGAAAGACTGATGGGCTGGGGATCCTGAGCACTTTCCCTAGCCATGCAAAGTCCTGGGTTTGTTCCCCAGCACATCAGTAAGAATTTTTAAAAGGACTGCTTTTGGGCTGGGGATTTAGCTCAGTGGTTCTGCTGCCTGCCTTGCAAGCCCAAGGTCCCAAGTTTGATCCCTGGTACCAAAAAATCAAAAAAAATTTTTAAAAGGACAGGTACTGCTTTCAAATACAGCTGATTTGAGGTTTTTTCTTCTTCTGAGACAGGGTCTATGTAGCTCAGGCTGGCCTGGCACTCACAGGGATCCTCCTGCCTCAGCCTCCCAAACACTGGAATTACAGATGGAAGAGTTAGGTAGGAATACCACAGATGATCAATCAGTTAGGGCTGTGTGCTTGAGAGTCAGGACGAAGATGAGACACACCGCAGCTGTCCCGGAGACACACTGGCTGAAAACTGGGCCTCAGGATAAAGACAAGCTGACCAGACCTGCACACTTCCTCAGAGAGCAAACACCAGGCCTAACAAAGCCTAGACAAGTGTCAGCCACCCTGGTGGTGAGCAGCAACCTCTGGATCCCTACTTCCTGGGAGAATCTTGTTCTTTCCTTCCATGCTCATTACCTTTCTTCCCAATTGGACACCACCACCTAAGGACTGGATGCTAACGGCTGTGGTCCATGTTGTACCCACATGGGTTTCACCCTATAAACTTCTCTGTAAAGTGGGGCCCCTGGCTCCACTCTCGGGACCCCTCCTGTCCCATAGCAGATTTCCTACCAATAAGTATCTTCCCACTCTTAAAAAAAATTTACCCTCCCCTCATTCCCTCTCCAATTAGCCTTCTTCATAGTGTTGTAGTTGGGTATGTAGTGGTCACACTGGGCCTGCCTCTTCTACCCACCCTGGTTCCACTGGGTCCCCCAGTGACCTTTAGCCACTCTATTTCCTCTTGCCTCCACCCTATCAGGATTCCTCATATTGCTGGATAAGTTTAACTCCTCTTTCTGTTTGATTCTCAGCCTATCAACCTAGTCCTCCTGCCCTGCCTGCTTCAACCATTCCACCATTATGTGTGCAATCCCTCAGAGGCCTTTTTCATGCTTGCGCTATGTCCTTGGCCCACTCTGATGCACTTTCAGATGACTGGGACCAGATATGAATTCAAGGTCCTAGCAATCACCCCAGCTTGAGCCCCACCCCCTTACAGGGATTTGCAATCAGGCTTTTCATTTTAGACTTTTAATATTTCATACAGCGATTATGGTGCATTCAGGAACCCAACCCCCCAAATCCCACTAGGAGGGCTCCCACCCCTGCCCTCCCACCCCATTTAAGGGCCCCAGGGCTTAGAGTAGAGGAAGGGGAGGTAACCACCCATCCAGGGACTGACCCTGGAGACTGTCCCTGCCCTGCCTCACCCTCCCAGGGGTTAGGGGGCAGTGCCCGGGCGCAACCCCCATATGCCCCTCTGTCCCTGCTTGTGCACATATACACACTATGGCTCCTCACTGAGTTGTTCAGTTCCTGGCAGGGCCCCTACTCAACAGCACCAAGTGGGAAAGGGCAGGAGGGCTGGGCTGGGGAGACCCTGAGAAGGAAGGAGGCCCTGGCTACAGGACTGCAGGAGGAAGAGTGGGGCCCCACCTTGTCCATCTCCCAGAATCCCCAATAGTTCCCAGATCCCCCTGTGGCTGGGGATAGCAGGTGGGGAGGAGGAAGGCGAGTGGCAGAGGCATGCTTTCCCATAGCCAATCCCAGGGTCTGGTATAGTCAGGGTTCCAAATAGGGGCTGTGTGTGGCCCTGCCTCTGAAAGGCTGGGAGTGGGGCTTCATTGCACAAAATACTGTGGGAGGACCACACACAGGGAGGTGGGGCCCAGCCAGTCTGTATACAGAGATATTGCATTTAAAAGAATGAAAACCTCATTTAAAATATTAAAAAAAAAACAACAAATGAAACAAACAAACAAACAAAAAAGGCCCACACAACATGAGGCAGGTGAGACAGGCAGGAAAGCAGGCAGAGGATGCCTAAGACCCAAGGCACCTCTACCTTCTTGTGTTGAGTCGAGAGCCCCTGGCTGGCCGAGGGATAGTGGTCGTGGGGGAGGGTATGACGAGGAGGGGTAGGCCTGGCCTCAGTGTGGGAGGCTGCCACGGCCATGCTGTCCGCCGGCAACTACTGAGACAGAGAGAGACAGACCAAGCAGAGGGGTGATGAGAGCTTTGTTAGCACCCAGCAGACAGGCCAATGGGTGGGTTGACAGGCCAATGGTAGGATGTTTGGGCAGATGCCAGGGAACAAGTGGGCAGGCGAGCGTGGCTCAGGCAGGTAAACAAGCAGCAAGCAGGGAGAATGCAGTTGGGGCTGCCCTGTGAGGGGAGTGGCATCCCTCCAGCTGCTGCCTGCTGGGGCCTCGGTCTGTGGCTTAGAACGTGGCTTAGAACTCGGTGTCCACCACATGGAAAGCTGGCCTGCCTGCAGGGAAAGCAGAGCGACGGCTGTTGGTAGGCAAGCAGGTTGGTGGGTGAGGGAGAGGGAGATGTGGGAGCATACCTACCTGAGTCAGGCATTGATGAGGACCGAAGGCTGGCCTCTTTTTGTAGCTGGATCTCTTTTAGTGCAAATATGGAAGTAGCTGTGGGTGGAGGAGACACAGATGTGGGGGTGACTCATGGGGCTATCCAGGACCACCCCCCACGTGACCTCACTGTGGGAATTAAAATGAGTTGCCCCTGCTTTGAGAGGTTTGACTTTAATCTGTCAAATAATTCCCACTACTAGAGGAGATGGGATATGGAATACTGCATGAAACAAAGAAATCATTAACTGGATGTGTCAGGTATGATATGGTATTACAAGTACCATCTGTTATGTCCAAGGATGGGTAGTATTTGGGGATTTATTTTTTATTTTTATTTTTTTGAGACAGGGTCTCGCTATGCAGTTTAGCATGGCCTTGAACTCAAGGCTATCCTCCTTGCCTCAACCCCCCAGAGTGCTGGGATTACAGGCATGGGCTATCACGAGGGGCTTGGGGATTTGATTTATATACTAATCCAGTGAGAAGACTGGTGAGCCATTTTTTTAGGTATGATGATGACAGTTATTTTTAAAAGTCTTTTATACATACATGCTGAAATTAAGGATGAATATGATACCTGGGATTGGGTTTGATACAAAATAATCAGAGGGAAATAAAGAAAACCAGTTTTGCCACCAGCTGATAAGTTGATGGAGTACATGTGGCCCATCATATTGTTTTATCTAATATATAAGTATGTATAATTTGGAAATGTCTATATTAAAAAGCTTTTTTTGTTTTTTGTTTTGTTCTGGTACTGGGGATCAAACTCGGGTCCTTATGCTTGCAAGGCAGGCAGTGGAACCACTGAGCTAAATCCCCAGCCCAAAAAGGTTTTTTTAATATGAAGAGAATATCCCATTATGATTCTATTTCTATAAAGTGCAAGGGCAGGGCAAACTTACTTATGCTGTTAGGAATCAAAACAGTAGACTGCCCAGGATTTGGTTCAGTGGTTCTGCCACCTGCCTTGATCCCCAGTACAAAAAACAAAAACAAAAACAAAAACAAACAAAAAAAAAACCAGTAGGACTGAAAACAGCAGGATTTAGAGGAGTAGCTCAGTGCTACAGTGCTTGCCTAGTACACACAAGGCCCTGGGTTGCATCTCAAGTACTAGAAAAATATTCTGGCCAGGAATTTAGTTCAGTGGCACTATGCCTACCTCACAAGTGCAAGGTCCCAAGTTTGATCCCTGGTACCAAACCCCTCACCCCAAAATAAGGAAAAAAATCAAAACAGCGGTTCCTATTGGGAAGGGGGACTAGAATAACACAAGGTGAGGAGCTCTGGGGGAGCATCTATTGTTCACACAGTTACATGGGTGTGTTTAGTTTGTGAAAACACTTGTAAACTGTATATTTTGTACCATATATATTAAAGGAAATGTCTATTTTTAAAAATTAAAGTTTTATTGCATTGTTCTGAGACAGCGTCTCACCATATCGTTCAGGCTGGCCTCAAACTCATTATGCAAACCAGGCCGGCTTGGAATTTGTGGCGATCTTCCTGCCTCAGCCTCCCAATTGCTGGGATTACAGGCATATGCACCATGCCCAGTGGTATTTATTTTTATGTACTGTATGTTTTGAAAATTTTCATGAAAGGAAAAGGAACTGAAAACTAAAAAGAATTTTTATAATAAAGATAACCTATCACACATGTCAACGAGGATGTCCCTTCCTCCTTAGAGATGGCACAGCCGGAACCCTACACAACCTGCTCAGCTGTGCCCAGCAGTCTGTTTCCCACAGTCCCTGCCTCAGCCCAACCATTCCCCTGCTCCACTCACTGTCAGGAAGTTTGTGGATCCGCTCCCCCAGGCTGAGAAAGAATGGATGTTTCATGGCATCCTCTGCAGAGATCCGATTTCGGCCCTCAAACTAGTTGGGGGAGGAGGGTATATTGGTATTTTCAACAAATAGGTCTTTTTTCTTGTCTGCCTCAGATCCTACCCTGGGGGGTTTGTTTCCCCATACCTGGAATCCCCCCACACCCAAGGCTGGTCCAGAAATGTATTCTCACCTGCAGCAGCTTGGTGAGGAGGTCAGCCCCGTCGCTATCAAGTCTACCGCAAGGACAAGGGGACCTGCTTTACGTCGAGTTTGGGCACTCTGACCCCTAATACCCACTCACCCACCCACCCAGCAGCCTCACCGGGGTGCGTGGCTCAGAAGGGCCTCGGCTCGGTACTTGGGGTAGTTGTATGTCTTGAACTCCTCGTTAGACAGGATGCCTGGCCATGTCTCCTCAGTTGGGGTTCCTGACAGGAAAGAAGAGTTACTCCAAACATCTCTGGTCCTCCTTGCATGTTGTCACAGCTCCTAGGGTATATGCCTCCTCACCTAAGATGCGGAAGATGAAGTGCAGCTGTTCCTCCACCGTGGAGCCTGGGAAGAGGGGCCGGCCTGTGGCCATCTCATAGAAGATGCAGCCTACACCCCTGGGCAGGGAAGGCACAGTAAATAAGGAGGCAACCAGCTAGGTGACTGTTGTAATGAAGCCACCCCCTTCACTGCCTGGCCACTGCTACACTTTCACCTCTCCTCACCACATGTCAATTTGTGTAGAGTAGTCCGTGGACCCAAGCAGGATGTCAGGGGGCCGGTACCAAAGTGTCACTACCTCATTGGAGTAGGTCTTCGTTGGGATTGACTTGGCCCGGGCCAGGCCTAGGAATTGAAGAGAAGGGGCAGCTGGAAAAATGAGACCATTGGCAGTCTGAGGGAAAGGATAGTTTGGACTGAGGGTGCCCTAGATAAAGTCTGGAGAGGCTGAAGGCATGAGACTAGCTAGGCAGTCACAGGAAGAGAGTATGGCTGGGGGATCAACAGGAAGTGGGAGACTGGTGGTACCAAAGTCAGCCAGCTTGAGTTCTCCCCTCTCATTGATGAGCAGGTTCTGGGGCTTGAGGTCTCGGTGTAGCACCTTCTGCCGGTGGCAGTAGGCCAGACCACGGAGCAGCTGGAACAGGAACAGCTGGGGACCCAGGAATAGCAGGCAGAGGTCAAAGAGTATCCAGCAGTCCAACCCCTGGCAAGCAGGCATCAATCCCTCCCAAACAGACACCAAGCCCTGAGCTAAGTCACACAAAAAAAGATAGATTCTCAATGCCCTCCAGGCTCCCAGCAAAAAAGCCTAATGGAAAAAGGCTGCTTTTGGGGATCTGTAGGGTGAGGTGGAGTGGGTGAATGGGGGCCCCCTCCTGCCCCTGCTTCCTGCCCCACACCCACTTTCACATTGTGTATGTTGATGATGTTCCCACAGTCATCCAGGTACTGCTTCAGGTCCTTGTCCTGAAGAGAAAAGAGACAGTACAGGAATGAAGATCACATCGTGTGGCTGCTGACCACCTGCCCACCTCCTGCCAGGGCCCACTGCTACCCAACCTTACCAGGTACTCAAAGACAAGGGTGAGAGACTTCTCTGTGTGGATGATATCATGTAGTGTGACGATGTTGGCATGTTTGAGGTCCTTGAGCAGGGATACTGCAGGAACATGGGAATGGGATGGGGCAAGAGTCAAGCCTGCCGCCAGGACCAAGGTGAGGATAAGAACCAGATAGATGAGCCCAGGTTTGCTTCTTTCCCCATGCTATTTAGGAAAGAAGTGTGCCCATGTTCCAGATATGGAATATAAGGCCCAGAGAAGAGTACCATGCAGGGACCCAGGACTACAGCCACAGGTTCATGTGACACTGAATTTACACAACGTGTTTTGGGCAAGGAGCCTTGCTCTAGCCCTCATCACACAGGCCAGCAGCACATTGTAAAGCTGGGTTTGTATACCCACTTTTTATGTGATTAAAATCCATCCCATGTAATACTGTGAGCCTTTTAAGGTGTACTTTTAGCACCAAAGTGAGCAGCATGGTTTGCAATTTGTCCACTTGCCTTGGTTCATTCATAAATTTTTGATTACCCTGATTATGACCTGGATATGTGGGCGATGGGCATTCTCACAAAGTCCAGAGTGGTGGGGGCAGATGTCCCAGAACCCCCAGCCTCTATGCCCTTACCACAGAGAAAGTGTGTGTATCGGAGTAAGAAAAGCCTAAAGGCAGATGAAATGGGGTCTGTACCTTCCCGTATGGCCGTGCAGGGTGCCCCCTCTTCATGTTCCAGTCTGATCTCCTTGAGTGCCACAAGGTTGTCTGTGAGCTTGCTTTTGCCTTTGTATACGGTGGCATAGGTACCCTGGGATGTGAGCAAGTGACAGAAGTGGCACTATGAGGCTGCAGAGTTCCCACTGACCTCTAACCTAAAAAGAGCCTCCTGTCTCTCACCTCACCCAGCTTGTCCAGCTTGATGTATGTCTCCAGTTTCCCAAAGCCAATCTCAGACTGTAGGGTGAAGGAAGCAGGTTAAAGCAGACTCAGGGGAAGGCAGTGGAGACAAGGAGGAAGAAGAGGACAGGACAGGAACAGAAGGTGCTCACCAGGCTGACACGGCGGAGGCGGCGGCTAAGGGGCTTGTCAAAGATGGGGCTATTGAGGGTCAGCTTCTCAAGGTAGCCCTCGGGCAGCCGGATGTCGGCTGGTAGTGACAGGCGCTTGTTGATGTCCTACCAGGGAAGAAACAGGACCATGAGCTCCACCTCTCCAGATCTAACCCCCTTTTCCAGCTCCTCCATCACCAGGATGAGGGTTAAGCACCTCAGTGGAGATCTTGCGTGGGGGGTGGTTGCGCATGCGCACTCTCACTGGAGATTGCACCTCATCTGAGGATGTGGCTGAAGCCTGGTCACTCTCCCCATCAGACCCCATCTTCAAGTCCTCATGTACAATCTCTGGTGGCAGGGAAAGGAGGAGGGCACGCCAGGTGGGGTCAAGAAAACCCCCTCCCCCACATAATGTATTCCCTTATCACACCCAGATGTGCACATGGCCCCTGGAGCAGCCTGGAGTCCCTCAGGGAGAGGGTGGTGGGGCCCAGGGAAGCCCAGGCAGGCCCAGGACAGGTTATACAGAGTGGGAGAGCAATAGTCACCTGGTGGAGCACCCCGTTCCAGGGGTGAGCTGAGACTGCGGCTGGCCCAGGGCCAGAAGGCAGGTGACGGCAGAGGTAGCCAAGAGCCCTGGGAAGGCAGGCCCAGGGCGGGCTGGCGCCGGGAGGCCTGGGAGGGCCACCGCGGAGTGCAGGAGAAGGGCAGAGGGAGCCTTGGGGCAGCTGCAACAGGCAAGGAACCCTTCCTCCCCCTGGGGCCTGGACACAAAGCCAAGGAAAGGGGCACAAATGGACAGACAGACAGACAAGAGGGTATTGAAAAAGAAAATATGGAAGGGGGAGAAAATGGAAAAAGGAAAATGAAAACAACAAAATTCTACAGGAATTTGGCTGGAAGGCAGCACCTGGGAACTGAGGGTGGGGATAGGGAACAGTCAGCGGACCCACCTGGTGCAGAGCTGAGTGGGCCCCGTCCACAGCGAGGTTCACCAGGAGGTATGCATGTGGGGGCCTCTCCAAGGTCACTGCCACCACCCCCGCCACTCTCATCCAGGCCTATCTGCTCAGGGGCACCATTGGTCTTGTCTAGGCCTCGTCCCCCTCGGAGTGTCATTGACAGCTGCCGTTTGATCTTCTTCATCCGATCCATGGCGACCTGAGCAGGGGCACAGATAGACAGAAGGGCCCACATTAGCTTGAACACCACAGCCCTTTAAAGCCTCTGACAACCCAGTGGGAGGCATTGACATGATCATGTATTAGAGCCCAACCACCCACTACAGACCCGCGGAAAAACTCAGGATTTCTGGAAATATGTCAAGGTTAGAGTCCCTTGTCATTATCAGCCTACCCACAGCCAGCCCCTTGGGAACCTACTCCTGAGTAGCGCACCTGGATCCTCAGACTTGTGTAGCTGACTGAGGGCAAAGGCCCAACCAGGGGATTGTTGGTCTCTACAGTGGTAGCCTCACTGTGGGAGCAGAGAACTCCACAGCACGCATCTTCAGGGGCAGCATCAGTGACAGACCCAGCCATAGGTGGAACAAGGAGCTGGCCAAGAATAGTGAGACCATTGATACGGCCTTGGCTGTGCCTATAGAATGGCATCTTCTGCTGATACCAGCCCCACCTTACCCCCAACTACCAAGGCAGAGTGCTCTCTGAGGCCACAGGGACCCTCCTGCCTCCCCACAGCAACCATTGTTATGGAGACTAGAGGACCATACCACTGCTCTACCCAGGTAGGGGGAAGGAGATCCTGGGTGGGATTGTGGGGGTGTCTCAGGGCACACCAGCTGTCCTCAGGGTCACTGGAAAGGTATGATCAAGTTGGAAACCACAGGACCGACCCTGTATTTTTATAAGCCAAGTCACATTTCTCCTCAAATTGAGAATGTACCCCACATTTCCCATCTCACTCCAAATCAATGCCCCAGTCCTCAATGTGGCCCACCATTCTTAGCCTATTTCACCTGATTATATATCAGGCGTCAACATCCCCTTGATCATTCCTAGTTGCTGTTCTGCAATTACACCCAGTAGAGGCCCACCTCAGGGGGTCTTTGCACTGGATGTTCCTGGTACCTGGAACACCCTTTCTCCAGCTGTGAAATAGTTAATTCCCCACCCTCTTCAGACCATTGCTCAAATGTTTTCATGAAGCCACCATGAATAATCGTACTGAAAATCTCAACCATTCTGAGCTCCCTCACCTTGCCAGTGATTTCCCCCCAGCACTCATCACCTCCTCAGAAATGACACCATCTACTTATTGGTTTCTTTGCTCTTTACTGTCTGTCTCCTCACGGCCACTAGATCAGCTCCACCAGAGTAGATTTCTGTCTGTTTAGGTCACGGCTATATCCTGAGGACCTAGAATAGTGACTGACACAGAATAGACACTCAAAAAGTGCATGTGGGGCCGGGGATTTAGCTCAGTGGTGCCGCCACCTGTTTCACAAGCGCAAGGACCAGAGTTCAATCCCCGGTACCAAAAAAAAAAAAAAAAAAAAAAAAAAAAAAAAAAAAAAAAAAAAAAAAAAAAAAAAAAAAAAAAAAAAAAAAAAAAAAAAAAAAAAAAAAAGTGCATGTGGCAGAAATGAATGAATCAGGGGGCTGAGGGCCTAGGATCAACCTCTCCTGAGGTGGTAAGTCCCCACTATTCATGAACAACCCCAAGCAAGTTAGCCCAGGAATGCTGGAATCAACAAAAAGATGGCCTAGATGGGCTGCTGGAGGGAAAAGGCCCATCAAAAGCTTTAGGTTGGCCTTCTTCTGCTTCCTCCTGGGCTCTATGCCAGCAAGGAGGGGGAAAGACATGGCCCAGGAACCATCTGGACTCACAGCAGGGCCTAAGATGGCCCTGGGCCTAAGGGAAGTACAGCTAGATAGGAGGACGAGGATGAGGCTGGGGCTGGATTTGAGGAGAGAAATGGGTCATCTGTTACCTTGAAATCAAGTGCTTACCCTAGCAGTTCCCACCTCCTCTTCGGCCTGGCTGGACTCACTGCCCCCAAGAGAGGATGAGGGGTCAGCCTAGCAGAAAGACTGACCTCAGGGGATGAGGTCCACCACAGAGAACTCAGGATAATGACGACAAAATTCCGACGCTGGAGGCCAAAAAGTGCACCTAAGGCTGGGGAAGGTGAAGCATGGCCAGCTCCCAAAGACTACCTTGTGTGTCCCATATGGCACAGATACCCAGTTGTTTTCCATAGGGTGACAGGGAATAGGGAGAAGGGCTAGGAAGAACCATAAGTAGAACTGAATGTAGGTTAGAAAGGGAGGCAGGAGGAACCATGGGTCCATGACCTCTAAATGGAACCCCCAAGGGTTGGACACACTGGAATTCAATTTTGGGGGGATTGAGGAAAATGGGACACAAAATCTGTATATTACACAATACTTCCAGTGGGGGAGGGCTCAGCAGGTTCCTGTGAACAGAGACACCTGGACATTTATTTATATGCAGCAAAACTTTTAAATATTATCATTTCAGTTTTCTGAGCATATTGATTTCAGAATAAGTGAAGGACACAGCAAGGAACTGGACATACAGCTCCACCCCAAAAGGTCCTATGTCCATCTTGACCCCTAAGGACTCACATCCATCCTCAGACTACTCTCATACTCAAGCATATTTACCACCTCATACCACATAGAACATTGAAGACACAGTCATCACACTCTACTACTTCCATAGGCACACACCTCCCCATTCTGTCCAAAAGTCATGGATACACATCCACTCTCAAGTGGCCTCACTGCACCTTAACTCCCATCAGCACCCATGATGTCTCCTTTTATCTCTAACTCCCATCAGCACTCAAAGCTCTAACCTATTACAATGAAATCTGTTGACATACACTCAGTCCCCTCTAAGAAACTCTTACCACCACATTCTTTTTGGTTTGCTTTTGGTTTTTGGTTAGAGACAGAGTCTCGCTATGTTATGTTGTTCAGGCTAGCCTCAAACTCACTATGTAGCCCAGGCTGGCCTCGAACACTCAGCAATCCTTCTGCCTCAGCCTCCCTAGTGTTGGGATTACAGGCAAGTGCCACTACCACGCCCAGCTTCCATCACATTCTTAAACTGCTCCCTGGCCCAGATGCCTGTTAGCTTCTTCATAGCACTCCCTCCCATTAACCTACAGCTCCCCTATGTGATTTGGACCCTAATTTGCACTTGGGGTGCTCCACAGCTGACTTCAATGAGTGCTTATCAGACTTCACACAGCTCTGAATTGCATTAGGACAAAGTGAAACTTGCAGGTGCCTGGCTAGTTTCACTTACAATCAGGACCTTTCCAAGCATGACCTTCACTGTACCCTGACCCTTATCATTAGCACAGACTGGACCTTACAGTCCTGCCTCCCCTTAGCACACCCTGAACTAACTACTCAGCTCTGTTCCTCAGGGACACAAAAACACACTATTCTAAAACAGCCTGATCCTCATTAGTGCACACAGCTCTCCATTCATCCCTGACCCCCATTAGCACACACATGGTTACAGTCCACTTTAGTACGTCCACGCTATCACATGTTCCTGTCCTCTACTACTCTTTGCTTCAACCCCTCCACAGCCATAATCCCTGCTGGTTCACTTGCATCCCCTCATAGGCCTAATCCCCCTACTACACACCAGATTCCTTCCACAGTTCTACCCCATCAGCACTCCAGGAACTTCAACACACTCCAGTGCCCTACGGACATGAACACTGTCTTTCTTCACTAGCATATTCTGTTCTGTGCTGACTAGCATATTCCAAACCTCGGGCTGCTCTGACTCTCCCCTCAATGGCAAAGTGGCGCTATGGCTCAAAATGCACAACAGCAGTCAATAAAGCTCCAAACACAGTATCATCCTGAACCTTCTGGGGTCTCATATTCCCTTTCCTAGTGGAGAATCACACCTCACCTTGACCCTTAGCACACTCAGCCTTATAGTGCTAAGACAATTCCCTCAAGTCACTGCCCCACACTTACATACACAATTATAATACCCACACAGACTCAGGTCCGTCTTCCATCATCCTGTCCTCATTACACATCTTGGGCCCTTCCACTGCTTTGCCAT
>NW_022900951.1:41562895-41563625 GCF_012274545.1 Fukomys damarensis | reverse complement strand
ACATATATATATATACTTCGCCTCACAAGACACCCTTACAGCCATGACCCTCAACAGCACACACTCACATTTGGGTCCTTCAACTGCTCGTTCCTCTATGAGTACACTCTGGATTCGCAGAGTATTAACACCATCCTGACCCTCATCACTACACACAGGGCCTCAGAACCCTGATCCTATTAGCGCACCTTCTGGTACCTTTTCTATCCTGTTCCCCACTAACATACACTGGGCCTCTCTACAGCCCTAACCTTCACTAGCTTGTCTTAGAACTAAACTGACTCCCTAGCCTCTATCGCAGACCCTCAGGTCTCTTTCCACCCTACCATTCCCTTCCATTAGCTCACACTGGGCCTCAAAATTTACACAGTCATTAGGCTACATGCTCCGACCCCTGCACAACTCAGGCCCCCCCCTTAACAAACGTCAAGTCTTTCACCACTCTATCACCCACTCCCACAACCTCTAGTCCTTTTATCAACCTGCTCCTTGTTAGCACTTCCCATCCCTAGCTCCCAGGACGGGCCCAGGGCGGGGCCAAGGTCAGGGAGGCCTCAAATGACCCCCCTGTCCCGGTGCACTCTGGGAAATTAGCTAGGGGAGGGGGCACCTGTCAGGCGAACAGCTCAGACCCCCAGTACGCCCTGGGGTCAGGACTGGTTCCTTAGGAGGAGGAGCAACCCCTCCCCCAAGTCTGAGAGACGCGCTCACCGGCGGGGGCGCGCGAGCA
>NW_022900951.1:41551233-41562102 GCF_012274545.1 Fukomys damarensis | reverse complement strand
CTGCATGTACCAAAAAACCCGTCCGCAGTGAGAGGGGGCGCGGCCATTGCGCGCCCACAGAGGAATGTGGCGCTGGCCCTGGAACGGCGCCAGGGAGAAATGAAGAGGTTGTTTAGTATTGTTTCGAGCTTTCCAGAGTTTGCTAACGCCGAGATGAGCAGCAGTCAGTAACCAGGCGTGCCAGTCACCACTCGCTCCCCCTGCTCGATTTCACTTGGTACTTCCCCATGGTGGCCAACGGGACTTTTGCAAGGAGGAAAATGACCGATGAGGCAGTCAGTTTTAGTGCCTTGAGGTGCCTCGACAGGCACGAATTGTAAAGATTCGAGAGATGACTTTTCTCGGAGAAGTGGCCTGGATAATCATTGGCCTTTACTACAAGGCTGGGATAGTCTAGCCCCGCCTGCTGCCCCCCTCCACCGCTAGCTAGCTCTCCCACTGTGAACGTGTGCGGCCCCGCCCTTTAAAGTTGTCGCGGAGCCAGTGGAATTTGCTCTATGTGGTGAGGCAGGGCAAGAATGAAGGGCGTGGCTGAGCTGGAGGAGGATTTCGCTTTCCTCCCTTGTGTTCCCTCTCCCCTGCCCGATTTTTATTGGTTTTCACCGTCGGGGGAGTGGGGGGGGTCTCCTTTTTGTTCTGAGATCCTGTGTCACTATAGGCTCAATATTCCGCAAGGTGATTGGCCCAAAGAACGTTCAACCATTCTCCGTCCCGCCCTTAACCCTTTCCATCTGCTCCAGCCAGCCTCTAGAGGTGGAGCCTAGGCCGAGAGGAAAGGCGGATCTTAAGAGGGGCCGTCCTCTCTACTGCGCATGCTTAAAATGTTGGGTGGGGCGGGGTCTCTTCCTGTCTAGGGGGAGTATTTGCAGAGCTTCCTGCCGCTTCTCTACTTCTCCTTGCCCGCCTCAGTCTCCCACCCTCACCCGTGGCTCCCCTTGCTTCGTGGTTTTTTTTTCTTGTATCTCTTGGCTTCTGCTGTGTGCTGAACACGGCTAGGCACACCTAATCCTCTGCCCGCAAAACTGGTGTCTGCAAGTTCAGCTCAAATAGCAACAGCAGGCCTTCTGGGAATTCCTTACAATGCACCGCAGCTCAAAAGCAGTTTCCTCGCCTCTTCTGGGCTTACCTTTATGGTACCCTTGGTCACACCGCTATGGTTTTCAGTAAAGTTCACGTTAGCAAGGGCTTCCTACCATGATAGGAATGGAAATATTGACAAAGGCAAAGTCCTCACCACAGGCTAGACCTCACCTTCTACCCTTCTTCCTCTCATTCCAGCCATACTAGCTTCCGACTCATGAATGAAAGCAGGCACAATCCTTCTGCAACTTTGCATTTATTGTTCTCTTTCCCTGCAGTGTATTACCTCACTTTCAAGTCCTTCCGGTAAAGTCGCCTTCTCCACGCCTTCCTTGATTACACCATTTTTAAAATGCTGCCTGTACTTCCATGATTCCATACCTTCAGACCTGGCACTATTTTTCACCTTTTGAAGGCACTGATCAATCCCTTGGTAGGGTGTGTCACAGGCTCCCAGCACTTGGGAGTTTGAGGCCAGCCAGTACCACAAAGCAAGACCATCTCAACAAAAAGAAAAAAAAGTGTGTGAAAATGAGATCACTGAAAGCCAGCAATTCAGGAAAAGACATGAGTAGGTAAGGCTAATCACTATATCTGGGCCCAGAAGGCAGACGTAGGGAGGCTGTGATGTGAATTGAGCCAGGTTGGGGGACAGGTATCGCTGACACTCAGGTTTGAGTGGAGGGAGGGGCCCTGTTTGGTTTCTAGCTAGGTGAAGGACAGAAGTATGAATGGATAACATCCTCAAGCTCCAGGAGCCAGCAGCAGGGCCAGGGATTTGGCTCAGTGGTTTCGCTGCCTGCCTCGCAAGCACAAGGGCCCAAGTTCGAGCCCTGGTACCAAGAACAAAACCAGGAGCCAGTAGCAATGGAGGAAGGCAACACTGTGGGAGTGGCTAGCCAGAATGGTGCTTTCAACTGTCTGGAGCACTCAGTCAAGACAGGACAGCTCCAAGGTCCAGCCAGGCTGGTGGTGAGCCTCTTGCTACCTGCACTAACCAATGACTGGCTCTCTGCCCCCAGTAAGCTCTCCTTGAAGGCAGGAGGCCTAAGCAACCTTTCAAGGGAAAGGCAGGCAGGTCAGTGGCTGACAAGGATAAGAGATGTAGAAAAAGGACTTTTCCTCGCTAGATGTTCTCAGCCAAATACTTCCATAAAAACTGCCAGGTGTGGTGGCACTTGCCTATAACCCCAACCATCTGGGAGGTTGAGGCAGGAGGATCACAGATTTGAGCCCAGCCTAGACAACCTATCGAGACTTTATCTTACAATTTAAAAAAGGATGTAGCTCAGCGTAAAGGCCCTGGGTTCAATCCCCAGTGTGGGGGTTGCAGAGTATGCCTGAAGGTACTGGTACTCCTCAAGCCCCTGGAGCGGGGGAGATGAACTAAGGATGCCACAGGCATTCACTGTGAGTCATGACTGTGCTCTGAGCCAGGTGGGATATGCCCCAAGGACATAAGACATGCTGACCAAGTCCTGACAGCATGCTTGCCTTAACTTTCCTCCTCACTGGGGAATGGGGCAACAACTGCAACAGAGGGAGGTGGGATTTGAGCCCAGCTGATATCAATAAGCACCTGTTCTCTATGGCTTCACCAGTGCCTCCATGTCTTCGTAAGCAGAGAGGGCACGAAGAGGTGGCAACTTCCATATTTTCTCTTCCCAGGAATGTGGCAGCTGGAGTGGGTCTGAGCCCTTGTGGTACCGTATGAACCAGACATCTCCCTTCCTTCTCTGGTACCAGCAGGGCAGGCCGTTTTTGGGTTAATACCTTTTTATTAGGATTCAGGTTCCAAATAAAGTAGAAAGCAGTGGCAAGATGGGTTTCAGTAGGGGGTTGATAAGGGAACACCAGACTTGGCTGGCTGAGCCACTGCCAGAGGCCAAATTAGAACTGCGACTGGAAGGAAACTGAGGAAGGGGAGTGGGAACAGCCTCAGGGAGTACACAGGGGTCAGCGAATGGCGTATCGAACATAGGGGACCTCGACGTCCTCGCCGCTCTCGTCGTTGCAGCATAGCTCAAGCACCAGCGCCCGCACATGGCGGCCCAGCTTTCGCTTCGACACGCGGCTTACGATCTCTGTCATCCTAAGGACAAGGAGTAGGACAGAGTTGAGGGATGTAGAAAGCGAGAGAGAGGTGGCAGGGACAGAACAGATGAAGGACTAGTGCACAGGAGTGGGAGTGGAAGAGTTCTGAGATGAGCCCCACCCCTCCCCCATTTGCAAAGGACCCCTTCCCCGTGCCCAGCAGCAACTTACGGCTGATCCAACCGTTCCTTGAGCTTAGCAGCTGGCATGAAGAAGGAATAGAGCATGGACACTCCCTGGGACAGCATGGTGATCTCTAATTTGTGCTCTATCTGGAGGGGAGAGAAAGGGAACAGCAGTGTCATGGGGTAGACAGGACACCTTATTACCCCTAGTGAGGTGAGAGTAAGGAAGGGGCTTTACCTTAAAGTAGTCAAGGAACTGTTTCAGAGTCATCTCCTCCCCGTTAGGCTGCAGCCCCTGAACCTCAAAGCGATCCCACAACGTCCAATCTTGGTCATAGTACTACAGAGGAATGAATAGGGCAGGGCCCGCTCTGAAGGGCAAACTCCACACTCATGCAAACATGGTTAGTTGGATCACAACCGTCTTTTGTCCCAAACCTTCTCATGGCCCCCACGTCACCTTGAGTAAGCACTCAAACCCTCTGATGACTGACAAACCTCTCCGACACCAGAAACCTAATCTCATCTACCCCTTGTCTTCTCCCCAACTCTGCCCTACGGGCCTTTTATTGTTCCAACATGCCAGGGATATTTCTACCTCAGTACCCCTGCAAGGTCTGTTCCCAGAGCCTGTACCAAGGGCCTACACAGACTGTCCCCTCACCTCTTCCACACGTGAGCTCACGCATCAGCTTTTCAGCAAGGTTTTTCTGACCAGCCCACATTTCAAGTCCCAAGCCCTCAGCTGGGGGTGTAGTGCAGAAGGAGAGCATGTGCTTAGTATGCTCAAGCTGCTGGCTTCCGTACCCGGCACCAAATCAATCCCTGCTAATCTCAAGACCTCCTTAAAACTGTTTTTTGGGGGAATTCCAAAATTATTTATCATGTCATTTATATAACTTATTTGATAAATATAACTTTAGCACCTAAAAGACTACCTGCATACAATAGGTGCTCAATAAACAAGTGAAATGATAAGCATAGCAAGAATCCAATGCCAGGGCTGGGGATTTAGCTCAGCTGTTCTGCCGCCTGACTCGAAAGCACAAGGACCTGAGTTCAATCCCCGGTACCAAGAAAAAAAAAAAAGAATCCATTGCCAGCTGCAATTATCATGTAGTTATTAATAACCTCCCAAGGGGAGGTGTGGTGCCATGTCCCTATAATCCTAGCACTTTTAGGAGGCTGAGGCAGGAAAACCTTGACTTTGAGGCCAACCTGAGCAACTTAGCAACCTAGCAAGACTGTGCCCAAATAGGGAAAAATGGCGGGGGGGCTGGGAATGTAGTTCAGTGTAAAGGTCCTGGGTCCAGTACCACCAACACACACACATACACACACACACACACACACACACACACCCCAAGTACCTCATCTTTTCTAATGACTACCACAGGCAGAGAAGCAGAGCCATGCTCAGCACACATTTGAATGATGTCATTAATGTATAAATGAACAAAGACTGAAAGAAGTACATAGGTGCTAGCTCTACAGATACACGCCCTACTCACAAACCCACCTCCTGATGCGGGCCCCTACCTGGTGCCGTGGTGCTGCCAGGGGCTCAGAAAAGCCGAAGAAGGGTAATGCCAAGTTGAGGAACCCATTCTTGTAGGAGTCAAGCTTTCGGTGCCCCTGTACTACCTTGTACAGCTCTAGACACACCAGGCCAACCACAGCGGCTGTGGTCGTGGCAATGGCTGGGATGATCTTCCCTGCAATCAGCTTACTCTGTGAGACAGGAAGGAACCAAGGAATGTGGTAGTGAAGTGGCAAGAGGCTCAGGGTCTACAGAAGGGGAGGAATGTGGGGAATTAAGCCTGGAAGGAGGTGGAACATCAGGCTTAGATTCTACTCACTTTGTGCCGGTCTGCAGGGGAAATGTCATAGTTTTCTGCCCGGAGGTTGGATGCAGCCACAATGAAATCCATGTGGAAATTGTTATCATCATCCTGTTATAAGTGGGAAGAGTGGATTAGATGAGGAAAAGGCATAAAGTATCCTCTATTGCAGTTACCTGTTGGACTCTCTCAGATCACAGAAGGATAGCTGGGAATACCTATTCATTCAGAGGTGTGGTAGGCCCACAGTTGCATTCCCACAAACACCTGGGCTGGGCCCAGATCCCCAGAGACCCATTCTCTTGGGCCCTACCTGGCTGCTCAACCCATCTCCCTGCCCTACCCACGACCCCCTTTCTCAGCACCTTCTCAAAGTCAATGGGGTACATCTTGAATCCAGGAAGCTTGTCAGGGCTAGGCAGTGTTGCCTTGAGCTCTTCTAGACGGCTGTCATCTGCACAAAGAGAAGGACACCATCAACCCTTTAGATCTAGGCTAAGGTGGGGCAAAAAGCATTCAGGAGCATACAAGATTTGGAAAGGAGAGACATCACAGGAGAACAGAAAGGAAAAGCAAGAGTGCAGAGTATAAACCTGAAGGAGAGCAAGAAGCAGAGGAAGAGGTCGGGAGAAAGTAGTGCTGGAGAGTGAAAGGGAAAGCTATAGCTGGAGAATGCTGTAGAGGGGGATAGGGAGACACGGGAGAGGACATGAGTTAGGAGAGGGGATAAAAAAGATAGAAAAGATGAGGGGAAATACAAAGAGGTGGCAATGGAGGAAAGACCTGGTGCGCAGGGAAGATAGGAGAAAGGGATTTTATACACACACACACACACACACACACACACAGACGTGGGAGAGAATGTATGAAAAAGGAAGAATACATGGAGAAGATGAAGGCAAATTGGAAGAGAAGACTGGAAGAATACACAAAGAACATGAAGGGGAAGATATTTCAGAAGGAAGGAGTTACAAATGCATGACAGGTATACAGGAGGAAAGGCAGGTGGATAAATGTGTGGACCAGGCACCAGTATGGAGGGCAATGCCGAGGTGAAGATACAGAGAAACAAGTTGGAGGGGAGTACAGATGGGGAGATGAAGGAGATCTGGAAGATCCTCCATCTGAAAGATAAAGAAGACAGTGGACAGGTATCAGTGGAAAGAGGTATCACTGCTAGAGATCACAACCCCTGGATGAATAGGTCAAGAAGAAACAGAGAAAACCAAACCAAGGCAAATACACAGAGCAAGAGGAACAAACAGCTTGTTCTCCCGAGGACCAGAGAGTGTGAAGGAGGTGGGAGGGAGATAATCTGTCCCAACTGACCCTCTTTGTGTTGCAGAAGAAGACATGGGTCACCAAGCCAGGGGCAGAGGATTGGTGGGGAAGCTGGACTAGGCTGGGGACAAGTGGGGGTAAATCTTGGCCAAATGGCCAAACGCCCTTACCAACAGAGGCATTGGCGCTCTGCAGCTCCTGGTCAGAAACATGGATCTTGACGCCAGACTTGGGGGTGAACTCGGGGACCCGCACAGACTGCAGGAGTGTGGCCACGGCAGCTCGGTCCTGAGAGCCCATCAGCCCGTAGGTCTGGGCAAAAAGGTTGGCAGCAGCCATCACATAGTCCAGATGCAGGGGCTAGGGAAGGCAGGGCAGGGTGAGCACATCAGCCCTTGATTGGGGAGCCACCACCTCCTCTCCACCCACCCACCCTCCTCCTGACTCCCAGAGTCCCCAGGGAAGAGACTTACATTGGTGACGTCAAAGGTAAGTGGGTGGGGACAGCGTTTGGGCCCAGACCAAAATGGAGCTCCTGAGCTTGTGAGCTAAGGGACAGCGAAAGAAAGAGAAAGAGAAAGAGAGGGGGGAGGGGAGGGAGAGAGAGAGAGAGAGAGAGAGAGAACTTTGAGAAGCAGGACCTCTGAGTGAAGAAAGGCCTCAGACAATCCTGACTTGTTGCCTTGCCCCTGGATGCACTGTGGCTCACTATATTTGGCTGGGTGAGCGAAGGGCCCTGGGGCTGATCACAAAAGACCCTACACTGTAGAGCCCTGTAGATGAAAGTTCCAAAGCCAAGATGAACCAGGGTCTTGGTTGAGGAAACAACTTACCAGTTCCAGGGTATTTATTCCCTCTGTGTAAGACAGAAAGCCATTTAACAGACTCTTGGGGACTACCAGGAACAGTACTAACTTAAAAATATACCAATTAATTCTCATGAAACCATGAGATAAACTACCATTAAACAGCTGAGGAAACGTGCACAGAGAAGTGGTACGCTCAAGTTCAGACAGCTGGGATTTGAACAAACTCCTGTACTCTGAACTCTAAAATCCCTTTCCTGAAGTCCTATAACCCCAAGGAGGAGTCACATGTTACTCAGCCCACACCGCAGTAAGGGAAACAGAAACCATCTCTTGCACCAAAGACTAGGGACCCCAACACACATGCCCGGCTTAATTATTCCTCTGAGATCCCCATACTTCAGGACAATAGCCAGGGCTGGACTAGTAACTGGGAGGAGCCACATGGAGGGCCCTTAGTGGGTTCTGTTGCAGGGAAATACATTCAGCCAAATGGACCCAGTACTGGGCATTACCTGCTCAGGAGGGAAGTTGTGCAGCAGCTGCCGGATGTTGTTAGAGTACTGGGTGTGCCAATGGTGGCAGGCCCAGGTCACACAGTCGGCCCATGTCTGTGGTCGCTGCAGCACCAGGCTGCGCTGAAGAGCCTCCAGCACTTCCAATGGCTGGGTACCTGCCAGCCGCAAAGTCCGCTCCACAAACTTGGGGTCTCTATGAGGTGGAGAGGGCAAAAGGGCAGAATTACAGAGGCACTGGGAGGAGGCTCCAGGGAAATCCCACCTTTTCTACCCTGACCCTCAACAGGATGAGGCCCAAGCATTCTGATGCCTGGTGCTGAGGCTGACAGAGATGAAGAGAAGACATATGCCATGGCTGGTGGGCAGAGGAGAGGGGGAAGGTATGAGTTACTCACGTGAGGTACTGGTTGACATTTTCTGCTGGTTGCTTGAAGAGACCTTCAAATTCATCTCGAGCCCACTACAGACAGAGTAAATAGATTAGGTGGGGTGATGGTCAACAAAATGGGCTTCTGCCATCATGAGAAAGCCCTTGCATGAATAAAGCATGCAAGTGTACACAGTTGCTCTGGGAAAGCGGAAGCCCCAACCTTCCCCACTCTCCTACACTCCCAGCACCTAAATTTAAAAACCAAAAACTTTATCTGGGCAGTGATTATACCAGTATTATGCATGAAAAATTGAGGGAGGTGTACCTTACTCTACCTATGCTATGACTTGATAAAAAGGAAATTTATCATCAGTTAAGTGTATTCTACCAACAAATTAAAAAAGAATAATATATAAGACTAAAGCAAAAACAATCCCTATCTCGGCTCTAGGGACTTGGCAGAACACAAGACAGAAGTTCTATCCTCTGAGAATTCTCAGAATAGTAAATACAGTCATTAGTGAAGTGTTTTGGAGAATAGAGACATTAGAGATTTAGTTTCTAATTCTACCTCTGCTATATATTTCCTAGTTTTGTTGACTTTAGGCACACATGATACCTTTAATTGTACCCTTCCCTCTGAAACAGATACTGTAACAGCAATGCTTAGCTTACCTGGGAAGTAACGAACCTGTGTACATATCTACGTTTTGCACTGCTTGGGTTCAACCCCAGGGCCACATGCATCCTAAGCACACACTACCACTAAGTTTCAACTCTAGCCCCTGGTGAACATATCTTAAGTTATTTAAAATAGTGACAGTTGCTTAATAAGTGCTAAGGGTTTTATAATAGCCTTGTGAAGTACTGTAGATGCTACTGCCATCCTCATTTTACAGAGGGACACAAGGTTCAATTCAAGGTCACACATGGACTAGTGAAGCTGTGCGAGGTGCCCATAAACATAAACACAGCCACTTTGGAACCACAGAGTCAGAATGGAAAGTGACAGGTGACAGGTAGAACTGCTCTTTTCCCCACCACCACACCCCTAGTAACTACTCTGCATGGTTACAATGTTTATCGTTAGGTCTGCTGTTCACTTTGTCAGACTTCAGCTAGATGACTATCAGCACTGTTCTACGTGTGTTTGCATCAGACACACAGAATCATCCTGACAAACCAGCTGTTAAACTCATTTTAAGCAACAGCTGGGGAAATATGAATATGGACAGAGTACTGGAAACATGTAGGAGAGAAGGTAAGAAGTGCCTATTAATTTTGTTCAACGTGAAAAATGGTATTTTGGTTAGACAGCACGTCTCAACTGGGCTTCACACACAGACACACACACCCCTGGCATAGCAATGTCTGGAGATATTTTAAATTGTTACATTAGTAAGGCAGCATTACTGACATCCAAGGAGTAGAAGCCAGGGATGTTGGGAAACATCCCACAGTGCACAGGAAAGTGCCCTCAGGACAATGAAAAACCGAACCCCAAATGTCAATAGTGCTGAGGTTGGAAGAAGACCTTATTATACAAAAATATTACTTTGCAGAGGTAGACAGAAACAGCAGAAGTAAAATGTTGTGATACCATGACACACTCTAGCACAAAGAGAAACTATCAATCTAAGAAGAAAATGTAGCAAAACAGTAACAATTGTTAAAGCTAGGCAAAAAGTGGTATTTCAGTGTTGACTATAGTATTCTTTATACTTATCTATGTGTTGCAAAAGTTTAAAAATAGATGTGAAAAAAGAATGAGTCATTCTAGAAACCTAGGCTGCCAGGTGGGAAGTGGGGGAGGGGGACGTTGAAGAAAAAGGTTGTCTTATACTTAGGCTTGCAACATCTCAAGGCCAAGGGCCTGGCAGCTGCTCTCCCCCCACCTCCCCCAGGCACTTACCTGAAGGGTGTGTTCGATGGCATTGGGAAAGTTTTTCAGAGTACAGATGGGAATGGACTTTTCTGGTGGATCCTGGCTGGAGCTGTATGACTCTGTTAAGAAAGGGATCACCACCTGTACATTGCCCTTGGTGCCCAGTGTGCCTGACTCCAGCAGTGGCTTCCGGTAGTAAACACAGCGTCGGTCCATGTACATGCCTGGAGGAGGGGATGATGACATGAGAGCAGGGAAAGGAATGTCAGAAAACAGGAAGACCAGGAGCCCTCATATACACACAACTTTGCCCCTGATCTCTTCATCCATCTCCAAACTTACGGGCATCTACATTGTCCAGGGCATTGGCCACGCCATCTAGGTTTTGGAAAAAATCATCATCGTAGATGCGCTCCGTGTCAGGACCCACACGGTTCTGGTGGCTGGTCACCCGGATGTGCGGATTCATCTGGCGCACAGCTGCAGCGGCTGTGTCAGACTTTAACTTCTGTAGAAGTGAAGCAGTGCAGTCCAGGGTAGGGATGAGGAAAGAGAGCTCAGTTATTTGTGCATTCACCAACAAACATTGAGAGAGCTGTCCACCTAGGATTCCCTTAATGCTGAAGAACCAGGCTGAGTTCAGGAAGCTTCCTGATTTACTAGGAAAAATACTGGGTCAGTGCCACATGGCCAGGTCTGTGACAGATACAGCAGAAGTTCAGTGAAAAAGGAAGCAGAGAGCCGGGCATGGTGGCGCATGCCTGTAATCCCAGCACTCAGGAGGCTGAGGCAGGAGGATTGCTGTGAGTTTGAGACCAGCCTGGGCTACATAGTGAGTTCCAGGTCAGTCTCAACTACATAGTGAGACC
>NW_022900951.1:41533207-41551072 GCF_012274545.1 Fukomys damarensis | reverse complement strand
AAAAAAAAAAAAAAAAAAAAAAAAAAAAAAAAAAATGAAGCAGGGGACAAGTACAACCTGGACACAGTGGGCTTAACATTGGTGTTTTGTTTTGTTTTCTTCCTTGCCTACTCAACACACAGCTACTGCTTTTTTGGGTAACAGCATCCAGATTTGGAGTAGATTTTTTTTCCCAAATACAGCCAGGTGCTGGCACAAAGACAAGGACTTCTCAAAGCTCAAGTCTGGTCACACCCCCTCCTGTTCCCAGAACCTACCCCCGGTTCCCATGACCACTTTGATTAAACTGAAGTGGCACCCAGGAGCTCTTCCACAGGATTGCATGGGCTCTTATCTGCACCTAGAGCAGGAAGGGCACTCTAGTTCCTCTGCCCCCCAGGGCTTCATGGAAGGGAAGCCTTCCTTAACTACCATAAATGTACAAACCAATCTCTCTGGCATGCCCAACTTCCTTTATCTTGTTTGATGTTGCCTTTGCAGAGAGCTCATCACAAACATTAACTGTATCCTTTACTGTTATACTGTATCAGTTATTTACCATCTAATATCTCCCACTAGAATCTTTGTTTCATTTCATAATATACCTCACTCCCCTGAAGACAGTACCTACCCTCAATAACTATCTGGTGAATAAATGAATCAATGAAAGGGGGCAAGCAAAAATGACACTGTCCTCTACAGAAGGATTTCCAGATAGAACCCTGTGTAAGTCAGTTTCCATCTGTGCAAGAGTAGCCCTAGCTGACCAGACTACAATCTTTAGAAAGGCCTGGTTCCATGGCTGGCCTTTAGCTAGAATCTGGGAACTTGGATTTCAGGAAGATTCCCGCCATTCCTTACAGTTCAACAGTGGGCATAGTGGCTTACTGTGCCTAAAATGTCCGTGCAACACTGTAGTGTACGCTGAATACTTTCTTTCCTTCTAGAACTCCAGAATTTGGATAAATGACCAGCCAAGTCTCTAACAAGCTTCCCTGGCTGGTGTAATAACAAGTATTGCTATGATTTGTTATAATTTGTAATGGGAAAAATTAAGAATGTCCTGTGTAATTCTACTAGGACAACATGCTTAGAAACTTGCAGCTGACTTTACCCCATGAGCCTTCTCCTTTGCACAATAATTGTGCTTTGTGTCCTTTCTCTGTAATAAATCACAGCCACACATACAACTATTTGCTCAGTTCTGAGAGTTCTCTTAGTGAACTGCTGAGCTTGAGGATGGTTTCCGGATACCCCAAAGCACTGTCCACGCAGCACTGGTAAGAGGTCAAGAAAAAAAAAGTTGAAAAATCATATATTCAGTGAAGTACTCAATAAATGTTTGCTGAATGAATGATAGAAACTAAGGAAAAGGACCAAAGAGGGCAACTCACTTTCCTATCCTCCTTCTGTCTCTCTTAGACAGAAGCTATCTTTCCCTCAATAAATTCTTCCTACTCATAGCCTCTGTTCCTAGAATTCATTTGATTTTAGAGAATGTGAACTCATGTTTCAGATATCTAGCAGCAATTCACTAAGTAACCCAGACTGGCCTCGAACTTGTGAGCCTCCTGCCTCAGCCTCCCAAGAAGCCGGGATTACAAGTGTGCATGACCACAACCAGCCTGAAGCTACTTGATGGAACCCCAGTCTACAAGACACAGAGGAGACAAGAGTGAATGAACACCAGTTTAGAGATCAATTTTTTCAAAGTAGGTAAAACTCTTGGATGAAGCAATGGAATGAAAAGAAGCATAAACTTTTTAAAGCTTATTTACTCTCTACTAAAAGAAAATGCATGAAAAGGCTGAGTGAATAAACCCACAGAGCTCCTGAAAATGTAACAGCAACACAATAGCAAGAAGAGCAGTGTGAATTTGTATGCATCTGTTACTTGAAAGCAGGGCTCACCAGAAAACTTTGCACATAGTAGAACTACACTGCATTTATTGACTTGACAGACATTTAACTTCTTAGCCCTGTTATCCTATTACTGTTCCTAACCTGCTTACTGCATTGTCTTGGTTTTTTTTTAATAAACTTGTTATCTTTGGAAGGCAGCTATGCTAACCACTATAACACCATCACCTCCAAAACTTGTTATTTTTGGGGAAAAAAAAGAAAGACCGAAGAAAAGATAGGCAAAAAGAGCTGTGCCAAAAAGAATGGGCAAATGAAAAAAACACAGGAGGAAAGTGAGCCAACAAGACCCATCTCCAAGCCCCATCCAACTCACCGTGACATCCCAGGGCCGGAACAAAAACTGTCGGTTCAGATTTGATTTCTCAATGGTGTCCATGTCTGTGACAATAACTTCTCCGCCTTCCCCACAGCCCAGCCCAATCATGGCAAAGTTCTTAAGCAGCTCACAGCCAATGGCCCCTGCACCTACCTAAGAAGCAGCCAAGAGAGACAATATCAGGGGGTGGGCAGGGTGACTTAGGTTGGTGCAAAGCCACCAATCACTCCTCACTCCTCCTGGAGCCAGCAGGAAAGGGGAAGAGGGTCTAGTGCCACATCCCAGGGTGGATCCCTGGGCTTTCAGAAATGACCCACAATCATCTGTAGGTCCCAGGGCTTTAAGAAATGACCCACAATCATCTGAAGAAGGCATCAGAGGGGGACACAGGGGCTGCACCAGTCTTTCTGCACAATAAAAATGGCAAAGGGGATGTGATATGGATACAAAACCAAAAAGACCCTCCCCTCAGGATGCAGAAGATGAAGTTAGAGGCTGGGGAGGATGAACAAAGCAGATGTCCAACAGGATCACTCACCAGGAAGTACTTCTGCTTGCCCAACTTCTCTTGCAGAGCTGAGCCAAACACAGCCACCTGCCCGTCATAACGGTTCTGATGCTAAGGAATGTAGAGTGGACGGTCAGAGAAGGGCTTCCCCAGAATATGCCCCGGTGCTGCCACCCCAGACTCCACTCACATACCGGAAGGCACTTCTCCTCTGTGAGGGCCTCTTTGTCCTCTGGAAGACATTCAAGGGCGTCAAAATACAGCCACTGCATGATAGGCATGAACTTCCCAGAGCAGGCCTGATGAGGAGGTAGGCAAGAGGAGATAGTCACTGGTTACTCAGGGCCTGACACAGGCCAACAGCAAGAAACAGACTCAGAGAGGCTTAGGGCCCACCCCTACCCAAGCTGACCTTCATGACCTCCTGGGCAGCCAGGCCTCCAATGAACGCATTTATGGGTGCCAGATCCCCAGCAGCCACATAGGCTAGGTTCCGGATGAGGTCCTCATCTAGGGTGTCCTGCTGCACTGCTGGCAGGGCTCTTGCATTCACAGCCTGTGCTAGGGCTACCAGTTTGGTCGCATCCTCCTGGTGGGCCAGAAGGAACAAAGTAAGGCCATGTCAGGTCACTCTGGAGGAAGGGAAGAGGGGACAGGTAGAGGCATAGTGGGCCTTCGGTACCAAGGACATCTGCCTTGATAAACTTGCCCACCCACCTACCTCACTGCGGGGCCGAGGGGGCCGGCTGTGCTGAGCACAGAACTGATGCAGGGCCTGGAAGCCAATGTGCAGCTGGGCAGGGCGAGAATACTTGGCGAAGTCCGTCATCACAAACTCAGGCTCTGCCAGTGAGGCTGGCAAAGATCTCTGAGGGAGGGAGCAGGGCATCAGAACCAGAAGAGAAGAATGGAGAGCTTGGAAATACCTAGAACCACCTGCCACAGCCCACTGCCCCCACCCCCACACTCACAAAGCTAATCTTCTTAGGTACTTTGATCTGACTGACGATGCCTCCACGGATGTAGTCGGAGAAGTTGGAGGTGTCGCAGATGCTAAAGGTATAAGGACCTATGGTGGATGAGGAGGATGTCAGTATTTATATACCCTCCCTAAAAATCCACAATACCTACAGCTCAGACCTAAGAGCCATCTCTTCTCCATTTGGACATCAGAAACCAAGACCTCTGCTCCTACCCAAATCAGCTCAGACACAAGGGGTTTGCTCTTCTGCTCTCCCTGCTCAAACCCCAGAGGGCTTTTCCCCTTCAGCCCAGATACACAGGGGCCCATTCTCCCAAGAACACCTCCAACATGACTCAGCTCTTCTCCCCTATGCCCACCTGCTCTGGTGGGACCCCAGGTGATTCTGCCTCTGGTTCATCTCAAATAGTCAGGGTATGTTTCCTCTTACTCTGAACGCACGGACAGGATTCCTCCCTGCAAACCCCTAGCCAGCTCTCTTCTGGTGCCCCCATGGCAAGACTCACCCAGCACTTTGATCTCTATGGGCTGATTCCCATTGAGCTCAGTCATGCCCTGTACTTCGGAAAAGGACACGAAGTCGCCACTCTCAAACCCATGTCGGGCCTCATCCAGGCAGGTAACCACACCGGGGTTGTCCTGGTTAAAGAAGGGTGAGTCTCAGAGGCAGGCTCAGGGAACAGAAGCAGACAGGGAGGCCTGTCACTGCCCATTTGCCTGCCTCAACCCCTGAGGCTAGTCTCCTCACCTTGGTGACCATAGAAAGCATAGCACTGAGTGGTTGCTCCCCATTGGAATCCGTGAGAACCATTTCTTCTCCAAAGTCACAGAAAAGCTGCCTGTAGAGAGAGACAATAGGACTGATGCCCAAGGCCCCCACACACGGATGGCCTCAAGTGTCCTTCCAGGAGCAGTGAACACAGCTGAGCACACTTAGCCTATCACTTCAGGGATCAGAGTGCTCAGGCCACACAAGAGCGAGCACAAAGAATCCCAAAGTGGAGTAGACCAAGGAACAATGAGGGCTGCAATAGCCTGGGGGTTTCAGTCTAGGCCTGGTAAGAGTGAGAGAAAAGGGGGCAGGGGCAACACTCACCCAAACAACCCTCGGGTGTCTGCCACCACCAGCTTGATGCCATGGCTGTGACAGACCGCTCCTACTCGCAGCTGGTCCTCCAGAGGGCTGTTGGTGAGGACTACCACCTGTGGAAAAGAGAAGCAGAGCCTCAGGCCATGGGCTGGCCAATGGGGAGAAGGCCTTTCTGAGCCAGCCCTCTTTGATGGCAACCTGCTGTGAGTTCATCTGGCAAGGGTGAAACTTAACAGAGTTTCCAGATCATGTCAGGAAAGCTAAAAAGGTAGCTGGGTACAGATTCTGGAGAACAGCTGACTCACCTACTTGACAAACACCCACTGCTCCCTGCCCACAGCCTTACCATACCCTGCGAGACATACTCAGGAAATAGGCCTCTGTCTCCAGCCAAAGCCTGAGCTCACTCTTACCACACCTACCTACTCCCGGTTCTCAAGACAAGGCCTGCTCAGCAGGTCTTTGCAATTCTGCTCTCTGCCTGAATATCCATCTCTGCACACCAGGGTGAGCTTCTCTGGCTGCATCAGAATGTAGTTGTAATACCCTGGCCCTCAGGGACCCCTAGGGCAGAATCTCAGCTCCCATAGCCCTTTTTTAACCTACAAGTTTTAAGTAGCAAACACCCATGTAACCTTTGCTGCGTGCCAACTGCTACTCTGCATGCTTAACCTTCACGGTTTATGTGAAGTCAGAACTGCTGCTATGCCCAGTATGCAAAGAGAAAACTAAGGCACAGAGTCTTAAGTGTCCTGCTGTAAGATCTAAAGTTTTATTTTTATTTTATGGAGTGTGAATAGTCAAAAAGGTCTCCATGATGTTGGGCCCTAACACCCAGCGAGGCTCCGGGAATATGATAGAGAATCGAGAAACCCAGGAAGGAATATATCAGGCTAGATGGTAAAGAGATCTTTATTAGTCTGGTCAGACGGCACTCCCGGAGCCAGGTGGCTCAGAGAGGCAATTGTTTGGGGGCTGAGGTATTTTTTATAAGGTTTTTTTAAATAAAGAGTTAGGGAATTTATAGAATAAGACTGTAAATATATTGTTTATTTTATGTAGGAAATGTTTTAGGGTCATTTTTTGTCAAATCATTTGTCCCTGGGTGGGCTGTTAACTAAGGTAGTAATTAGTATATGAAGAAGCACAGTTTGGTCTATTAGCATGGAGTCATTTTAGTTTATTTAAGTCTTATACTGCCCAAAGTCACATTCAGCAGGGCAGGACAGACCACCGCTCATGTATTCATGCCTATTACGATGCCCTGCTGGTATGCACACATCTTCCCCTGAGAAAGAAGGGCCCAGCTCTCACCCTGCCCCCAATCCTCTAGGTGCTCCAGCATGAACCCTGGCAACCAAGCCAGTGGCTTAATACTGAACAGAGAGAGAAGGGCTCAGAGAACTGGCAGGAGGCTGCGTGGTGCCCCAAGTACCTGGAAGCCACTAAGAAAGTCTTCAACAAGGGGCCCAGTGTAGGCGGTGACCGGAACATAGCTGTTGAGCTCAGCAAGGCGGGGCTGGGTCACCTCAGCCCTGTTTTTACCGATGTCTTCCTCTCGCAAGTAGAACTGCAAGAAAGGGAGCAGCAGGGAAGGGGTAAAGTGGCTGTGGCACACAGAGGGGTGAGTGCCTCAGCAGGGACAAGGGGCAAGGAAGAGGTACCTGAGAGGAAAGGTCGGCCCACTGGGCCGTGCCCTGGTCATGTAGGGTGACAGCCTTGACCCCACCAAGGATGATGTTCTTAGCAATCTCCACGCCCAGGCCCCGCAGGCCTGAGACCAAGACACTGGATGTCTGGAGTCGCTTCATTGCCTCATGGCCCAACACATACCTGTCAAATTAAGGGGCACTCCGGGTCAGGGCCTGGCCACTCACCCCCATCCTCAGTGCCCCCTCCTACCCCAGCCGAGCCTCTGCTCCACTTACAGCTGCCGGGAGTAAAGGCCTTCATCTATGTCTGCTTCACTACCGTTCTTCGCCATTCCCTAGGGATGGAGAGCCGGAGCAGGTTCAGGGCACAGGGCATGGACAGATACGTGGGAGTGATAATGAACACTTCCACGCACCACCACACTTATCAGTCTTTAGGAACAAGGCACTCACGTTGGTTGGCACTGAGGGCACTTTGGACAACACGGACTGGGCAGGGGAGCAGTTAGAACCCGGCTTTGGATCAGGCCCGGACACGCGACGTTTCTTGGACAGCGGCGAGCTGGACATCTAGAGGGAAAAGGAGGGTTAGAGCGAAGCCTGGGGCATGTGAGAATGTTTTTCTGACTCTTAATGTTACTGTGTGATAAGGAAGACTAAAGCATTAACAACTACATTTTACAGAAGAGGCTGGCAGAGAGAGGCAGAAGTAACTTATCTAGGGTTACACCACTTTTGGAGGTAAGATTTGAACCCAGATAGTGTGGCTTGCAAATCCATGCTGTTGACTACTAAGCCATTTGCCTCTCCCCAGCCTAGGCTGAGGCAGGGACTCTAATCCTACAGGGCAAATGGAACGGTACGACTGTACCTGTGGGGAGGTGAGAGGAAGGATGTGGATTCAGGACAGATTCTGTTGCAAACTTTATTGGCTCTCCTTGACAGGTATAACAACCCCTATGGGGCTCTGCTCCTCACCTGGAAAGCAGGGCTCACCTGCCCTATGGGGTTGCTGAGACAAGAAAGAACAGACTACTGACATGGCCCAGAGGAGGTGAGCAACACCATGCAGCCAGGTTCCTCATTCTCTTCCCATTTAATCCCAGGAACAAGGGGGGCAGGTAAGGTGAGGGACAGAAGGGAGATAAGGCATGGACATCCCCCAACGTGGCATGATGGCAGGAGATACTTTGCTGAGAGAACCCTGTCCCAGTGAGCTTCAGGGAGGGATTTTACAAAGCCAACCCTCTCACCCTCAGCTTGGGAAGAGGAACCATAGGAAAGGCTGCAGGGAGAGAAAAAACATACTTCCAAAGTCTCATCTGCAATTGAGTTGCTTAAAGAGGTTAACAGTAATAAATACCCTTCCTAGGAGTCTTCCCTGTGCCAGATGCCAAAATAAGCACTTTGAGCCTTGAGGACATACCTGGGAGGATTGGTCTACTATATGCAATGACCCCCAATTCACAAAGAAGGGAAAAATTCATTCAGGGATGTGTGGCGACCACCATTTCCACAGATAAGCTGAATTGGGATCAGACAAGGATAGGATCTGCTGAAGGAGGCCCAAGCTACTTCCCAGTGTCACGTTTCATCCCTCTGTGGTGCTGACCCCACAAGGCTGGGTTTAGCATCCTTGTGAGAGACAAATGAGAAAGCCTGAGATCACAGGGTCAAGTGACTTGCTGAGGGTCATGCATTAGGTCCCAGAGACAGAACAATACAGACTGCAGGGGCAGTGAATTCTGGGGTGGAGCCTGGAGAACCACAGGGCTGGATCATTTCCCCTCACCCCAGGAGCTGCCTGGAGCTAGGAGCTTTTGCTTATGCCCTGATTTTTGTTTATGCAACCCCTCCTACACTGAGCATTTCCTGATACCCAGCTATACCATATATCACCAATGTAAGACTCCATCTTAGCACCTGTCACACTCGAGCATTAACCACAAAGACGAGGGCTCCCTGCTATCTACTCAGAGCTTACTGCCTATCAATCACAGGGTAAAGGGCTTTGTCCAATCCTAACAATACCTATGAACTACATAACCCCATGCACACATCAAATGAACAACAAAGGCCCAGACACCTCCACTTACTTGCCCACAGTCATACAGCATCAGTTTGCCAATATTCCTGTGTGAGCAAAGTTAGGACCCAGCTCTGGGCTCAGCCAAGGGATTAAGAGATTAACGGGTAAGGGAAGGAAGACAAGGGGAAGCAGGAAACTGGCTGGGCCCCTCAGGCTGCCAGGTATATTGCTGAGATGATAAGAACCAACCTACACTTGATGAGTTAGGAAAACAAAGGAAATTCCCATTTTTCCACTTACTGGCTCTCTGACCCAGTGTAGGGATCTTATTTCTTCTGAGCCTCATTTTCTCCAAGAGCTGGGACACAAGGAACTGTCCTCAAGGGATCGCTAGGAAGATTGAGCAGCCAAGGTCTATGGTCAGAACTCAGGAACCTAAGGAGGTGAGCTCCTCCCTGAGCACTTGCAGAGGTTTCCATTACAAAGTTATTTCCTTGCTTTGTCATTGGTTGGTTTTAGGACATATCCTCTCCTCACTCCCTCAATCAGAAATAACCCAGGGCCAGAGAGCTCTTTATTATCTATATTTTTCACCTCTGGATCCTAGTGCTAGCAGCAAGTGTCTAAACAGGTTTGGGATGATCACTCAAAAGTGGATTTTGATTGCCAAGATTTGAAGTAACCCTGCCTAAAAGGCAAGCAGGCATCTGGGACAGACCCTGAACATTCCTGGACAGCAGCTGAATATCCATTACCCCCAGAATGGGGGTAAAACACTCTCTTTCTTCCTCAACCCATGATCAGGTCTCTATTAGAACATGGATTCTGTGAATTGGTTGGCAAAGCTGAACTGGGGCTCAGTATTCCAAAACTTACCTGGGGTCTCCAAACAGATGATTGTGAAGCCTGAGCATGCTCCACCCCCAAAAGCAGAAATGGGTGAGGGAGGAGTCCTGGCATAGGTTGGAGAGAGGGTAGGCACAAGGCCAGTGATAAGTAGAGAAAAGCTAGGGCACAGACAAGGGATTCTATACTGGGTCATGGCAAAGTTCCAGGAAGGGTTAACTGAGAAGTCCTTAGGCACGTGACATGGGGAACAACCACACGGTGGATGTCTGAGCCCAAGGTACTCTGAGAGAGATAGGAAAGATGGCATCAGCCCCAGTGGATGGGAAGCCAGGCCCAGGTATCAAGAACGACTCAAATCTGGGTATCTGGAAAAGTTTTTTTGGGAAGCCGTGAGAGGCTGCAAGGAGACACACCAGTTACTGGAAGAAGCTACATAGAACCTGTGGATGCTGCAGGAACATGTGGTGTAGGGGGAGGAGTATGGTCCATCAGGAAGACGCTGGGGCCCGGTGGGGGGTCCTCTGAGGACAAATGCTGGCAGCAGAAAGAAACCTTTCATCAAAAGTCATAGGGATTCACAAGAGGAGAGGTATCTCTGACATTGATGTTAGTGTCCCAGAAGCTGGGAGGCTGGGAGAAATCTCTGAGGACAGACCCTTAGGGACAGATTTCTAATGGAATATAAAGACTGTGTGGATTTCTGACAAGGCATGCTAGGTACCAGAGCTGCTCTGATGGGAGTGGAGGAGGATGAGCCCACATAATTCAAGGCTTAAAAAGATTAGTAAGCAAACACTGGCTAGGTCTCCAAGTGGATTGGGTTTCTCTGACCAATTATGTTTCACCCCACAGAAGCCCTGAATAGATGCTGAGAAGAGGGTTTTCTACTTGGATGGAGGACAAGTCAGACCTGGGGTTCTGAGGCCAAAAACAGAAGCTTTGAAGATGTTGGGGACCTTTAAGAGATCTGAGAGCAGATTCTGAGGCTTGATGTGAAGTTAGGAGACTTGTGAAAAGAGAACCTAGAACCTGCTTATTTTTGAAGGCAGAGGTTGAGCCTAGGGTGGGGCTGGGGAGGTGAGTTTCTGGCAGAGGGGAGTAGAAGCCAACAGAGTCCGCCACAGTAGGTAGTGGCAGGGGATCTCTAATGGAAGATTATGTGTCAAACAGTTCCTCCATGACATCTGGTCCCCTGGGAGGCTCTGAGGGGAAGACACTGGGCATTAAGGATATCTGATGAGAAAGATACTGAGGCCTGTGGAGCAAAGTCACAACACTGGGAGCATAAAAAAGGGGAAATTCCCTAAAAGAAAGGAGCATCCTTAAATGCTAATTGTGGGAACTGAAGGAGTCCCTAATGGCAGATGCTGAAGGGTCTCTGGTGGACAATGCTAGGTACAGGGTGGAGCTGGGAGACCTGACATGGGAAAGGGTCTCAGAAAGGCCAGGTCCAAATGGCTTTGTACAGGGTCCAATCCCCATGGCAACTTTGAAGACAGATAGCGTGGGGGGGTGACAGAAAATGCTAAAGAAATGAAGAGCACACAGGCCCTCCCTGAAGTCTGGCTCCACAGGGAAGACATGAAAGCAAATAGCTAGGAGACGTCCCATGAGAGATTCTGAAGTAGGTCTTTAATGGCATACAATGGTACGGAGCTTTCATCAGCAATGCTAATCCCAGTGACTAGGGCGAGTCCTTATTTGAAATGCAAGATTCGGGAGGATTCTATTAGAGATGCTGAGCCTGTCTCCATAAGCAGATCAGGGGGTCTGGCTCCAAGGTCAGATTTCAGAGCCAGAGGGAGTGGAATGGTCTCAGACTGGAAATATCAGCCCCGCCCCAGGATGTAGCCCCCCTTCCTCCTCTGCTAAACCTTGATGCCAGAATCAACATTGACTGCCCACACCTCAGCCCCGCAAAGCACTGGCCCAGGTCCTTCCGAAGACTCCCAAAACCCGTGCCCTGGCCCAGGTACTGATAAAAGCTATTCGTTACCAATGCCGGTTCCCCGGGTCGTGCCGCCGCCGCCAACTCCTCAAGGAGCCGAAGCCAAGCCCGGCCGCCACCCTCCTCCTTCTCCTCCTCCCCTGCCGTCTGGGCCACCTAGGGTCGCCGCCTTCTCCTCCCCCGGCCGTAGTGGTATGGCCTTCCCACCACCTGCTTCCCTCCAGCCGCCGACACAAGATGGCTGCCACGGAGCCCAAGGCCGGAACAAAACCTTGGGTCCCACCCCCCCAAGAACCCGGATGCAGGAGGACCACGCCCATTTATGAATCATGTATAAATTCCCCTCCACTTGGCTTATTAGGCTAGAAAGGGAACGGCTCCACCTGGTGGCTACTGTAGCAGTAACTAGGAAAACAGGTAAAACAAGAGGCCACACCCCGTGGAATATGAATAAATGAATTGTTGCAGCCAGGCTGTTGCGGAAATCAAGAAAGGACTTCGAGGCCATGCTTACTGGTCATAAATTATGCATGAAGCTGGGTAGTTGGTTGACTAACGCCAGGCAACCAAAAAGCAGATGTTAAAATATGGCAACCACACCCCACTGCTCATGAATAATTAATGATCTTGCAGCAGCCCGGAAGCCAAGGAGACCATGGCTACATCTTATTTATGAATAATGCATGAGATCTGGTGGGTTGGAACAAAGGGACAGGCCCGCCTACTGCTGCATCTAATACTCTACAAGCAGGGAAATGGGGCTACTGCAGGGGAAAAGCGCTCCCTTGGCTCCTGAATAATGAATGATGCCACTGCTGCAGCTCAACCTAGAAATTCAGCGACGTCAAGAAATAGTCCCACCCAGTTCATGAATTATTCAGGAGGCTGAGTGGCCAGACCTACTCAAGATAGCTCCGCCCAGAAAACAAAGATTATGACAGGGCAATGTGGTCCCGCCTTCCCGGTCTTGAGTAATAAAGCATAACCTATAGAGCCATAGGGGAAACCCAAGGGGAGCAGAGACCCCCCTCTCCCACCCTGACTATGCTCAGGTACCAGGGCTGCCTTGGTCCAATCAAATAAAGACTCACTATATACCTTTGGCAGGCGCCTTAGTTCCCACAACTGTAAAAATGAGGACAGTAATAGAACTCATCCACCTCATAGAGGTGATATGCGTTATTATGAAAATCAGAGAATATGAATCATGACAAACCCAAGAACAATGCTGCCACGAAGCACTGTTAAATTTTTAAAATATACATGTAATATGTAAATAGGTAAGGATGTAACCAACCACCAGAGAAACCTCCAACTTGAGCAACTGTTTCCCATCTAGAAATCGGAATAGTAATAGTACTTACCTTGTGATGGGGGTAGGTGGATCTCCCCCAACCCCGTACCAGGGATTGAATCCAGGACCTTTGCAATGAGCTACATTCCTAGCCCTTTTTAAATTTTTTACTATGAGAAGGATCTCACCATGTTGTCCCCGCCCCGCCGGACCGTGTTGCCCAGGTTGGTCTTATGGTCTCAAGAGATCCTTCCGCCTTAGCTTCCTAAGTAGTGGGACTCAAACCACCGTAACCAACAGCAGTAGTACTATTAAACTGTGAAAAGGACATTATGATATTTGGTGTAGACTACAGGCTCTGAGCTAGACTGGATTTGAATCCTAGCTTTGCCTTTCACCGACTGCTTGAACTTAGGCAATTTACTCAACCTTCCTGTGTCCCGGTTTCCTTATCTATAAAACGGGATAATAATAACCTACTCCCTAGGATTGTTTCGAAGATAAAATGGGCTAATAAAGTGGCTAGATGAAGGTAAATTAATCTTGTCCGCATGTGCCTTCTTCGGGTTTACAGAAGATTTGTCAAAGATCACACAACTGGCAAGGATAGCCGGGATATGAACCCAGAGAGCCTCAACTGATAGTCTGGGATTACTGCACTATTAAAGAATGAACAATGCAGGAGACTTCATCCCTTTGCTAGAGGCAGGGTTTAAATCCTAGAACCTGTAAGAGTAGGCCTACCACGGATCCTTCGGATAAAGCCGTAAACGCCACGCCCCTCATAAATTATGCACAGGGTCTTTAGAAAACTCAGGGCGCGACTCACCTTGATTGATTATTGTATGAATAATCAATAAACTCTGATTTGCGCGGCAGACTTCGGAACACCCTCTCAGCACCCCTCCTTAGCACACTGGTCTCTCCTCTAGTGAGCAATTCCCAAACTGATGCCTCCAGGGAGCCAGGTGTGAAAGAGGCAAAAAATCGGCTCCCCCCACGGCCCCACCTCCTCATGAATAATACATCAAGCCGCCGCCAACTAAGGCCGGGCGGCACTACGTCCGCTCAGGAAGAGCCTGGCGGACCGTCCCTTCCCCAGCTTGAGTAGAGGAGCTCTGGACCCCGACGTGCCCAGTCTTGCAGTCGTGGGTATACTGGGTTCGGAGACCTTATCATAGAACCTGAGGTCACAAAGGCCAATGGAACCTCCACAATGCCACGTCGGTCCCAAACATGCCCACTGTCACCAGGTCCCGCGGTGAAACAAGCCCTCCTCAACTCCCGCCTTGACTGTTATTAACCTCAAACTTCTCTCCCCTTGGGGAACACCCCAGATTCTGCGCACGAAAGAGTATTCACACACAGACCCTAAAAGCCTCCCCCAACCTCCCCGCAAGTCCTGCCTCTGAGGGGTACTCTCCCAGACTTCCAAATCCCACCCGAGTCCCTAAACGCCGCCTGCTAAGGGTCTACTCAAAAGCATGCACCACTTAGATGCTACCTCCGGGCCCGGAGACTCCAAATGCCCATTGGGGGGATCCCCAAAGTTGGAATAAGAGGAGCTCCCTCCTCCAAATGCTGTCCAGGGAATTGGGGGAAAGGTGCTCCAGCTCACCCCCTGTGCCGGGCGGAAGCCTCGCCTTCCTGCTGGAGATGAGCTGAAGCCACGGGGCAACGGAAGAGCAAACCACCTCGGTCTTGCAAGAAGGACTAGAGTTTGCGCGGAGCTCAGAAGCGCGGGGCCTTAGAGGGCCCCCAGTCTGGGACGTACCACAGATGCTTCGCTAGAGGGGAGTTTGCCCCTGCTCTTGGGCCTCTGGCACCTATTTCATACCTAGATACCCCTACAGGTTGTGGTGCATCCCAAACGCGTGAGGCATGCTGGGGGTGGTAGTTCTGTAGGGCCAGCGCTTGGTGCACGTGGTGGGCATCAGCGCCCAGAAAATGGAAAAATATAAACCTGGGCTGATTATTTCCGGGAACAGTGCTCTGTGGGAGTGGGACAGTGAACGGAACATGGTAGTGCCTCGAGATGAAGAGGCATACCCATCCCACAGATGGAGAGACTGAGGCTCAGGTGGCCAAAGGAGTTCTGTCGTTTGTCCTTTATGGAGCTCAAACTGTGGGCCAGGTGCTGGGGATTGATTCCTCCTTGCCTTCGTGGAACTAAAATTCTAGCCTGCACCAGACTGTAAAACATAAAAAAAAGCAAAAATCATTGTTTCACATAAATATGCATTATAATAAATATCTTGAGATTATATGATTTTTTTGGTTTTTGAGACCCGGGTCTCCAAAATGTAGCCCAGGCTTGTCTCAAATTCCTGTGATCCTCCTGCCTCAGCCTCTGGAGTGCATACTGAAATTATAGGCACGAGCCGGCACACCGGGTTTTTTATTTTGTTTTTAAACAGGGTCTCACTATCTTGCCCAGGCTGGTTTTAAAATTCTGAGTGAGAAAGAGAAAGAGAGATGAGACAATATATAATCAGGCATGGTAACACATGCCTATAATGTCAGAACTCTGGGAGGCTGAGAAAGTTCAAGCCTAGCTTGGGCAGTTTAGCAATTCGGTAAGAGCCATCTCAATCAATCAATCAGTCAGTCAATCAGTCAGGCTAGAAATGTAGCTTTGTGTGAAGGCCCTGGATTCAATGCCCAGTACTGTAAAACAAAACAACACAACACGAGAACCTAGACGGTGTATGATAACTGCTAAATGCTATGTAGAAAAACATAATAAATTGAGGGGAAGTTCATGAGGACAGACTACAATTTTAGACAGTGTGATCAAGGAAGACCTCACTGAGGTGATATTTGAGCAAAGGTGTTTAACACAACAGGCCTTAACTCCAAATCCTGTATCTCATATCCTGCTAGTGACCTCCACATTTGTTCATTTGAGAAAGACGTATTGATCACCAAGTGCAGAGCACTGGGGACATAGCAAGGAATATAGCAAGGACACTGACTACCCTTGCATCCTTGCAACAAAAAAAACCACTCCTCCAGTTATTTTCTTTTTTTTTTCCTGTACTGGTGATTAAATCCAAAAACACTCTACTTTTGAACTATATTGTTACCTCATTTTATTTTTCACTTTGAGATACTGTCTCATAAAACTAAATTGCCGAAGCTGGCAATCCTGCTGCCTCATCCTCCCAAGTAGCTGGGATTACAGATGTGCACCACCATGCCCAGCCATACAGAATTTCAAGCAGCAAGTTACATAATATAAATTATAATTTATTTTCTTTTGGGGGGTGTTAGGGATTGGACTCAGGGCCTCAAGCATGCTAGGCAAGCACTTTATCACTAAAGTACACCCCAGCAGTCTGGCTGCTGGGTGGGAAGAAGAAACTGTAGGGAGAAACAGAAAGCAAGGAAACCAGTGGAAAAGTGTCTGCAGGAGTCCATGAACTGACAGAGGATCAGCCCAAGATGGGGAAAGAAGAGGTAGAGAAGAGGAATTGCATTCTGGATTTATGGATTGACTTTCTTGTGGTGCTGGGGATCGAACCAGGGGCCTCACACATACTAGGCAAGTATTCTACCACTGAGCTACAACCAAATCTACCATTTTAATTTTTTCTTTTCCCCCCCGCCCCACCTTGGTACTGGGGACTGAATCCAGAGCCTTTGCACTGAGCTACATCCTCAGCCTTTTTATATTTTTGACACAGGGTCCCACTAAATTGCCCTGGCTGTGCTAGCACTAGGGATTCTCCTGCATCCACTTCCAGAGTTGTAGGATAACTGTTAGTTTTTCCTCTGTGTTTGTGGGTTCTGCACCCATGGATTTATCCAACAGTAGTCAGAAAGCGCCCCGTGTGTGGGGGGTGGGGGTGGGGGGATGGGTGGTATCTGTACTGAGGCTTAGAGGCTCTGGTCAGCATTCCCTAAACGATACAGTGTAACAACTATAACACATTTACATAGCATTCACATGGTATCCAGTATTGTGAGTAATCCAGAGAGGATTTAAAGTACACTGGGGCTGCCATTCTACATGCCTCTTGGGCATCAGGCGTTTGGTGTGGGTGGGTATGTGTCCTGGAACCAACACTGTGGACTGCAAGAGACCACTGTATTTCCATCCTCCTTTTTTTTTTTAAACAGTGACAAAGTTTACTCAAGAAAGTAAAAGTGAAGAGTGTGGGAGAAACTAGCTCTGCAGAGTGAACTTGGGCTGGGTAAAAGGGGGAAAAAGCCAAGATAAAAGAACATTCTGGAGAAAGCAGGGTGGGCTATCATGAGGAAAGTCCATCTTTCTTATTTGTTGAGGTTGGCTTTGGAAGTCTTTTTCCAAGTTCTTCTATAAATTTACATGTGATAAAATGCTGAAGTTTTAATTATACTGCCAGCTTCCAACTATTAATCAATCTATCTATCTATCTGCCCATCTACCTATCTTTTTTTTATTTTTTTGAGACAGGGGTCTCACTATGTAGTTGAGACTGACCTGGAACTCACTATGTAGTCCAGGCTGATCTTGAACTCACAGTGATACTCCTACCTCAGCCTCCCAAGTGCTGGGATTACAGGAGTGTGCATCTATCTTGAGAAAGGGTCTTGCTATGTTGCCCAGGCTGGTCTGGAACTTTTGGACTCAAGTGATTCTCTTGTCTCAACCTCCCAAACAACCAAGACCATGGACATGTATCACACTGGCTTCCGGGTTTATAGTGAAGGCAAAGATGCCAGGATTTATTGAGAGTTCAGATATGGAGTATTAAAAATAGAAAAGATCCGGGCAGATCTCCAGGTTTTTAGCCTGAGCAGCTGGAAGGATGGAATTGCCATCAAGTGACATGGGAAATGCCCCACTAGAAGCAGACATGGGGTGAGATCAGGAGTTTGTTTTGGGCTGTGTTACATGCCTGTTACACACCCGAGAAGATGTGTCTACAGTGATGGTGAATCTTTTAGAGCTCTCAGTGATTCAAATCGCTCTCTGTGGTACCTGTGCCATAGGTTTACCACCAATGGCCCAGACCGTTTGGGACAGGGTCTGGAATTTGGTGGGGGGGGCACTGCACTGAAGATGTGATTTGGGATTAGCAGAGGTGGTGTCTAAAGCCATGTATGTGGCCAAGTTCTTCTTTGAAGAAGTTTCTTTTTGCTGTTTTTTTAGGACTGACCTCAGGAGTGCTTTACCACCGACCTACATCTCCAGCCTGTTTGTTTACTTATTTGTACCGGGGATTGAACACACAACCTTGCACTTGTGAGACAGGCGCGGTGCCACTGAGCTAAATCCCTGGGCCTTTCTTTCTTTCTTTCTTTTCTTTT
>NW_022900951.1:41519418-41532867 GCF_012274545.1 Fukomys damarensis | reverse complement strand
GTGAGGCAGGTGGTGGCACCACTGAGCTAAATCCCCCACCTGTCTGCTTGCTTACTTTTTTTTTCTTTCTCTTTCTTTCTGTCATTCTTTTTCTTCTATCTTTCTGTCTTTCTTTCATTTTTGGCGACAGGGTCTTGCTCTGTAGTTCAGGCTGGTTTTAACTCACTATAGAGCCTAGACTGGCCTGGAACTCTCAGCAATCCTCCTGCCTCATCCTCCTGAGTGCTGGCATAACAGACGTGCACTACCATGCCTGGCTTGGCCTGAAACTTTCAATCCTTCTGCCTCAGCCTCCAGAGTAGCTGGGGCTGCTAGTGTGCACCACCTCATCCAGCTAGCCTTCTTAAAAACAGAGTTCTGGGGCTGAGTGTGTGGCTAAGTGGTAGAGCACTTGCTTCTTGCCTAGCATGCATGAGGCTCTGGCTTCCCTACCTAGCATAGGGAAACAAAACAAAACAGAGAACAAAAAAGATGGTATCTTGCCAAGTTCCTCTCCTGTAATGTTACTATTTTTCCTCTTGGAATTAAGTACAGTCAAGTCATCTGTATTTGTGGGTTCTGCATCCATGGATTTATCCAACAGCAGACAGAAAGCACCCCGCGTGTGTGTGTGTGTGTCTGTGTGTGTGTGTGTGTGTGTGTGGTATCTGTACTGAGGCTTAGAGGCTCTGGTCAGCATTCTCTAAACGATACAGTGTAACAACTATAACACATTTACATAGCATTCACATGGTATCCAGTATTGTGAGTAATCCAGAGAGGATTTAAAGTACACTGAGGCTGCCATTCTATGTGCCTCTTGGGCATCAGGCGTTTGGTGTGGGTGGGTATGTTTCCTGGAACCAACACTGTGGACAGCAAGAGACCACTGTCCATCCTTCTTAGTTGTTGGTTTCCTTTGGCAGTCTTTTCCCAAGTTCTTCTGTATATTTACCTGTATTCAAATGCTGAGGTTTTAAATTATACTGCCTGTTGGATTTTTACATAAGGTATACAACCATGTGATCAGCATCCCGGGCAAGATATAGAACTTTTCCATCATTGCAGAAAGCTACCTCAGAACCCTTCCCAGTGAATAGTACCCTCTCCACTCACCACTGTGATTCCAAACTTCTCATAGTTTTGTTTATTCTTCTTGTGGTGCTGGGGATTGAATCCAGGGCCTTTGCACTTGAGCTACATCTGTAGCCCGCCTCCCTTTTTATTTTGAGACAGGATCTTGCGAAGTCACTAAGTTGCCTGTGCCTTGCTCAGATCTTACTGCCCTGGTCTCCCAGGGTGCTAACATTACAGGTATGTTATCACCATGCCCAGCTGGCATGTTTGTGAGATTTATCCATGTTGATAGGTGCATCAGCATTTTGTCCCTTTTATTTTTTGAGGCAGGGTCTCCCAGTGTAGTTCAGGGTGGCCCTGAACTCACTGCATAGCCCAGGCTGGTCTTGAATTCACAGCAATTCTCTTGCCTCAGCCTCCAGCGTGCCCGGATTGCAGGCATGTGCTACCAGGTCTAGGAGTTCCCTTTTACTGCTGAATTGTATTTCACTGAATGAGTATACTGTATACTATGATTTTCAGTTCTCGGAACTTTTGGGATCATTTTCAATTTTTTGGCTATTATGAATACAGCTGCTATGAATATGCATTTGTCTTTTTGTTGGTGTTTTCATTTATGTTGGTTAAATAAGAGTGGAAATGCTGGGCCACAGGATGTTTAACTTCACATGAAAGTTTCCCAAACTGCGTATATACTATCATTAGTGAAGCATGAGGGCTCCTCGTTGGGGCTTCTAGAAGTGGTTTTCCGGGGTAGAAAGGGAAGGAAATGTGGGGGTGTCCGCTTAAAGGCACATCCATCCGGGGACTCAAGCTTAGGTGGCTTTTTTGTTCTATTTCCTCTCCCTCTTTTCCATCCCCATCCCAAACGAGCACACCCCACCTCTAGGGGCCCCCTTCTTTCTAGTTCTGTCTCCTATAGTGGATATGGGGTGGATCACAGCACAGCACCAACTGCTCTTCCAGTTGGCAACTGCCTCATAGGCATGTTTGTGCCCTGGGTGGGTCTGTATTTGCTCCTGACCCCATTCCAGGGTTTAGCCCTTCAAGGCCTGGACGAAGGCAACCCCAGCATCTTGTTCTACTGAACCCAGTTGAACATCAGAGGAGTGAGGTGCTGTGGTAATGAACAGCTGCGGAGGACAGAGACAATGGTGGACCTGAGTAATGCTGTGGAGGCAACCCTGGGACGCGGGATTTGTAAGCCAGAGCTTCTTCCTGAGGCCCTACCCTTGGGGTCTGCAGCATCTCGAGGTGCCCGAGTACCTGCTGTTTTCTCTATAGAGATAGACAAGGGCACTGTCACCAGCCCTAGGGATGGCAAAACAGGAGTTTGGTCTTGGGATCTTAGGGTAAATGAAGCTAGGGGTCAATGAGGACAGGGGAACAGAGGTTCCTAGTCCTGGCTCTGACGGGGGTTGGGGGGGCTTCAAGCCTGGTGGTGCTGGATTTCCTTATCTGGCAGGACCTGCTGGACTTTCAAGAAAGAGAGGAGATCTTGACCTGGATATTGTGGGTTGGGGTGCTGGCCAGAACCCCATGTTCTGGTAGCCACCACATATCAGAGACTGAATGTCACCCCAGCCATGCACTCTGGCCTCATAAAGCTCCTTATCCATCTATGTCTGTGTGGGCCACAAACTATGCTACGGCATGAGAAAGAAGAGATGAGAGATGCAGGCTTTTCAGCTTTTATTACAAAAAAGATCATAATTCCAGCCTAATTTCCCAACAAAAATCACCAACTCAAAGCTTGATTTGCTCAGGGAACTCTGCCAAGGGAGCAGGCTGGTTGACAGGAACAGAGCCTTCCCAGACTACCCAACATTGCATCCTCCTTTGCCCTCGATGGACACACACATCTGTAGAAGTTGCTCTTGCAGTTGCTCACTGGGCCTCGTTGAAGCGGGTCACCATTGTCTTGTGCAGTGTCTCCTTGTAAGACTCAGTCGAGGTGACCCCATAGGAGCTTCCCCTGGCACCCAGGCCAGAGCCCCGCACCCGTGTTTGGGCCTATGTGAGGAAGGCAGGCTCCATCAGGTTGGTATATGGGGTACAGAGGGGGAGTGCTGGGGACTGGGGCAGGCTCATACAGACTCACCTCAATGGGGGTGACAATGCCCTGTTTCTTGCGGCCCAGGCCACTGCCTTCTTTCCAACCCATGGCCTGGAGCATGCGACTGCCAATGTTGTCACTGCCCAGCCCATCCCGGGTGGGCTGCTCAAAGTCGCTGCAGGGGGTGGTATGGAGTGTAAGCAGAGTGGTCTGGCCATCGCCCCCCTCCCGCCACCCTGGCCCTGGCACTCACACGGAGGCCGTGGATATGCCACCATACTTCCTCCTCTTGGGCTCTGGTGGCTCAGGGATGCCGTATTTCTCCCTGCGTTCAGCTGCACGGTCCCGGTACTTCATTTGCTGAAAGGTTGTGGATGTGCATATATAAGAATGTTGGGGAGCTGGCTGCTGTTTTTAGGAACTACAGGCGTGGGCTCCCACGGGGAGCTTGATCTGGCCAACAGGTCACAGGCCCTAACACTGTGGGCATAAGCAGCCGAGTAGGGGAACTCGGAAGAGATCTCACAAGAATAGGACGACTGATGGCTGTCAGGATGTACCTGGCTAAAAACCTTGATGCCTCCCTGCCTGGGGGAACAGGTACCGAGAAGGAACAAAATGGATGGAACCCAGGAACGGGTCCCACCTCACCTCCATGTCGTTTTTCTCTAGTGCTTCTAGCTCATTTTCTGACAAGTGGGCTCGCCGGTGAATCTCAAGGTTTTGCTGCAGGGGGACAGGACACAGAGTAAGTGGCTGAGCTGGAGCTCAGGAGGGTTGGGATCCCTGACAACCCTCCCCGCAGTCACCTTGTGGAGCCCAGAGAGCTGCTGGTGACGGATGAGTGCTTCCTTGCTGGGGAACTGGCGCCGGCACAGCAGACAGGCTAGCTTCTGCCAGTCCGTGAGTTTCTCCTCCCGCTCAGGGCCCCCACGCTCCTGCTCTTCCTCGCTGTCACTCTCCCCGCTGTAGGCTGCCACCAGCCCCCGAGGTGGGCTCTACAGAGGGTGAGGGTGGGAGATAAGGCTTGGCCAGATCAGAGCTTCCTGGCCCCTCTCAACCCTGGCACTCACTGGGCGGTCGTCACTGGCCAGTTTTGGGAGATCCATGCTGGTGTGTTGTCTCTCAGCTAGCGCTCCCTGGGGTGGGGGACACAGATACTCAGGGCTCCACAGCGGGCCGGGAGGAATGAAAAGGCTGTAGGGCAGGGTGCACATGGGTGGCCACAACACACCTTCTTCTCGAGGATGGCATAGCCGGCATCTGCAGTGGCTGATTCTCGCCTTTCATCATCTCGCAGAGAGCTGATGGGCTGGAAGCTGTTTTTGAAGTTTTCTTTTTGCTTGTTGAGACTGCGGGCCCAGCGCTCCATGTCCTTGGCAATCTGGGTGAGACTCTACAGGTGAGACTTCCAGGAACCCTCAAACTGCCAGGCCCACTAACTTTATCCACTGACCCATGGTCTTGGTAGCAGCTCACCTTCCTTCCTGCCCTGCAGCCTCAAAGCCATGACTCTAGTCAGAAGTACCCCAGCAGGCGGCACTTGGCTCTGAGTGTGCCCCTCCACTTCTGACAGGCACACTTACTACATGCACACTTCGTACAATGCACAAGACTGCCTGTGGATCATTTTTTTGGGGTTTTGTTTGTTTTGTTTTGAGACAGTCTCACTATGTAGTGCAGGCTGGCCTTGAACTCATTGTGTAGCCCAGGCTGGCCTCACACCTGTGGTGATCCTCCTGTCTCAGCCTCCTCAGTGCTGGGATTATAGGAGTGTGCAACCATAACCAGCCTGTGTATCATTTTCATTTACATGTGTGACCTGATGCCACTTTACATGTTTTGTGTTTTTCCTAGAGCACACCACCATTTTTAGAGTTCCCTAGACTGCTGAGGGAATGCTTAGTGCTTGTTTTGGTTTGTTTTTTTCAGACAGGGCCTCAGTGTATAGTCCAGGTTGGCCTTGAACTCCCTATAATCTTCCTGCCTCAATCTCCCAAGTGCTGGGATTACAGGTGTGTAATCCACACTTAGCTTAGGGCTTGCTTCCAAGAGCTACACCCTCACGGTCATACCCTTCTTCCACAGACACAGGCTCCCTCCAACTGCCCACTACCACAAAACCTGGCATGGTTTCTTTCCTGTACATCTCCTCATGGGCCCATGAGAAGTCCTCTGGGATATACACACATCTACCAGCAGCGTGAGCTTTTCCACAGGGGACAGAGGAAAGCTGACAGGGCTCACTCGGATGACAAAAGCCACCTCACAGAGGTAGGCATCCCTGCTGTGTGTACCCAGGAGACTGCTCTGTCTCAAGAGGACTGTCTGGAGCAGTTAGTGCCCAAGCCCAGCTCCCTAGGCAGTAGGGACAAAAGATGACAGATCAAACACCAAACAGCCAGGCAGTGGCCCAGGATTCACCTGCTGAGCTGTCTTGGTCTTGTGCTTCTCCTTCTTCTCCTTGCCCTCCTTTGATGGTGCCCCTGTCTCTTTATGCCCATCGGCTGACTGCTCTAGGGCAGGTATGTAGGTCCGCCGCTCCCCATCCCAGTACAGGTACTGCTGGCTCTGAGCATTGTAGTAATACTGGGGGAGGGGAATAAGGAGGAGACATGAGGGAAGACTTCGAGGAGAGGACCCACTGGGCCAGCTGCTGTCCACCCCATTCCAACTCTCCCTGAGTTGCCCCATTGCCTGGGAGTTGGGATCATAGTAGAGGCCGGTCTGGGGATCATAGTAGTAGCCAGATGTCTCATCATACTGGTAGGTGGAGACGTCAGGAACAGCTGAGGGGAGAGGGAGAGGTTGAGGGGGCCACAACAACCCTACTTTGTTAAGAAGTCCCTACCCGCTACTTATAGGCTGTGACAACTTACGGTACTGGCTGTAGGACTCCTGAGCAGTGGGGCTGGTGGCCGGTGGTAGGGTAGAGCTGGGATGAGTCGGGCTCTGGAGCTCAGATTTGAGCACAGCGGGTGACATGATGGTGTATGACTAGCCATGGGAAAACAGGAACAGGGCTCAGTCTCTGCCAGTGCTAACTCTGCCCACCCAGGATACCCCTGGAACCTACTCACCTGGCTGTTGGCAGCAGTGCCCTGGCTGCTGCTTGCCTCAGCTGCCGATTGTTGATAGAGGCCAGGGGCAGCACCAGGCTGGGCACGGGAGAAAGCCTGTAGCGACACAGAGTCTGCCCCGGACTCTAGGGAGGCCTCGGGACCTGGAGGGAAGGACAAGGAGAGAGAAGGGTGCCCGTGAATGGTGGGGCATGGGACCCCAATGCCTGCAGGCCCCACCATAGGCACAGAGAGAGATGCCAGGGCTCACCTGCTCCGGCTGGGTCCCCTTTGGTTCCAGTGATGCCAGGTCCCTTGTTGCCCTTGAGGTAGCCGTGGGCATAAAGGGAGTCTGTGCCCTGGCTACTGCCATAGCCCTCATCCTGTTGGTAGTAGCTGTAGTCGACCGGTGGCTCCTCAGGGGCGGCCCAGGCACCCTCCCCACCCTGGGAGGCCTGAGAGGTAGGTGGAAGGGTCTCATTAGAACAGGAGGGGACAGGAAGTAGGAGGAACCTGCTAGAAGCATTTGTTCTACACATGGGGCTAGTGTTCTGACAGACAAGCATGCAGCCTTAAAAAATTAACACAAGTCAAGATGAGGGCCACCTGGCCATGAGAAGGGGCAGTGGCAAAACTGAAACTGAAAACAGGATGCGTGTGTGTTACATGTGTTGGGCATCAGACCAAGGAGGACACCCCATCCTTCTGATTTTTTGGGTTTGTGTGTGTGTGTGTGGTACTAAGGACAGAACCCAGGGGCATTCTACCCTGAAGCTATGTTGCCAGCTCTTTTTATATTGTATTTTGAGACAGGGTTTCACTAAGTGGCTCAGGCTGGCATGCACCGTCACATCCTCTCATTTGTTTTCTTTTTTGGGGGGGTGGTACTGAGGGTTGAACCCAGGGGCCTCCATACTGAGCTAAATCCCTAAGCCTTTTAAAATGTTTTATTTGGAGACAAAAGCCTTGCTAAATTCTCCAGACTGGGCTGAAACTTGCAATCCTCCTGCCTCAGCCTCCCAGAGTACTGGGATTACAGGTACGGGCCATTATGCCCAGCTTCCTTCCACTTCTTTAGTCTCTTCTTCCAATTATTTTCTGCTACTTATAAATTCCTTTCAAGAATGTGCAGTATATTATGTACATATTACATATATAATACAGCATATATACATGAGGAATACATTACACTTCATATCAATTCAGGACAATAAAGAATTCCACCCAACAGAACAGACTACTAGCCCCAAGAGTGCTGTCAGTGAAAGCCCAGGAGGTAACTGGGAAGGGAGCTGGAGAAGACAGAGGGGGAACAGACCAGGAGATCTAGAGAGCTGGGAATGGGGAAGGGTCCATGCCAATTGCTGCAGGGCTTTGTGTCCTTGGAGAGCAAGCCAGCCCTGCTGTTTGCAGAGGGTATAGCATGGTTGAGAAAGCCAGGTGTCAGGGTGCTGGGGTTCGAGGGGCTAAGTACCTGTGAGATGGCCCACTGGGCCGCAGCAATGGCAGTGCTGGCCACAGAGGCAGCGTTGATGCGACTGCCTTCGTTGGAGGCCATGTCCCTGGGGAGGATGTAGAGACTAGGAATGAAATGGGAGGCCTCAAGCTTGGGGGAAAGCTGGAAGGGGACATGGGGGGGAGCCCTGACCTCTTAGAACCCTTGGCAAACTCAACGTTGATGGTCTTGCCGTCAATGGTGAGCGGTGGGTGCAGGGCCTGCAGGATCTGCAGCAGCTGGGCTGCCTCCTAAGGGTGGAGGAGTGGCAGGGACAGAAGGGTCAGGCCCGGGGAGGCCCCCGGCTCCATTGCCCCATTTCCAGGATTGGGGCCGCGGTGTGGGTGGGGGAAGGGTCCCTCCTCCCCACCCTGGGGGCCGGGACCCCGGCTGCCCGGCCCCCCCCTGTGCCGCCCTCACCACGATGGTGGAGAGCTGGATGAAGGCAAAGCCTCGGTTCAGCTGGGTCTGTTTGTCCTTGATGACACGCACGTTGGAGGATGACAGCACCGCATAAGGTGCCAGGGCCCCCAGGATGGAGTCCATAGTGCTGTGTGGGTTCAGGTTGCGCAAAATGATGGCTGTGGGAAGGAAGGGGGCTAGCATTAGAGGGCACCCGCAGCAGCCTGCTCCAGCCCCCATGGTGGTTCCCCACTGTTCCCTGTCCTTTAGTCTCTCTGCCTGTGCACCCGCTGCTTCCTCCTGGATAAACTGTCGGTCCATGTGCCACTGCTCTCCTGAGAACCTCAGTGCAGCCTCTAAGGCGGGGTGGGAAGCTGATACTCCCCCTGCATCACGTGGCTACTCCCCACCCCCAATGGTGGAGCCCTACAAAGACCAAGCCTGCTCGCTACCATTTCTCTCTGGCCTTGCGGGCACAGCCCAGCCACCTCAGCACAAGAGGAAGAGGGAAGGAATGACTGACTCACTGTCGTTGGCATTCTCTGAGCTCGGCTCTGAGCCCTGTGACAGGGCTTGAGAGGCCAGCACTCCCTGGGCCTGGTAGGGCTGTGGCAGCGGGAGCAGGCCCTGGCTGAGCTCCCGCCCGCCCAGTGGCAGTGCCTGTGGATCCAGTCTTGTGCCGAGGGGCAGCTTCTGCTCTGCCTCTGTCAGGGATGATGGAGAGAGACTAGTGACAAAGGGGGAGGGTACACCGTTCATCAACCCCCAACCCTTCTCCCATCACCCTTCGCCCCATCCCCATGTCCTCGGGAGTGGAGGAAGGTAGGTAACTCTCACCTGACTTGGGCACACCACATTTGAAGCACTTCTCTCGGCGTTTGAAGTTCTGGACACCACACTGTGAGGCACATGCCAGGTAGTCAGGGGGCTTAGGGCTTTCCATGGCACCCAGCCTGGATCCAGAGATCCCCCACGAGCCCCATGACACCCCAGGAAGGGAGATCTCAGGGTAGGGATGGCAGGGGCTTTTTATTCTTGGTCCTGTGAATCTTCTTTTAGAGTCTCAAACTAGTCTACCTCCCTTAGCTCAGGAATCGATATTGCCCTCACTGCTTACAACTCCTGCCTCCTTGGCCTATCAACTTCTAGGAAGCCTGTTTCCCAAAGTCCCTCTAATGGGTCATCCATCCCAAGACTGGCTTCTCTAATCAGAAATCTTCAGTATTTCCTCCCTAGAAGCCACAACCCACACCTCTTCTATGTCTAGGAACGGGTTAGAATTATGATACTTTGGAGAAAGTTTTCTCAGACATTTCAGCCTCCAAAGACCTTCCTTCCGTCCACCATTTTGGAGAGGTACTAAGCACGGCTTCTGGGCCAGGCCCTGAACCACATGGCCAGAAAATATGGCCTCTGTAGGTCACACCGACAAAGGTTGGGGGAAGGGAGCAGGCTGAGGGGTACAGCTCACAGGGCTGGGCCCAGTCGAGGGAGGTTTCATAGAAGCAGGGTGTTAGATATGGGAGGTCTAAAAGTTTGGTTTTGCTGGGAAGGGATTCCTAGCAAACAAAACAATGGATTTTCTGTAGCTGGGGAAAGGGGGCAAGCAGAGAGGCAAAAGCTGAGGCTGAGAAGGAAAAGATGATGCCAGGTGACAGAAGATTTAATGCTTAAACTCAGAACCATGAGGGTCTTGGGCAGAGGAGAGGCATGGTCAGAGCTGGGTTTCAGCTGCAGGGGAGAATGGGAGAGAGGCAAGAGGCCAACATGTTCGTGAGGGCTCCATAGCAATAGTGAAAGGGCATGAGGGTTGGTGTGAGCAGTGGGGATGGTGAGGGAGGGAAGGTGGCATTTCTGAGATGGAAGAGACAGAACCTGGTAACCAATGGTATGTGGTGCAAAAGAGAAGAAGGAGGTGAAGAGAACCCTGGTTTTGAGGAACATCTGAAAATATAGGGGGATGAAATGCTGCTCTCATTTTGGCCGTACCTCTCCAGAAAGGCTGAACACTGGCCTTCTGATGAGACTTTTTTTGTTTGTTTGTTTCAATGACTCACGCTACTCCCCTATGCAAGCACTTCTCTGGGAGAGGGCTGGGGGGGCCTCCACTACCTCTCAATATTCCCATCAGATTTTGGGACTCACAGATGGCTATGGGGGGCACTGTGGAACTTCAGAGCTAGCCCCCAAAGCAGACCTGAGGCCACCAAGGCACCTGTGGTCCCTCTGATCAGGAGCAAGTCTCATAGGCCCACTCTCATAGGCCCACTCTCATAGGCCTACCTCTCTGAGCCTCACCTTCCTCTTGGGGACTGTGGAGGCCATCACAGAACCTACATGCTGTACCTACCAGGCTCAGGTTTGAAGTGGCTATGTGAGGATGGCCTTCAAAGTTGAGTCACCTACATGGGCCCTCAGAACACTTCATGCTTTTAACAATCACAATGAACATTTACACTGGGCTATGGACCTGTGCTACCCTTCCATTGACAGTTTCACCCCCCTAATGACCTCCAAAGTCCGTGCAGCTTTGAGCTGGGGAAACTGAGGTAGAGAGTGAATAAGCCCCTCAGGCACCATCAAGGCAGACCTGTGACAATCTGACTGCAGCTACTTTCACTCTGAAGCCCACATTCTAAACACCACACACATGAGGCCTACACTGTTCCTGATTAGTCACTTTAGCCTGGCTGGTGAGAGCTGGAGAGCCAGTCCTTGGCACCCATGCCTCCTCACGGGAGGCGCTACCTCTCTTTCCATAGCACCTGCCACGCAGCACCCTGGTACCTTGTTACACAGCCAGTCCTCATTGATCTTGGGCTTGGGGTCGCTGTAGTGCATGGACACCTTCTGGCCCAGAATGTTGAGGGAGTGCTGTGGGAAAAAGCAGAGCACAGTGAGGCCCAGGCAGCAGTGCCCCACGCACCGTTTCAGCAAAGGAGAAGAGAGTGAGCGAGCCCTTCAGCTGGATGGATGAGGGACAGGGAACGGAGGGAGGTCGGAGAACGGACGGAGGGAAGAAGGAAGGGAGGGAGGGAAAGCGCCACAGCTCTTGGGCGCAGCTGCTCGCTGCTTTACCGGGCACACACGCACACACGCATGTGAACACACATCACCAGGCACACAGTGCTCGGCTGACCGACGCCTGCCGGACAGTGGTGAAAACCCCCACTCGGCCCTGACACTCCCAGGCCACACCCAGGGCCAGCACTACACGGGCTACACTTGGGGATGGGGGGGGGAGGGGAGAGAAAGAAAGAGAGAACGCACACACGCTAGTGCTGGAGAAGGGGAAAAAGAAAGAGCCATATTTAACAGACGGCATTTTCTGCCATGAGGCCGCCTTCCAAGGCTGGCTGGGTCCTGGGCCCACCGCACTAGCTTATCCACCTGCACAGCCGACCCCAGGGTGACTTCTGCTAGGACCCTCCACTTCACCACAGCTGCCCCTTCCTCCCCAGAAGCTTTTCTCCATGCTCTACATTAGGGACCTGAGCTGGAGCGGAGGGGCCTAGGCAGAACCTTGGGTCTCAGAAGGTCCCAGTGCTGCTGCTGGCTGGGGATGCCATGCCAGGCTAGGGGAGCAGGCTCCCTTGTGGCTGACGGCAGGGCCCCCTGATGCCTCCTGTGGGTAGGGTGGAAGGGGAGGGCTGGGCAAAGTGACTCTAGGGTGTCAATAAAACTATCACACTTGACCCGAACTTTCGACCAACACAGTAGAGCTGTCCCTTTGTATGGAACTCAAAGGGCCAAATTCACATGCAGGGAGAGGGCTGACAAAATGGGTCTCCCTAGTTAGTGTGCCAACAGCTATGTTCCCCAATGGTGGGACTTCCCATAGTCCTGAGAATGCAATGAAGTCCCACCTTGGGCTGACTTCAGCGTAGGGTGGTCCCCTGGGACCCACCCCACAAGTGCATGGGGGCATGAGAAGCTAGGGAGCAAGCCCACCCTGGCAGCTCCTTCTCAGAGAGCTCAGCCAGGAGAGGTGGCAGGTAGCACTAGTGCCTGGCAGTGGGAAGGGGCTGGAGGTAAGTGTGGGCTCTGGATGGGAAGCCCAGTGGGGTAGCGAGAGATGGGAAGAGGAGATAGTGAGGGTCAGGGTCAGAGAGAGGGGCTGGGGGATGGGACACAGGGCCACAGGGCAGGGAACTGTGTCCGTAAGAATCAGGCGATGGGGAGCGCTCGATTACAAAGTAGTATTTGTTTGGGGGGGGGGTTCAAGTGCGGCAAAGCAACCTGATTGGCTTCCATCCATCGTGTAGCGTCCTGCAAGTGACTAAACTCGACGAAGGCGAAGCCCCGGCTCTGACCTGGAGACAGCATTCAGATACAGACGCAGTGGGTTAGTCAACAGCTTTGGACACACGACGTTCCCGGGGGCGGGACCCGAGGGGAGAGGACCAGGGGTAGAGAGGGAAGAGGGAAGAGGAGAAAGGAAGAGATAGAAGAAATCAGAGAAAGAGTAGGGATGTAGAAGGCAAGGTAATGGCCAAGAGGGAAGGGGGAGAGAGAAAAATAGAACAGGAAAGAGATCAGGGTAGGGGAAGAGACACACCCCCCAAAAGGGCAGAATAAGGGAGAGATGAGGCTCAGGCAGACCTGCCTGGCCAGTCTGGGTTGACAGAGATGGAGAGAAGCAGTGGGGAGGGAAAGGATACAAGGAGAGATCTGTCTCCAAAGGATGAAGAAGGGCAGGCTGCTGGCTCCACATAGGCCAGAGCAAATCACCCAAGGGCAGGCCCAGCATAAGGTCAGGGGTGCGCAGGAGGGGGCATGGAGCAGGTGTTTAACTGAAGGAGCAAAAGAAAAGCTAAGGCAGGCTTCCCTGTGAGGCTAGAAGGGCTCCCATCCCATGGGGAACTGGGTAGTTAGGGACACAATCTCATCTGTCTTAACCACGGTGCTAGGGAAGGGGGGGGCCTCACTAGGGAGCCACCTTAGGACCATGGCAGGGGATTACAGTCACCAACAGTCTAGATCCTCCCAGACAGAAGGAGAACGGTGGCCATGATTGCCCAGGAGGATCTCAGAGGTAAGGATCAGCAGGTGCCTGAGAGAAGTGTCCAGGGCTGTTGCGAGGCTGCACTGGATACCTCCTTGGGAGAGAGCCCCAGAATTGGTCCATGTGTGGACTGGCTGGAGTAAAGCAGAGCAAGACCTCCATGCCACCAAGAGAGACTCTAGGCCTGGCCATGGCTGGCGAAGGGGGCTGGGGCTTGAGACCTCAGGAAAGCATCTCCTTCAGAGGTGGGAACACAGGGAGACCCGGGATGTGGCAGGGTTGAGGGCATGCTTGATCTCCAAAAGAATCAGCATTAGAGTGCAAAGGAGGATGGAATGGTAAAATCAGAGAGAGAAAGACAGATGGAGAGAGACTG
>NW_022900951.1:41509564-41519055 GCF_012274545.1 Fukomys damarensis | reverse complement strand
CACCCCCCCCCCCACTAAGCTCAGGCCAGCTCCGAGCAGCCTGGAAGAGGGAGGGTGGGAATGGGGGAGGCCAGAGTCCTGGCTGCTCCTTGGGAAGCACCCTTGTTTGAGAGCCATCCCCTGCCTCCCCTTTGGGACACAAGGGTGGGTCTATGTCAGACCTCCTTTCTGGTGAGAGGCTGTTGCCAGAAAAATGTGGAGGAGAGCAAGGGGCAGTGGAAGAAGAAAAGAGAAGGAAGGGAGTGTCCTGGGAGGGGGTCACTATTTGATATTTAGAATCCCAAAGACGAGGTTCCACGGAGCCTGGCCCTGGCCCTGCTCCTGGGAAGCACTCAGCTCAGCCCAGAGCTGCACCCTCCCCAACAAAACCCTGTAGAGGCTGCTGGCTGGAGCTGTGAGGAGAGTAGGGGAGGGGCTGAGAAGAGAGGGCACCCCCCAAGATGTCCATTCCCAGCTGTGGCAGGAAGGCGGGAGGGTGAGGGAGGGAGAGGCAGAGGCTGGAGGGAGATTCGAAGGCTGAGGCTGGCCAGCAGAAGGGAGAGGCACTGGGAACAAAAGCTCACCTGAGGATTTGTTCCGCATCAGCCGGACCTCCCGAGCTTGGACGCCGTGGGACTGCAGCTGACCACGGATCTGCACGGGAGATACAGAACAGCACAGGCTCAGCACGAGGGGTGGCTGGGTACGTACGGCTGGCTGGAGGGCTCTGAACCCCAAGGGTTCTTTGGCAACAGGCACTGTCTCTGCCGCTTTTAGTGCTTTCCCCCAAGTGACAACTCCAGACCCGCACCAGAATCCAGCCCTGGCTTCCAGCCCTGGATGTGCAGAAAGTGAGTCAAATTGAAGACAGGGGCATAGTGCAGGAAAAAGAACAGCAGCAAGATGACCCCCAGGGGCACAAAGACAACAGAAGAGCAGGTGAGCCAGCAACTTGAGTGGTGGGCAGTGATCTGACAAGGGGCTTGGTGGCAGTCATGCAGTGAGGAAAGCTGGGGTGCGACTCCTGCCCTTTGCAAGGGGATTGCCCCCTGCCCCAGCTTGCATCAAAAGACACTTAGGACACAAACAGCAAGGTGGGGAGGACAGGAGCCCGAGCAGATCCCACCACGTGCTCTAGACTGTGAAAGTAGCAGAAACTTAGGAAGGAGAGAAACAGGTGCATGCTCCTGGTTTGGAGAGCTTCCTGGGTGAAGGAGCCAGAGGGAAGCTGCAGGGGCCGCTTAGGAGCAGGCAGCACCTCTTGTAGAGGATAGCAGCCTATGCCAGGCACTCTCACAGAGGGGTCTTCCTGCATCTGGGTCTCAGTTTCCTTATCAGGGTAGAAAACAGGAAATCAGCCTTATACAGAGACACACACGCACACATGAGGTGAAAAAGATGCAGAGGAGAGTCACCAGGACCACACACTCAGGGAGAGCTCAGGAAGCAGCAAGCATGTAGGCTCTGGCCTCCAGGGGCCCAGGCTTGGACCCCAACTCTGCCCTGCTTGCTACTCACTGGCTGTGGGGACCTGGGGTGAGTCACCTTGCTTGCTGCTGGCACTCGGTAGGATGGACTACAAGGAGTACCTGCCCGCTAGGCACATGGCCCACCCTGCCGTAAATCCTCAGGGAACATCAGCAGTCAGCGACTGCCTGGCCCTCAGTGTGGCACGTGAGCCGGACTTTGGAAGTCTTCACACGCTCAGGTGGGATTTCTATTGCTATAAAACAGGAGACTGGCAGACTTCAGAGGAGCACTGTTTAGAGGACTCACAGGGGTAGAGGCACTGAGAGGACAAGGACCAGAGAGGCTAGTTAGAAAGCTAGACTAGCAGCCTTCTTGGGGTTTTGATGTGGCTCATTTATGCAAAGTCTATATGAGAAAGAAACAGGAGACGAAAGAAAGATGGAAGAGACAGAATGTAACAAAGGCAGACAGGGTGGAGAGGCTGTCAGCAGCCACCCAAGGTGCTGTGGTCAAGCTAGTGATGAGTTGATGCTGCTGACAAAAGAGATAGGGGAGAATGAGCATGGAATTTCAGAAAATCCCATCTGCACCCCCACAGGCTGCAGGGCCCGGCGTCATCTCTGGCCACCAGTAATACCACTTACCAGGCACTGGGCCTGGTAAGGGTCTGGGCCTTGGTCCACACACGCAGAAAGGATGGAAACCAACAGAATGTGCAGGAGGAATTCTCTTCACGCCCTCCCACACCCACCAGCACCAGAAACCCACAGCCACTGTCCCTGGGTCGAGCTGGCCTATGTGACAGCCCTCCCGTCCACACCAGGATCTGACAGGGCCTGCCCACAGAGGGTGGACAGTGCCGGGGGACAGGAGCCGGGTGGGGGGAGAAGGGAGGAAAGGTGCTGAGGTTGAGGGGAGGGAGGGGTGGGGAGAAATCGAGGGCACTGGAGGAGATCCCGCCTGGCCTCCTGCTCTGCCGCCTGCCCAGGGCCATGGGGGGCACGTACGTCATCCTCAGTGGCTGCCTGTGGCAGCATCCTCAGCATGACGATGTTACTGGCCTTCTCCTCCTCCTCCTCATCCTCCTCCTCCTCCTCCTCCTCCCCTTGCTCGGTCCGATAGTCCTGGTCTCGATAGTCGCCGTCTCGGGGGAAGCCTGGCGGGCCAGTGGGGCTGTGCCTGTGCCGCCGCCGCCGCCTACGCTGAGTCTCGGAGCCCGGGGAGGCCTCGTAGGAATCCTGGCCAACAGAATAAGACGAGAGACACCAGGCGGGCAGTCAGTCTGGACGGGCCTAAGGGCTGGCCGCTGGGTCTCTGAGGCAGGCAGGCTCTGAAAGCCAGGGGTGCGCGGGCTCCGGCTAAAGGTTCAGGCAGGCAGGGTGGGCTGTTGGACTGCAACCCTTCCAGGGCTGCCAATGCTCCACAGGATACTTTTGTGGGGAGCTGCCTTCAGGGGATGGCAGTATTAGTGTGGGGAGGAACTCCCAAAGGCAGGTAACGAGACATAGTTTAAACCTCCCTAGGATGAGCTGGTTTGAGTCAGCACACCAGACTCTGTCCTTGATTTTTCCCCTCCTCCCCGCTCAGCAGCCCAGCTAGAATGTACACAATTGTTCCATGCCACTGAAGGCCACGTATCCCTATAATTCCCAGCCTGGGCCTGGGGTCACCAACTGAGCTGGGGGCATAGGAACAGCTTCAGATCTGGGCCAGACATAGCCAGCAGGAAATGGCAAAGGTATGAGGGCCATGAACACTCTCCTTTAGTCTATGTCCCTCAGCCCTGGCCAGGCCTGTATCACTATCAGTATCTTTCAAAACAGGGTGTGGGGACTAAGGTATAGCTCAGTGGTAGAGCACTCACCTAATGTGCATGAGTCCCTCCCTGAGTTCCATCCCCACCGCCACAAAAAATGAAAACAAAATAACCCATGCCAGGACTAAGCTCACATTCTCCCATCTGCAGAGGGCCAGAGCCAGGTAAGTAGGTACTCCACTCCCACACCTGCCAGACATCCAGGCACAGCTCAACAGTGGCTACCAGGGAAGCCTGGCTGCCTGCAGTCAATGTTCTGACCAAAGCTGGCAGCCCACCATGGGGGTCTCCTTGCTGGGGCTGGCTCTACTGTGTCCTCGATCCCATGGCTGGGCTTACAAGAGTACTCTTCCTACCCTCCTGGACAGGAGAGCCATCTGCTTGCTTGAAACAGGGTTACCTTGAGGCATGGCTGTTTCTTCCCCTCAGATGGGTGGGCACTCGCTCTCGCTCTTGCTCTCTCTCTCTCTCATACTAAGGATCATGGAAATGGCTCCCTAGGGAACCTTCTGTGTAGGGGCTGTGTCCATGCCAGGAGTGCCCATGGCTGGCCTCCCAGAGCTGCTCAGCTTGGAGCTTGGAGATATCTTGGTCCCCTATTGCCCTCCCAACCTCAGACGCCGGGTCCCACGTGAGAAACTCTAAGTGCCCTAATTGGCTGGGAGCAAGCAGTAAGGGCTCATGGTGAACCTCAGGCCCAAACCGAACAACAGAGAAGAAGGGAGAGAGGTGGTGGCCAGGGGCTCTCAGAAGTACAGAGGCAAGCATGTGGAAGCCAGGGAGACCCAACTTGGGAGTGGAGCCCTGAAAGAAGGGAGCTGCATAGACCTTGCAGGCATGGCAAAGCCACTGAGCACAGTCCGAGGGCATGGGAGCAGAGTGCTGGCCCCAGGCCTGGCCATCCCCTCACCTCCGCACTCTGCTCCTCGGAGGAGTCGTCATAGTCATGCTTGCCCTCCTGGCTGCCATACTCTCGGGGATATGAGCGGTAGTCCATGTCCCGGTAATCATGGTCTCGGCTTCGGGTCTCCCCACCATCATCCTGCGAGCGGTCAGTGGCCCCATAGCGACCAGTCCTGTCACCACGACCACCTCTAGAGGAAGAAGGATGGGGATCAGAGGGCTGTCCTTCTTGAAGGGTGCAAGAGGCAAGGGTGACCCCAACTCCGTCCCCACTCCCGGCCTCTAGACAAGGATTCTAAAAACCTCACCTCCCAGCATGGGCTGGCTGCTGCATGTCTCTCAAAGTCACCCCTCCCTTCCCCACTTTGCTGACTTCCTTCCTGTGCACCTCAGGTGTGGCCTCCTGACTGGTTTGCTCATCTACACCCAGACCTTTCTCTCCCAGGTCAGTCTTTGCATCCAGAATCCCAAATGTAAGTGTTCTCTAAAGCAAAACCAATCAAATCTCACCATGTCACTCCCTTCATTGGCCGGCCTGCCTGCCTGCCTGCCTGCCTCCCTCTCTCTCTCTCTCTCTCTCTCTCTCTCTCTCTCTCTCTCTCTCTCTCTCTCTCTCTCTCTCTCTCTCTCTCTCTCTCTCTCTCTCTCTCTCTCTCTCTCTCTCTCTCTCTCTCTCTCTCTCTCTCTCTCTCTCTCTCTCTCTTTTTGGTTTTTTGAGACAGGGTCTCACTATGTACTTGAGACTGACCTGGAATTCACTAAGTAGCCCAGGCTGGTCTCGAACTCACAGTGATCCTCCTGCCTCAGCCTCCCAAGTGCTAGGATTACAGGCATTCGTCACCATGCCTAGCTCATTGGCTTCTCTTAATGGCCAGATGAACCCTGAAATGCTCACCATGGTCCCACTACTACATTTCCCAAAGCTTAGCATAGTGCCTAGGACTCAGCAGGTACTGGCAATTATTTTTTTTGGACAAAATAATGGCTAAAACAACATTCTAAAAACAACCAACACATATTCATTTAAACAAAGAAAGCACAGGCAAGCAAAAAAAAATTAGATTCCACAGGAAATGTGATGGGATTCCAAGTCTGGTCAGGAACATCACAGAATGTCCATTATCAATAACATTCAACTAAAGGTAAGCAACTAAACGAAGAAAGCAAGAAAAGGGTTTAAAAGCTGAAAAGGAAAAAGTACTACTTGTAGCTGATATGAGAGTTAAGCCTGTAACTGATAAATGACTAAATAATAAATCAGGAGCTGTGAGTATAGTTCAGTGGTACAGCACCTGCCTAGTATAAGTATAGAGTATAAGGGCCGGGGTTCCATACCCTGAGTTGCAAAATAATATCGGTAAAGATGCTGGGTTAAAAATTGATATGTAGAAATAAATAGCTTGCCTGTTCTCAGATAAATATTGTTTAGAAAATACAAAGATATTGACTATAATTATATAAAAAAATTAAATAGCTAAACGTGCAATATCTTCAGACTATATTTCCTATATATACCAAGATACATTTAAAATAGATCAAGGATTTAAATGGAAGAAATGAAGGGCCAGGGATTTGGTACAGTGGTTCCACTGCCTGCCTCTCAAGCGCAAGGGCCCAAGTTTGATCCCTGGTAACACATAAAAACAAACAAACAAACAAATAAATAAATAAATAAATGGAAGAAATGAAACCATAGCCAGGTATGGTGGCGCACGCCTATATCCCAGCATTCTGTAGGCTGAGGCAGGAAAATCCCTGTGACTTCCAGGCCAGCCTGCACTACATAGTAAGATCCTGTCTCAAAACACTTGTGGTGATCCTCCTGACTCAGCCTAAGTGCTGGGATTACAGATGTCTACCACCATACCTGGCTAGGCAGACCATTTAAAAAAAAATAAACTTTTTTCCTTGGTACCAGGAATCGAATTCACGATCTTGCGATTGCCAGCCAGGCACAGCACCACCAAGCTATATCCCCAGCCCAAACTTTTTCTTTTTGTATATATTTTCCTAAATCTTTCTGTTTTCTGTTTGTTTGTTTGTTTTGTTTTTGGTACCAGGGATCAAACTTGGGACCTTGTTTTTGCAAGGCAGGCAGCAAAACCACTGAGCTAAATCTCCAGGCCCTGTTTTGTTTTTTGAGACAGGGCCTCAACTATGTACTCTAGGCTGGCTTTAAATTTGCTATGTTGCCCAGGCTGACCTCAAATTAATGATCTGCCTGCCTCAGCCTCCCAAGTGCTAGGATTATAGTAGTGCACCCCACCCTGGCTCCAAATCATTGTTACTGTGGTAAAATACATATAAAATTCGCCTTTTTAACTCTTTTGGGGAGAGTACTAGGGATTGAACCCAGGGCCTTTGCACTAAGCTATATCCCTAGTCCTTTATTTTTTTATTTTGAGGAAGGGTCTTGCTAAGTTGCTAAAGTTTTCCAGGCTAGGACTGAACTTGTGATCACCCTGCTTTAGCCTCCCAGAGTGGTGGTATCACTTTTAAAAGTATGTAATTCAGTGGCATTAAGTACACTCACATGTTGCCCAACCATGGCCACAATCTATTTCCACAGCCTTTTTATCATCCCAAAGAGAAACTCTGTATTCATTAAACAGTAACTCCCCTTTCCACGTTACTCCAAAATCTCTATCCTCCTTTATGTTTCTACAAACTTGCCTGTTTTAGGTATCTTGTACAAACAGATTCGTGTAACATTTGTCTCTGTGTTGCTAGCTTATTTTACTGAGCACGTTTTCAAGGTTCATCTATGCTGTAGCATGTACCAGAATTTCCCTCCTTCTTATGCTTGAGTAATATTCTATTGTATGTGCACATCACACTCTACCCATTCATCTATGTATGGACAGTTGGGTTGCTTCAGCTATTGTGGATACTGCTGCTATGAATGCTGATGCATAAATACCTGGACCTCTTCTTCTACATCTTTAGAACTGGATCCTGTGGTAATCCTGTTTAGATTATTGAGGAACTGCCAAATTGTTTTTCATAGCAGCTACACCATTTCACACCCCTACCAGCAATTCATGAAGGTCCCATTGTCGCTACCTCCTCAATTTTGTATCTTTTCAGGTGCTTATTGGCCATATGTATATATTCTTTGGGGAAAATTATTTGTTTTTTGGTACCAGGGATCGAATTTGGGACCTTAATGCTTGCAAAGCAGGCGAGGGAACCACTGAGCTAAATCCCCAGCCCCTCTTTGGGGAAATGTTTATTCAAATCCTTTCCCTCTTTTTTGGTGCTGAAGAATGAACCCAGGGCCTAGGGCATGCACCAGCTATACCACTGAGCGGCTTCCTTATCCCAAACAAATTGGGTTGTTTTATTGTTTTAAGAACTCTTTAGCGGGTAGGGAGGGGAGAGGGATGCAAAGATGCATAATGTAGCCAGGCACAGTGGTGCACACCTGTAATCCCAGTACTTGGGAGGCTGAGGCAGGAGGACTGCCATGAGTTTGAGGCCAGCCTGAGCTACTCAGTGAGCTCAAGACCAGCCTGAACAGCATGGGAAGACCCTGTCTCAAAAACCAAACAAACAAACAAAAAAAAAAACCAAAAACAGATGAATAATCTACATGTAACAACTCCCCACAATGAATGTTATCATTATATATTGTAAACATGCAATAAAAAAAAAGAGCTCTTTGGGCTGGGGGTTTGGCTCAGTGGTTCTGCCACCTGCCTGCCAAGTGCAATGTCCTGAGTTCAATCCCCGAAACCAAAAAAACAAAAAAAAACAAAACAAAAAAACCCCAGCTCTTTCTATGTTCTGGATAGTAATCTCTTCTGGATATATGATTTGCAAATATGTTCTCATATTCTGTGGGTTTCTTATTCTCTTGTTTGTTTTTTTTTTTTTGAGACAGGGTCTCACTATTTAGTTCAGACTGCTCTGGAACTCACTGTGTAGCCCAGGCTGGTCTCAAACTGGCAGTGATCCTCCAGCCTCAGCCTCCTGAGTACTGGGATTACAGGCGGGTGCCACCACACCCGGCTTTTATTCTCTTGATAGTGTCTTCTGATGTATAAAATTTCTAATTTTAGCTGGGTGTGATGGCACATGCCTACAATCCCATCATTTGGGAAGTTGAGGCAGGAAGACTGCCCCAAGTCTGAGGCCAGCCTGAACCACATAGTGATCCTGTCTCAAAAAAGCTAAAAAAAAAAAAAAAAAAAAAAAAAAATTCTAATCTTGATGAAGACAATCTTATTTTGAAACAACTTTGCATTTACCAAAAAGTTCAAAGATTATAATAGAGTCCGATCCACGGTACAATAAATAAATAGAAAGAAAGAAAGAAAGAAAGAAGAAATCAAACCACAGACTTTACTGTGATTCTACCAGTTTTCTCATATATGTCCTTTTTTTCTGTTCTAGGATATCATATTGCATTTGATCACCATGCTCACTTAGTTTCCTCTAGCCTATGAAGTTTGTCAGTCTTTCCTTTTTTGTTTTTGTTTTGTCTTTTGTCCTTGCAAGGCAGGTGGCAGAACCACTGAGCTAAATCCCTGGCCCTCCTTTTTTAAAAATGACCATTATTACAGTTTTAAAGCATACTGGTCAGGTCTTTTATGTACAATGTCTTGACTTAGTTTTATATATGTTCTGATTAGAGCTGAAATTATGGGTTTTTGCTTGTTTTATTTGTTTTTTACAGTGCTGGGGACTGAACCTAGGGCCTCTGCACTGAACTGCATCCCTAGCCCCTTTTTATTTTAGAGACAGTCTTGCTAAATTGCCCAGACCAGGCTCAAACATAGGATCCTCCTGCCTCTCAGTCTCTTTTTTCAAAAAGCATACAATAGAAGTGAGATTTATCCGACCATATCACAGCAAGATATCTACATAGGCATGATGTATCTCTGGTGATGCTGACCTTGGTCATCAAGTTAAGGTGGTGTCCCATCTCTCGTGAGAAAACTCCCAGGCCTATTAAGGCTGGAATAATCCGCCCCCTCGGGTGTGTAGAGATCTGACCTTAGGGAGATAAACTGTTCCTCTCAAAAACCTCTAAAGTCCTGACTCCATTCGCCTCAGCCCCTAAAGCATACAACCCAAAAACTAACATGTGGCCAATAAGGATGCGCCAAATATCCTGACTCCACCCTGGTTCCACCCCTACCTTACCCTATCCAATAGCGATCCAATAGTGCCACCCTGGCTCCTCCGCCACCTTACCCTATAGTAAGCCTGTACATTTGCTGAATAAAGGGGAAGCGTTTCAGAAAAAAAAAAAGTTAAGGTGGTGTCTGCCAGGTTTCTACCCCATTAAATTTCTACTTTTCCCTTTCCATACTCTATT
>NW_022900951.1:41507185-41509478 GCF_012274545.1 Fukomys damarensis | reverse complement strand
CTCTTTTTTTTTTTTTTTTTTTTTGTACTGGGGATTGAACTTGGGACCTTACACTTGCAAAGCAGGCGGCGGGGGAAGCACTGAGCTAAATCCCTAGCCCTCCATACTCTATTCTTTAGAAGCAAGTCACTAATACCAGCACACACTCAAGAGGAAAATTAACTCTAGCTCTTGGAAGGGAGGATATCTATACATATTATTTAGAATTTTTCTTTAAGGAAGATTTGTGACAGAACATTTTTAACCTAACAGATTTGCAAAAGTCCAAATGTTTGACATCACACTCTCTTAGCAAGGCTGTATGGGAAATAAGCTCTCATACTGCTGGTAGCAATAAAAACAGAACAATCCCTATGGAGATGAATTTGGCAATAGCTGACAAAACTAAAAATCTATAGATATTCTGACCCATAATTCTACTTCTGGGAATTTAACATGTAGATATGTACATGTGCAAAAATATTATTTACCTCAGCACTGTTTACAACAGCAAAGGACAAGAAGCCACAGTTAGTGGTATGAGTATTTTAAAGGTTTTGGATACAATTTTTTTCCACGCTTGCTTACTATATAAGTAATCCCTTGATATTTGAACTCTAGTCATCAGAATTCAAGAACTGAGTCAAACCCAAGGCCTCACACATGCTGAGCAAGTACTCTATGACTGAGCCATACCCCCATCCCCTGTATTCTTAGATAAAATCCTGAACTGACACCAAGATCCAAACAAAATTTATCTGTACACAAGGTGGGCATGGTGGGGCACACCTAGCACTTGGGAGGCTGAGGCAGGAGGATCACTGTGAGTTCGAGACAACCCTGGGCTATATAGTGAGTTCCAGGTCAGTCTCAACTACATAGTGAGACCCTGTCTCGAAAAACAAAACCAAAAAATTACCTGTACACCCAGAACTCTTGCCATCCAAACTAAAGAGGGAAATATTTGAATATTGAGGGATACTTTTACTTGTTCACAGAGCACTCCAAAGGCAGACTTCTTTTATAACAGAAAAATATAAAATGCCAAATTTAGTCGAAGAGATAAAATAGATACCAAAAACCCAGGCCCAGGCCTGGGGGGTGTAGCTCAGCAGTAGATCACTTGCCCAGCCTACATGAAGCCTCGGGTTCCATCCCTAGTTCCACCACCATTATTAGGTGGGGTACTAGAGATCGAACTCAGGACTTCGTGCTTGCAAGGCAGGCATGGAACTACTGAGCTAAATCCCTGGCCCACCACCACCATTTTAAAAAAAGAAACCTACAACAGTCCCAGAAACAAAACAAAGAAACAAAAAGAAAAACTAAGGCCCAGATGCTTGCTTGCTTGCTTTCTGTCTTTTTTGCTTGTTTTTTCGTTTTGTTTTGTTTTGTTATGTTTTGTTTTGAGACAGGGCCTCACTATGTAGTTGAGACTGATCTGGAACTCACTATGTAGCCCAGCCTGGTCTTGAACTCACATTGATCCTCCTGCCTCAGCCTCTGAGTGCTGGGATTACAGGTGGGCACCACCAGGCCCGGCGGCCCAGATGTTTTTAAATGGTAGGCTCTAGAACAGGATGCAGTGGCACACACCTGTTATTCAGACACTCAAGAGGGATCATTGTGAGTTCAAAACCAGCCTGGATTACACAGCAAGACCCAATCTCAAAAAACCAATAAAACAACAAAAAGGTGAGCTCAACCAATCTGTCAAGGTAAAAATAATTCTTATAAAAATTTTTCTAATAAAGAGAGAAACAGCAAAAGCTGTCCAATTTATGTCATGAGGAACTTTGATCCCAAAGACCGATTTTACATAACAGAGATGCAAATATACTAAATAATACAATAATTAATTGAATCTAGCAGTCTTTATTATTTTTTATAAAATTTACAATAAAATAACAAGACAATAACAGTCAATTCACTATTACTACCTTCAGAGTAGCTCTTCAAAGTATATCAACAAAAGATTCTCTCACAAAGAAACAGATAATAGCATAAAACTTCCTTTTCAATGAAGAAAACCTAATTGTATAAGTGGAACAAATTAGCATATATATTAAAATAGTTTTGAAACAAATTACCTTTGAAATAAAGAAGGTAATATGGGAATAGCAGTTTCTTTTTTTTTTCAGCTTTAATTGAGTTTATTGGTACATTTTAGGGATACAGTACAGTTACATTCATTATTGGGATCTTGTACCTCTACATGACAAGTCTTGATTCTCATTTTTTCCCCTTACCTCTGCCCTCCCTTCACCCCCTCCTCCCCTCCCCATCTACAAACACTTTATTTTCATCTTTTCAT
>NW_022900951.1:41490680-41506588 GCF_012274545.1 Fukomys damarensis | reverse complement strand
TAAATTAAAATCCAAATGGATTAAAGATCTAAATATTAAAACAGAAACATTAAACTTGCTGGAAGGTAAGTTAGGCAGAACTCTGGAAGACATTGGTATAGGAAAAGACTTTATGAACAAATCCTCAGTAGCACGGGAACTAGCAGATAGAATCAACAACTGGGATCTCATCTTACTAAAAAGCTTCTGTACTTCAAAAGAAACCATCAGCAGAACTAAGAGACAATCTACAATGTGGGAAAAAATTTTTACCAGCTGTTCCTCAGACAAAGGACTATTATCAAGGATATATAAAGAACTCAAAACAATCAGCGCCCCCAAATATAAAGACCCGATTCAAAAATGGGCATCTGGGAATAGCAGTTTCTAAAGTATCAATAAATCACAAATAAGTTTTTCTATCAAAAATTCTTGAGTCAGCATTAGAGAATCCAAATTGAGAAACATTCTATGACACACAACTGACTTTAAAACATTCCAAGGCCATAAAAGACAAAGACGACTAAATCATTGCTTCAGATTAAAGAAAACTAAAAATAAAAAGTAGCTCAATGAAACTTGTGATCTTGGATTGGAGAAAACCAACTTTTTTTTTTGGTACTGGGGATCAAACTCAAGACCTTGCACTTGCAAGGCAGGTGCGGTGCCACTGAGCTACATCCCCATCCCAAGAAAATCAGCTTATAATGGACATTGTTGAGATAACTGATGATATTGGAATATGGGCTTTATATAAAATTATTGTATCACTGTTAACTTTCCTGATACTGATAAGTGTACTGTGATTTTAGAAAGTCCTTGCTCTTAGGACATACATTTGCCAGGCTTAAAGGGTCACATCTACCACTAACTCAAATGACTCAGGAAAAAAAAACCCTAATACTCTATGTGGGTGTGTAGAGTAATAAAGCAAATGTGAGAGAGTATTTACAATTAGTGGTTCTAGGTAGAGGATAGATGGGAGTTCACATTTCAACTTTTGTGTAATTTTGAAAATTTTTCCAAATAATAAGTTATAAATACATACATACAAACCATGATCAACAGGGCATAGCGCAAGAATGACACCTGTAATCCCAGTACTTGGGAGTCTGAGGCAGGAGGACTGCTGTGAGTTCAAGACCAGCCTGGGCTACATAGTGAGTTCCAGATCAATTTCAACTACATAGTGAGACCCTGTCTTAAAAAAAAAATGCCAAGGACAGGGTTGGGGATTTTGCTCAGTGGTGCTGTATCTGCTTCACTAGTGTAAGGTCCTGAGTTCGATCCCTGGTGCCAAAAATTAAATGAATAAATAAATGAACAATGCCAAGGATGTAATTTAATGCAATTTGTAAAATTAATGGACAATGAGAGAAAACAGCACATGATTATTAAATTGCATACCAGCAAGCACCCCACCACTGAGCTATACTCCCACCTTATGATCAATATTAGCAAACTAAGATTGGACACTTTTATTAACTTATTAAAGGCTAAAATATATAAATTTACTGCAAATTTATTGATGTTGGACAGATTTCCTTTAAGGAAATCCTACTCTACCTGGCCTCCTTCAATTTTTTTTTTTGGAGGGGTGCTGGATATTAAACCCAGAGCCTTGCTTGTGCTGAGCATGTGCTCTAAGACTGAGCAATACTCCCAGCCTTGGACATTAGCAGTCTTAATTACAGAACTCCCAGTATTTAGTTGGGCACATGGCCATCCATAATAAAGACCATGTGGCTAAATTCTGGCAAACAGGAAGTAAATTTCTATTTCCTACATACAAATTCCAGGATTCCAGGAAGTGTTCTTTAAAGAAGAGATGCCCTTTTATTTCCCTTCCTTCTTCATGTTTCCTGAGCATTACATGCTGCATAGAAAGGGCTGCCTATCAGCCTTTTGGACTTACTGCCAACCTACAGATTGCCTTTATAGGAGGAAAAGTTAAATTATGTTGTTTAAGCCATTATTCACTGGATTTTCTGTTTCAACCAGCCAATGCATATCTTAATTTGTACACCCCAAATCACTGATGCTTTTTTGTGTGTGTGTGTGGTACTGCAGATTGAACCCAGGGTCTTCACACTGAGCTACATTCCCAGCCCTTTATTTTTTTAAATTTTGAAACATGGTCTTTGCCAAGTCATTAAACTGACCTGGCTGGCCTCAAATTTCAGATCCTCTTGACTCAGTGCTGGGATTACAGGCTTATACCACCACTCCTCGCTCTCACTGATACTATTTATTTATTCATGTATGCTAGGCATGCACTCTGCAACTGAGCTTCACAACCAGCCCCTCTCTCCGATACCATTTCAGGCAGGAAATGCCCTGGATATTGCTATAGTAAAGTAATAAAGTAGATTTACCTTCACCACAACCAACAACAGTACTAAGAACAATCATCAGAATCAACAATGAACTTTTAGAAATAGCAAGAATAGAGAGGGATAAATAACATACAGATGCCAACAGCTTTCCTCTATTCCAGAAAAATACTAGGATGAAAAATATTTTATTTTTAACAAAGGATACCAACTAAAACTATTGAAATACCTAGGCATTACTTTAAAGAATAGGCAAAATTCATTTTCATTTATTCATATTTATGCCCTTTTTATTAATTTTTAAAATTTATTTATTTTATGTATGTATGTATTTGTTTAGCAGTACTGGAGATCAAACTCAGGATCCTGCACTTGCAAGGCAGTCATGGTGTCACTGAGCTAAATCCCTGGCCCCGTATTTTATGCCCTTTTAACAAATTTTAAAATATTCTCCACATAGGTCTTGGATGATGACTACTTACAAAGATGGCATTTCCCCTAAACATGTAAATCCAATGCCACCTTGGTCAAAATTCTTGAATTTTTTTTTTTGAGACAGGGTCTCACTATGTAGTTAAGGGTGGCTTGAACTCACAGCGATCCCCTTGCCTTAGCCATCCAAGTGCTGTGATTACAGATATGCACCACCATGCTTGGCTCTTGTTCAGTTTTTTTTTTTTTTTTTTTTTTTTTTTGTACAGGGGATCGAACTTGGGTCCTTGTGCTTGCGAGGCAGGTACCAGAACCACTGAGCTAAAAATCCCCTGCCCTTGTGTTCAGTGTTTTTGAGGGACTTGATTTGAACTTTTTTGTGTGTGGTGCTAGGAATGGAATCTACTAAGCACTAACTCTAACCTAAGCAGACAAACTTTTCTGTTTGAAGCAAAGTTTCTGTTTCCTAATTCCTTGGTAAACTGTTTTTAAAATCTTACTTTTTGGGGGGAGCTTTGAGCCAGGGTATCACTATGTAGTTGAGACTGACCTGGAACTCACTATGTAGCCCAGGCTGGTCTCGAACTCACAGCAATCCTCCTGCCTCAGCCTTCCGAGTGCTGGGATTACAGGCATGCACCACCACGCCCGGCTAAAATCTTACTTTTATAAGTAAGTCTGCAATTTGTAACAGATACATTTCACAAATGGTTAAATCAACTTTAAAAAAAAGAACAAAGATGGACCTATTAAGACATTTTATAAAACTACTGTAACAAGAACAGTAAGGTTCTGTCATACAAGAATAAGCAAATAGAGTAATGGAACAAATTAGATCACTCAAGACAAACCTAGATAGGTGAGGGAAATGGAAATTAGATGAGGTACCACAAATCAATAGAGACAACAGACTGTTTAGGAGGTGGCACCGGGAAAACTGCCCACTACATGAAGAAAACCCAGAACCTACCTTATACCACATTCAAAAGTGGTCTGTAAATGAATTAAAGACCTGAATGCAAAAGGTAAAACAATAGAGTAAAATAATCTATGTGATCTGGGGCAGGAAAAGAAAAGATTCTGAAAGTACAAATTACAAACCAAAAAAGTAGTGACTTCAGCACATCAAAATAAGAACAAGTATCCATCCTTAGGGGAATCATTAAGTAAACTACAGCAGGAATACCCATGGGGACTCAGCAGCAATTAGAGACAAAGCACTAATATATACATGGCAATACATGCAAAACTTATAAATACAAAGTTCAGGACCCAGAATAAGACTGTAGTACTATGCTGTATAAATTGAAAACACACTTACCTAGTTTAGAAGGATACACATCAATCGCCAGAGTAGTTACCCACAGAGGTAAAAATTGAGAACAAAAATGAAAAATACAGCAAGAGGAAGGCTTGTACTGACTGACCTATGATAAAGACCTACTTTGAACTGAAAAGCATAACTCAAACATCTGCACTTCTGGTCCTTTAAAAGCCAAAAGCAAGCCAGTAGCCTTACTTGGTAGTAAGCCTGAGGCATGTACGTCACCTATTCAAACTTGGATATGGCCACAGAGCACTTTTGGTGAAACAACCAAAAATGAAATGTCTTCCAAAAGACATTTTAAATGAAGGTCAAGACTGACATGCCGGGCGTGGTGGCGCACGCCTGTAATCCCAGCACTCGGGAGGCTGAGGCAGGAGGATCACTATGAGTTCAAAACCAGCCTGGGATACACAGTGAGTTCCAGGTCAGTCTCAACTACACAGTGAGACCCTGGCTCAAAAAAACAAAAAACAAACAAACAAAAGACTGACTAACCCCATATGAGGATCCTATCTCAAATTTGGGTTCACCTCCTAGAAAAAATATAATTCTACATTTTAAAAAGGGGTAGTGTTGGGCATGCCTATAATTCCAGCACTTGGGAGGCTGAGACAGGAGGATTGCTTGAGCCCAGGAGTTTGAAGCTAGTCTAGGCAACACAGCAAGACCTCATCTCAAAACAAAAACAAAAACTCTGTTAAGTATCTCTTCCAAGACAAATATGCCAACTGTAGCCCACTTAGTCCCTGGAATCTCCCAATATCTGACCTGGCTTGCCCCACATGGTACTGGCCAAATCCCTGACTCTGTCTGATAGTGCCACTCCTCCTCATCTCTCAAACCCAAGGCTATAGCCCTGACATCTCTGCTTCTCCTGCAGTGGTTACCTTCACTTTGGTGAATGGCTCCACATACCTATCCCATCACTCAAGCCGGAAGCCTGGGCCTCAGCCTCCGCCCCCATTCTCCTCTTTTTCTTGATCCCTCCCCACCCTCGCATCCAACCATGGCACTCTTCAAACTGTCATCACCTGTAAAGTGCATGGTCTCCCCTTTGAGACAGAGTACCAAGAATCTTTCTCATTCATCACTGTACTCTTGGAGTGGAGCACAGGTCCTGGCTCGCAACAGGTGACAAATACATATGTGTTACAAAGAAAGAACTCATCTGCCGCGTACTTTTCTCTGCCCAGACACCCACTCTCAGCACATTTCCGGTCAGTTCTCACACGAGACAAGCCTAGGCATATGCGAGAGGTAGAAGCAGACAACTTACCGTCGTTCATACTCCATGTCCTGATAGGCCCTACGGGGGCTGCTGGGGCCCCTTCTCAGCCGCTGGCTCCGTTTCACTTCCCAGCCACCCCCGCTGCTGCCACCATGATCTGCCAGCCTGGGTGATGCCTCCCGCAGTGATTCTGGGGAAAGCAGAAGAAAGAAAGGGTTCAGGGCAGCTGGGGCAGAGAAGGCCACCTTGCGAGACTATCCTTGTCGAGGATCTTTGCTGACTCTTACCCAGGGACTGTTTCCCAACTCCTAGTGTTCCTGTGTGGAGCAGGCAGGCAGCCTCTACTTGGCCTGCTCCTTCCTGTTCCCACAAACATGAGTCGAGAGCCCACTGCCCTAGGAAACAGCAAAGCCGTCATCACACAGGGGGCATCTTGGGAGAGACCTCATGGCACCCATTGTGGGATCAAGATTTTGCCACTTGAGACTGGTAGACAAGTCCAAGCCCTAGGCTGTCTCAAGGATGCCTCCCAGTGTTGAATGACTTCCAGAGTCCTCCCCCCGCTCTCACTAGGCTCCTTCCACCTGCCTAGTTCATTGTCCCAACAAGATGCTGACTGCCTGTGACAAGGCAGCCAGAAACCATGAAAAGCTGTTAGGAATGTGTGTAAAGGGGCTAACTTGGCAAAGAGACAGCTGCCACTTCCCTGCGCTCTTGGTCAACACAACCCTAGCCCTCATACATGACCGGGCCCATGCTGCCCGGTCCCAAGGTGGCTCTGTCCCTAGGGATCTGAGGCCACGTTTTCCAGAAGCAAAAGGGGCCCTTTCCCAGGCTGTTCTGCTGCAATGGGAGAGCATGAGGGAGCCGTGCATTCACCTCTGAGAGCTGCCTGTGATTCTGAAGGAAGTCCCAAGAACCATGTGACCCAGAAGGGGTCAGAACCTATCCCAGAGTCTTCAGGCCCGCCCTCTGAACAGAAATCACGTAAAGCCAGCCGGTTACAGCACCTACTCCACACCAGGTTTCCACCACGCCTTTTCTCCATGCACACATGTGAGCATGAGCATGAGCGCGCGCGCGCACACACACACACACACGCACACATACTCACACCCCAATTTTCTCTTCCTCCTCAGGCCACAGGGAACCAGAGTTACCTGCTCCTGATATGGATAAGTTAGAATCACAAGCAGGAGCCCTAGTGGCTGAAGGCCAGACACAACCCCCCCCAACTCTTGCTAAGGGGCCAGAGGCTAACACTGCAAGAAGCCAAGTTACAGATACAAGCCCCCACACAAATAGAGGCCAAAAACCACACACAGAATCCTCACTAAGGTCTGTCATCACACTGAGCCCCCTTTCAAAGCGTCGCTGATACTAACTCTTCCCTAAAAGAGACACAAGTCACATACACATTCCCTGTGCCCGGCTCCGCACTAAGTGGGTTAGGGCCTGTAACAAGACAGCCACCTGAAGGAGAAGGACCAGAGTCACAGATACACACCCCAAGGATAAAGACCAGGGTCACTTTCTCTCCCCCCTCCGCTCACCGCCCCCGTGCACAAGGACCACAGCCACAGAGCATTTCCCCGTGGACAGCTAAGTGCCAAAGTAACACAGAGCAGCCAACACCCCCACCCTCTGTGGACAAAAAAGAAAGTCACAGACACGCGCCTTCCCACGGATAAAGTTCGATGGAGTAACCCCCGTAAGCCCCAGGAGCCCGCTCCTACCCGTCTCTCCCTTCCCCCAACCCGCGTGCGCCTAGCCCGTGTTCAAATCGCGCACACGCTTTCACTCTCACGAGGGGTAGAGGACCCCCCCGCTTCCGACCGTGCACGCATCCTTCCCCAGCTCGGAGCGATCCGCCATTGCGCCCGTTCGCCCCCAACCTCCGCCCTGGGTCCCTTACCTCCGCCCCCACGACCAGCGTCGACGCTCACCTTCTCGGCCCGGGCTGTCAAGGGAGGGCTCCCAGGCATCCCCTCGGCCCGCCGCCACCTCTTGCAACTCTCCCAGCTCAGCAAAGGCCGGTGCGCACCACGATCCAGTCCACGGTGGCGGGAGGAAGGGAGGCGCGGGGGAGGGGAGAGGCGCCAGGCGCGCTGCTCTCCCAGGGAAAGTCACTGCCGCCTACTCGCAGCCGGGCCGCAATCACCAGCACAAAATGGCGACGAGGAGAAGGGAGCCGGCGCTCCGACCACCATCCACCTACTAAGGGAGCGCGCTCTGGCCGGCCCTGTCTATTGGTGGCCTCCTTTTTTCGACCAGCCCTAGCCACCTCTGATTGGCAAGAGCATGCCACCTCCTTGTGACCGTCCCACAAGTCCAGAGAAAGAGTAGCTATTGGCCAATCCCTCAAGGCCCGATTTTTAGAAGCGGGGCTTCCTTAGAAGTTGAAAGACAAGAGGAAGCTCCACCTCTTTCCCCAAAGGGCCATCCAGATGTCGCCTCTTTCTTCCTATCAAAGCAATCAGCAGACCTATGAAGACGAAATTCCTCAGCCTGATCGAGAGAATGATTGGTCCCATAAGGCCAGGATACGGAGAAGAAAGAGGGCTCTCACTGGAAACAAATTGCGACTCAGTTTCTTTTCAGCGAGGTGAGGGCAGAGTGACAGGCGCGCTAGGGTCCATTACGGCTGCGCGCAGTTGCATTTCCGTCCCCGCCCCACAGGACCTACGGCGCAACCTGTCATGGCGGCTGGGCTCTTAGGGTTGTGCGCTCGTCGCCTTTTGGCAGCAGCGGCGACGCGTGGGCCCCGGGCTGCCAGCGTTCGCTGGGAATCCAGCTCCTCCAGGGCTGTGGTCACTCCGATCACTGTGGCCAGAAAGCGGGCGCCAGAACCGGCCGCACAATGGCAGGAGGACCCAGAACCCGAGGAAGAAAACTTATATGAGAAGGTGAGAGGGAAGGGGAACGGGGACGTCGGAGGGGTCATTTGGGAACTGGCCGGCGCTGCGCCATAGAGGACGTTTTTGGGCAGCTGACTAAATCTTCGAGGACCTGGGAATGCTGCCTATGTTGGTTTTCAACTTTGTAGCCTGGTAATCTTCGTCCACAGCAAGAGCTGGGATTGGTTTTGTTTTACAGAAGTCAAATCTGAAGTGGATAGCCTCATTAGAAAAAATGTAGTCGTGGCATCACTACACGCTGATAGTTTAGCAGTTCTACTTGCTCGGGACCACCCTTTGTTCTAAGCACTGTGTATATTAACTCATCTAGTCGGCGAAACAACCAATTTTGAGGTCGGGGCTGTTAGTCCCATCCTACAGATAAGAAAACTAAAGCACAGAGATGTTAAATTGCTTGTTCAAGCTCGATGAATAGTATGCGGTAGAACCAGTATTTGAGCCCGGAGTTACTGGGTCTCGAGTGTTGTATTGATAGCAGAGTTTCTGGGGTCAGACAGCTCGTGTGACCTTGGGCAAGTAGCTTAACCACTTGGTACCTCAATATCTTCATAAACTGGTAAAAATAATAACACATCTTAAAAAATAAGATGCACCTGCCTCATGTGTTTAACTGAGTCAAATGCTCAAAGCAGCAGCTGACACTTTGAAAGTACTGCACTCGAATTAGGTGTTTGTTATTGCCACTTTCTGCCTCACTGGGATGTTGTAAAGTTTGTGTATTTGAAAAGGCCCCACACTACTGGTACAATGGCATACACCTGTACTTCCAGTTACTTGGGAGGCTGAGGCAGGAGGATCTCAAGTTCAAGGCAAGCTTAGGCAATTTAGGGAGACCCTGTCTCAAACAGGGCTGGGGATGTAGCCCAGTAGTAGAGTGTCCCTGGGTTCAGTCTGCAAAAGGAAGAAGAAAAAACCCTGATACTTAACCTCTGTTTGAGCGGCTTAGACATACAGGATGCTATAGAATAACTGGATGAAAGTTAACTTGGCTGTAGGGTGGTATTTTATTAGGTTGAGCCATAGGAAATTGCCAATATGCAGCCATTTTTGACCTATTAAAATAGCAGTTTCCTGTGGTTCAACTTAATAGAAAAAATGGCTAGGGAATGCCTGCCTCCTAATGGAATTGTTGAAGCCAAAACCTTCAATGAGGCAATGGAGGCAGTCATGACTGGATCTGGGGGTAAAGGCTTTCTAGGCAGAAGAACAAGTGGGAAGGGTCTTTGGTGGGTAGGAACTTGACACGTCCTAAGAACAGAAGGAGAGGAATTTAACGTAGAAAGAGAGATTGATTTGAGAGATTATTCAGAGCCAGCATGTAGCTTTAAAGAAGCCGGAAGACATCATTGATCTTTTCTTCTCCACAGAACCCAGACTCTCATGGTTTCGATGAGGATCCTGTCATAGATGTCTGGAACATGCGAGTTGTCTTCTTCTTTGGCTTCTCCATTGTTATCGTCTTTGGCACTACCTTTGTGGCTTACATGCCTGACTTTAGGTGCAAGGGGTGTCCCGAGAGGGGTGGATGAAGGCAGAGGCAGGGTGGAAGTTGGAGGGGCCTTTGCTGGAAATTTTGTCCTTTCACCACTGGGGCGTGGGGAGCTGAGGGGCGCAGGTGTTTGGTGACCCTTCCACACATCTGCCCCCCTCTAGGATGCAGGAGTGGGCCCGCCGAGAAGCCGAGAGGCTTGTGAAATACCGAGAGGCCAATGGGCTCCCCATCATGGAATCCAACTGCTTCGACCCCAGCAAGATCCAGCTGCCAGATGATGACTGACCAGTGTGGACCTCAAAAAGAGCCACCTTCTCCACTCCCTGCCTGCCATTCTGCCCTCTCCTCAGGGCACATAATTAAAGGGATTGAACAATCCGACCGGCTCCTGTTGCTTTTCTTAAGGGAACATGGAGATGGGAATGTCACAAACCTTAAAAGCCTTTGCAGCCTTTCCTGGGTGTTTTATCTGTTGCTGCGTCACAAACACCCAAAAGCTTAGTGACTTAAAATCACAAAGTAGTATTCCCTTTCATAGTCCTGTGGGCCACATGATCCCAGCTGGGTCACTCTTCTTGAGGTCTGAGTTGATTGCACTTAGATGGTGGCTGGGGCTAGTCATCTGAAGTGCAGATGGGCTGGATATCCCAGGCAGATTCTCCACCCACACGTCTGGCACTTCCGCCCTCTCCCACTGGCCTCCCTGCCTCAGAATAGCCCAGGCTTCTTATAGGGTAGTCCAGGGCCCCTCTGTATGAGGGAGCAGTTATGGGAAAAACTGATGGCATCTGCCTTTAGAAACAAGCTACCGTGCTGGGACCCTCTGACATTTGAAGACAGCCCGGCTACCAAAAGCCTGGGGGTGGTCTGTGAGAGCAGGGCTTTTCCATTGCTGAAGATGAGTGTTTGTGGTCCCCCCACCCATTTTTCTCTGGGCTTTGGGGCTTCTGCCTCTGGTGTCTCAGTGAGTCTGGATACTTCTGTCATCCCTTCTGCCCCAAATCTGGGCGGCCTCTAACACACATCTCAGCATAGGATGTAGCTCAGTACTGAGTGCTTCCTAGCATGTGAGGCCCTGGCTTCCACCCCTAGCACAGTGGGGTGTGTGTGTGTGTGTGAGAGAGAGAGAGAAGTCACATGAACAAACCCAGGAAGTTCCTTTCCTGTCTTCCCTGTACCCTCAGCCTCACACACTCTCCAAGAAGATGCCCACACCATGTGGACATCCAAACTGTGAACCAAAATAAATCTTTTTCTTTACCCAGTGTTCAGTAACCACCACAGAAAACACTAAGAAAGTGATTTATGACATACATAAATGCATACATATTTCTGTTCAGTATAAACCTAGGAGTGAAGTTGCTGGGTCATGGTATGAGTATGAGCAACTGTGGATTGTCTATTATAACATTTTATATCCAGCACTGTTCGATACAGCTGTTCTAACTTGTTTTAAATTTGCATTTTCCTGATAACTAATGGAGTTTAGCATCTTAGATACTTACGGATTATTTGTACATTTTTTTATCAAGTATCAGAGCATCTTGTCTAATTTACTATTAGATTTTTTTTGTCTTAAAATTTTCATTTGTAGGAGGGCCAGGTGTGGTGGCACATATCTATAATCCCAACACTTGGGAGGCTGAGGCAAGAAGATTGCCATGAGTTTGAGGCCAGACTGGACATGGCAAGACCTTGTCTCAAGACAAAAAAAAAAAGATCAAAAATTGATTCATAGGAATTTAAAATACTTTCTGAGTATGAAAATGTCTCACATTTTAGCTATATAGATTGCCAATATTTTATCCCAAACTACCTTTTGATAAATAAAGATTCATAATTTTAATACAACTTGTGATAATTAACTATTGTTATCAGTTTGAACAATAAACACCAACTCATTGGCTTAGCACAGTTCTGGGTGTGACCAAATGGTTTTACTAAAGATGGAAGACTCACCCTGGGTCTTGTCACCTGAATGGAATAAAGAAGGAAGGCTCACCTCTATTTCTTAGGAGGAGCTCCAGTCTTCACCTTCACTTTGGATGTCAACTCCAGACGCTTTGGCTTCCTGATAGGGACTCACACAGGGTTCTACAGTGAACTTCAGGCCTTCAATATTTGACTGGATCCTTTGGATCTCCAGCACACAGACAGCCCTTTTGCACTCTGTCACCTGACTCCGCAGGCCGCTATTGTGAACCTACCTTGTAAATCCATATACAGTATATCTATATATCTATCTTATATTAATCTGTTTCTCTAGTGAGCACTGACTGATACACAACCCAAAGAATTTCTTTTGTGGTTAGTGCTTTTTGGGTTTAATTTGAGAAATCTTTTTCTGCCCAAAAGTCATTAATATATTCTATATGGTTTACTAGAAACTTTATCATTTAGATTTTTCACATATGTATTTATAATTGAGGGGGAACTTATTTTTATGTATAGTATGAAGTAGGGATCAAAATTTTTTTCTATATGGTTAGGTAATCAGGCCTCTATGTTACTGCAAAAACCATTCATTCTTATTGCTGGGTGTGGTGGCACATGCGTGTAATCCCAGGACGCTGGAGGCTGAGGCAGGATGATTGCTGTAAGTTCAAGACCACCCTGGGCTACATAGTAAATTCCAGGTCAGTCTCAACTGCATAGTGAGACCCTGTCTCAAAAAGCCAAAAACAAAAGAACCATTCATTCTTCATTGCTCTTTATTGCCACCTGTATGGCAAGTGTTTATACTTTGTATTAAAATTTGTTTCTTTTTCTTTCTAGTACCTGGGATCAAACTCAGGACCTTGCCCTGGAGAGGCAGGCACCCATAGCACCACTGAGCTGAATCTGCAGCCATTCTCTTTCTGGATACTCTATTAAAACAAATAGGCCAACTAAGACCACCTGCCTGTTTTTGTAAGTCAGTTGTCTTAGAGCCCGGACATGACCATCTATTTTTTGTCACTTTCTGCTCTAGAGTCTCGAATCACGACTTCCATTTTGCTCACTATCTCTATGGTTATCTGGGAAATTATTTCTGTTTTGAATTTTTGTAGAGCCTGATTGATCTGTTTTGTTACTTCCTGTGCTTTGAGTTCAGGGTGTCCTGGTGGTTCACTATCAGCCTTTTCATCCTCATTTGCCCTACTGTTTGCCATTGGTGAACTGGAAGTCTGTCCTGGTGTCTTGCTTAAATGTTTTCTCATTTTTTTTTTTTTTGTTGTCGGACTGTCCTTGGTTTAATCTCTGGGTTATCACCCAAATCTTCCTGATATAGTTCCGCCCTAGCTTCTGTGTCTCTAACGACCCACGGACATTCTCATCTTCAAAACATCAGAGAAAACAGCTCATCAAATCAACTGCAATGCTTTACCCCAACTGATACAATCAGCAACACATTAAGATCAAGCACAACTTGGACACTGACCACCTGTGGTAGTCACTAGTCTATCACCCTTAAATCATTTGAATTAAATTGAAATCAAGAAGCAGTCCAGAACATGTCTGCAGTGAACACAATTTCAATATAGTGTATTTACCATTTAATGTCTCAGACAGAGCGAGGATGCAAGACCCCTGATCTCACTTAGCTGATGGCTGAACCCCCTGACGCTGACTGACCTCGGGCTGCAAGGCCCAGATTGAGTTCCTCATCCTTCTGAATGGTTGAATTCCACACCGTTCTATTACAGGTTTCCCACGCCCTTTCTTTAAAGATGTTCAAAGTTGGGAACAAAGAAAAATACCCTTGATGACCACCTCTGTCTTTGCAGAGTGTGTCCAAAGACTGGCACAGTCAGGAAGTCAGAGAGTGCGGCGGGGGGAGGGCTTATACCTTCCCGGTGCTTGAGCGATGGCGGCTGGGTCGGGAGGTGGCGTGGTTCTCCTTCCCGCGGTGGATCGGGGCCCAGCCTACCTCCCGGCGCTTGAGCGATGGCGGCTGGGTTGGGAGCAGGCGTGGTTCTCCTTCCTGCGGTGGATCGAGGCCCAGGCTTCCTTCCGGTGCTTGAGCGATGGCGGCTCCTGGCGCTTGAGTGATGGCTGCTGGCTGTTCTGTTATTTTTTATCCTTAAATTGTTCTTGCATGGATGCTGCACTTTTTTTGGGGGGGTACCAGGGGTAGAACTCAGGATCTTGGTGCTTGTGAGGCAGGCATCGGAACCACTGAGCTAAATCCTTGGCCTCAATGCTGTACTTTCTTAATTGCTGACGCTTTATAACTGAACTTAATTCTTTTGGGGGGGGTTTGCTTTGGGGGTTTGTTTTTTGTTTTTGTTTTTGAGACAGGGTCTCACTATTGTAGCTCAGGCTGCTCTGGAATTCACTATATAGCCCAGGCTAGCCTTTTTTTTTTTTTTTTGAAGACAAGGTCTCACTATGTAGTTGAGACTGACCTGGAACTCACTTTGTAGCCCAGGCTGGTCTCCAACTCACAGCGATCCTTCTGCCTCATCCTCCCAAGTGCTGGGATTACGGGCGTGCACCACCACGCCCAGCTAAACCCAGGCTGGCCTTGAATTTGCAGTTATCCTCCTGCCTCAGCCTCCTGAGTACTGGAATTACAGGCATGCATCACCACACTCAGCTGAGCTTGATTCTTGGTAGACTAAACTTTCTAATTTTAGTCTTCAAGATTGTTTTGGCTTTTTTTGTGGCTCTGGGTATTGAACCCATGGCTTTGACATTGACCTACATCCCCAGCCCTTTTTTATTTTTAATTTTGAGGCAGTGTCTCACTAATTTGCCTAGGTGAGACTTGAACTTGAGATCTTTCTGCCTCACCCTTCCTTAGTGCTGGGGTTACAAGTGTGCACCACCATGTCTGGCTTGCTTTGGCTATTTTTTGGTCTATGTTCGTACACACAAATTTCATTCAGACATATTTAAAAATGCCTTTATGCAAATTTCATTAAAATTTAATAACTTGTTTTATACAGTACTTAATATGTAATGTAAGTCTTTTCTTAAATATTCTTCTGTAACATTTAAAAAACTACAGTGAGCCTACTTTGATCTGGTTTTGAATTCCTTTTAAGCACAAACGCTTTTTTTTGTGTCCAGTTTCTTTCATTCAGGGCAATGTTTGTGAGACTGATATGCATTGCTGTATATATTAGTTTGTTCATCCTCCTTGCTGTACTTATTTAATTGTGTAGACATCATTGAAATGTTGCTGGGCATTTTAGTAGGTTCATTTTGGGGGCTGTTGAATCATTCTGTGAGCCTTTAAAAAAATGTTGTGGTGCTGGTAGTGGAACCCAAGGCCTCTTACCTGAGCTGCACTCCTCAGCTCTCTGAACAATCCTGTAAGTACTGAGGATTGAACCCAGGGTCTCAGGTATGCTAGGCAAGCTCTCTATCACCAAGTATATCCCAGCCTTGTGCACATATTTTGATGGACATATACATTCATTTGTCTTGGGCATATATGTAGGAATTAAAATGGCTAAGTCACGGGGTAGACATGTGATCACCATGTCATACCATCCTAGTGAGTGACTGACTCTTTGAGGGGCTGGGGATGTAGCTCAGTGGCACCATGCCTGCCTAGAAAGTGCAAGGATCCCTGGTACCACCAGGAAAACAAAAATTTTTTTGAGACAGTCTCACTGAATTGCCTAGAATGGCCTTGAACTTCCAATTCTCCTGCCTCAGCCTCCCAAGTAGCTGGGATTACAAATATACAGCACTGTGCCAGTTAAACAGAGTACTTGTTTTTCTGTCTTTTTGAAACTGGGTCTCAAAAAGCCTGGCTTTTTATTAACTATGTAGTACAGGCTGGCCTAGAACTTTCAGCGATCTTCCTCCCTCAGCCTCCCAAGTGCAGAGATTACAGGTGTGTGCCACCATGCCCAGCAAAACAGAGCATTTTTTTATGCACAAGGCCCAGTGAGCAAGACAGACAAAGTTCTTGAAGCAGGCACGGTCATTTCTCTGCTCTGCTCATTTATTCATCCATACCGCAGACATATATATATAGCAAGGGCCTATGTGTGACAGAGGATATAGGAGTGGATGAAACCCTGTCTCAAAAAGACAAAAAATAAAATAAAATAAATAACAATTTAGAGTAATGATAATTACTAGATGAAAATTCTGATACCTATAGATGTTAAAAAGAAGAAGCAGAAGGAGCTGGAAATTTAGCTCAGTGGTTCCACTGCCTGCCTCGAAAGCACAACGTCCTGAGTTCGATCCCTGGTAC
>NW_022900951.1:41464531-41490614 GCF_012274545.1 Fukomys damarensis | reverse complement strand
AAAAAAAAAACAAAACAAAAAAAACAAAAACAAGAAGCAGAAAAGGGTATAGATGGATGCCTGTGAGTTTGCATATTTGTGTGTACATATGGGAGCATGCATGCACTTGTGGCTTAGCACATACACGTACGTGCATATGCAGCGATTGTAGCTAGATTTGCCAGGGAAAATGCCTCACTGAAAGATGCTGGCAGGCTGGGGATATAGCTCAGAGGTGAAGTGCTTGCCTAGCATGCACAAAGCCTCAGGAAGTACAAAGAAAAAAAAAAAAAGAAAAACAGGATGATATGGAGAAAGACCTGTGGGAAGTGTCTAAGTAAGGAGAGAACTTTGAAACAAGAACTAAGTTCTCAAGATAGTCTAACAGTAGTTTGGAGCACAGCCTTGGGAGCCAAGACTACCTGGGTTCAAATCCCAGCCCCTCCATATCAGATGTGTGACCTTATGTCCTTATTCTCCTCTGGAAACTGGGACTAATGATAGTAACTTTTTTTTGTTTTTGTTTTTGTTTGTTTTTTGAGACAGGGTCTCACTATGTAGTTGAGACTGACCTGAAACTCACTATGTAGCCCAGGCTGGTCTCGAACGCACAGTGATCCTCCTGCCTCAGCCTCCCAAGTGCTGCGATTACAGGCGTGCGCCACCACGCCCAGCTATAGTAACTATTTTATAAGGATATTATGATGGTTGATGGGCATTTACAACATCGCCAGACACAGATTAGCTGTTTGTAAATATTGGCTGAATAAATGAATTTTAGTAATTAATGTAGTGATCATGGACATATTTAAAATAAGTACCCTTACAAAATGAGATTGTGGCTGGGCACAGACCTATAACCCCAGCTACCTGGGAGGCTGAGGCAGGAGGACTGAAAATTCAAAGCCAACCTTGGCAATTCAGCAAGGCCTTGTCTCAAAATAAAATAGAAAGGAGTGAAGATTCCTCACAAAACTAAAACTAGAGGTTCCATTTGACCCACCTAATCCCCTTCTTGGTATCTGTCCGAAAGAATTAAAAGAATCATACCACAGTGATACATGCACACCCATGTTTGTAGCCGCACAGTCTGTAATAGCTAAATCTTGGAAACAGCCCAATTGCCCATCAACTGGACACTGTATACAGAAGATGTGATTGTTTTGCACAATGGAGTACTACTCTGCCGTAAATAAGGATAAGCTTGAGACATTTCTAGCTAAATGTTGTTTTGTTTTTTTTGGTACCGGGGATCGAACTCAGGACCTTGCACTTGTAAGGGAGGTGGCAGCACCACTGAGCTAAATCCCCAGCCTATTTCTAGCTAAGTGGATGCACCTTGAGACCATACTCTAAAGTGAGATAAATGGGACACCCATGTTTAAGTACCCCATTGTTTCTCTGGTGTGAGAAACTGAAAGTAAGAATAAGGATCAAAATGTATAATAGATACTGGGAAATGGGAAGAAAATGTTCAAATGGGAAGGGGAACAAGGGAGGGCGATGGGGAAAGGAAAGAAGGAATAAAAACAAAAGAAGGGAAAATGGCAATAAAGCTTTTGTAATTAAGGAGGGAAAGAGGGGTTAAAGGAAGGAAAGGGGATTGGGAAAAAAGAATCAAGATATGTACAGGTACAAATTCCATATGATGAATGTGATCCATATGTATATCTAAAATGTACCAATAAAATTGATTTTAAATCAGAAAAAAAGAGGGAAGCTGGGCATGGTGGCACATGCCTGTAATCCCAGCAGGAAGCTGAGGTGGAGGAAGGAGCACCACGCTTAAGGGTAGCCTGGGCTACACATTGAATTCAAGGCCAACGTGAACAGCTTAGAGAGCCTGTCTCAAAAATAGACAGATAGTGAGCACTTTGGGAGGATGAGACAGGCAGATTGTAAATTCAGGTCCAGCCTGAGCAATTCATCAACTTAGAGAAACCCTGATTTATTGATTTATTTATTTTTTCCTCATGGAGTTTATTGGTACATTTTAGGTATACAGTACAGTTACATTCATATTGGGAACTTGTACCTTTACATGACAGGTCTTGGTTCTTATTTTTTCCCCTTGTCCCTGCCCTCCCTTCACCCCCTCCTCCCCTCTCCATTTACAAACATTTTATTTCCATGTGTTCATTTTCTCCTATTTGGAGAAACCCTGATTCAAAATAAAAAATAAAAAAAAGGACTGAGGGCATAGCTCTTGGTGAAAGCCCTGAGTTTAGTTCTCAGTAGCAGAAGGAAAAAAAAAAAGGGGCGGAGAGCAGAGCGGGCTGGGGATATGGCATAGTGGTAAAGCACCTGCCTGGCTAGCATTCATTAGCCCTCGGGTACCATCCGCAGTACCGAAAAACAAAACAAAAACAAAAGCAAAACAAGGTGCCAGGCACCTTTAATCCCAGCCCTCAGGAGGCCGAGGCACTGTGAGTTTGAAGCCAGTCCCAGCTACATAGGGAGTTTCGGGCCAGCCTGAATTACATAGCCAGACCTTGTCTCAAAAAACAAAAACAAAACCAATAACAAAACAAAGCAACACACAGTTTCTACACCTATAATATGGGGACAATAAAGGTACCTCCCCATGAGGATTAGATGAGATAATATATGCAAGTCATTTAGAATCTTCACAGAATGTCTAACCAGTCAATAAATGTGAGTCAAGAGCTGGGGGTGTAGCTCAGTGATAAAGCACATGTGTAAGGCCCCAAGTTCCATCCCCAGTACCACAAAAATTAGATGTTGAAGTATTTTTGCAAAATTGCTCACAATTTTCTCACAAAACAGCTAGGAGAAAAAGGATCACATTTCTATGCAATGCATAATGAATGCTACTGGTATTAACAAAATAATGCTGTACTTAATTGCATTTGTTATCACACTTTCTATCTTAATTTCACTGTTATTATTAAAATTAATAATTACTAATATTTATATCACCTACCAGACATTCATATTGTGGTTTTTAAGATGAATAAAGTGATAACTCTTTTTTTTGAAACAGGTTCTCACTATGCAGTTCAGGCTGGCCTTGAACTCACAGTGATTCTCCTGCCTCAGCCTCCCGAATGCTGGGATTACAGGTGTGTGCCACCATGCCTGGCCAACATTCTATAAATAGGTCCAAAGTATCATAAATATATCAACAGTTGATGATTAAATATGTTTGCTTGGAATTTTAACTTAAAAAGCCAGCAGCAATACAATTCATACAACTTTTAAAAATATAAACTAGAATAAAGCATGAAAATAAAATAGTAAAATAGCAAATTAAAGTTATAAGGTAAAAAAACTAAGTGAAAATTAAAAGTAAAAGGTCAAGCTTAGAAAAAAAAAATAAAGGTTCAATAAAGTTGCACTTTTCCAAACTAAAATTTGAATAAAAATCTCACCTTTCTTTTTCCCCGTCAAGTTTATTGGTTTCAATGATAAATATACTCTTCATGCATATCCCTTGCAGCCTCTGCTTTGCTAAGACTCTGAAGTCACAGTGTCCTCACCTGGAATGCGCTTTCTGCCTTTTGCAAAAAGTTCTACCTGCCTTACAAAATTGGCCTCTTTGGAAAACTTCTGTTTTTTTTTTTTCTTTTTATTGAGTTTATTGGTACATTTTAGGTATACAGTACAGTTACATTCATTATTGGGATCCTGTACCTTTACATGACAGGTCTTGGTTCTCATTTTTTCCCCTTGTCCCTGCCCTCCCTTCACCCACTCCTCCCCTCCCCATTTACAAACTCTTTATTTCCATTTTTTCATTTTCTCATATTTGGAAAACTTCTGTTTTGAAATAAAGAGCTCAGAGAAATCAGTTTGGGATCTGACTCTGTAAAAAGTTTTTTGTTTTGTTTTGGGTTTTTGTTTTGTTTGTTTGTTTGTTTGTTTTTGAGACAGGGTCTCACTATGTAGTCCAGGCTGGTCTTGGACTCACTGTATAGTCCAGGCTGGCCTTGAACTCGCAGCAGTCCTCCTGCCTCAGCCTCTGGAGTGCTGGGATTACAGACATGCGCTACAATGCCTGGCTGATTCGTCAAATTTTAAGCAAACACACATACACAGGCTCACGTGCACGCTCCATTTCCTGTACCAGGACTGAACCCTGTTGGTCTGGATGAAAGCCACCTTAGCTGTATAGGAGAAAATCAAAACCACAGTACTTCCAGTCAGTCTTAACTATTTTGGCCCTGCCCCTGGATTTTTGTGTTTTGGTACTGTGGCTACGTAGAAATTGAAAGGGCCTGTGTTGTCTACTGCACAATTACAGCCACGAAAACCAAAACTGTCCGGCTGCCTCCCTTTCTGGGTGACATCGGGAGCAGAACAAGAGGCTGGGATGAGCTCAGAGGTTCTTTCCTGGCTCGCCTGTCTATACCAGCAGATGAGTGGGAAGCGACAGAGCCAGTTACAACATATCTGCGGCCGGTGACAGTTCCTTGGGTTCATCAACGGTTTTTCGGAGTAGCTTTGACATCTTTAAAGGGTGGACTTGAATTGTGTTCGCAGCCACCGCCGCAGCGCCATCGCTCTTCAATGCCAGCGATGTCTCTCTAGCTCAACGAGCTCCAGCTGAAGAAGAAGATAAGGAGGTCTGTGTATCATGGCTCATACAAAGCAGACTGCCCACAAATCCACTGGTGGTAAAGCGCCCAGGAAACAACGGGCTACAAAAGGCGCTCATAAGAGTGCGCCCTCTACTGGACGGGTGGAGAAACCCCATCGTTACGGACCTGGGACTGTGGCACTCCGATATCACAAATTCCCTTTCCAGCGTCTGGTGCGAGAAATTGCTCAGGACTTCAAAACAGATCTGGGCTTCCAGAGTGCAGCTATTGGTGCTTTGCAGGAGGCAGGTGAGGCCTATCTCGTTGGCCTGTTTGAAGATACCAACCTGTGTGCCAACCATGCCAAACGTGTAACAATTATGCCAAAAGATGTCCAACTAGCATGCCGCATACGTGGAGAGTGTGCTTAAGAGTCCACTATGGTGGGAAACATCGCATTCTCAAATTTTTTTTCTCTTCTTCCTGTTATTGGTAGTTCTAAATATTAGACTTTTTTTTCCCCATGGGGTCAAGAGGTACCTAAGTATATAATTGCAAGTGGAAAGTAGGGGACAGAAATCAGGTATTGGCAGTTTTTCCATTTTCATTTGTGTGTGAATTTTTAATACTAATACGGGGAGTAAAGCATTAATGCAAGTCAAAATGTTTCAGTGAACAAGTTTCAGCAGTTCAACTTTATAACAATTATAAATAAGCCTGTTAAATTTTTCTGGACAATGTCAGCATTTGGATTTTTTTAAAAAAACAAGTAAATTTCGGGCCGGGTGTGGTGGCGCATGCCTGTAATCCCAGCACTTGGGAGGCTGAGGCAGGAGGATCACTGTGAGTTCAAGACCAGCCTGGCTTCATGGTGAGTTACAGGTCAGTCTCAACTACATAGTGAGACCCTGTCTCAAAAAACAAAACAAAACAATAAATAAAAACAAGTAAATTTCTTATTGATGGCAACTAAATGATGTTTGTAGCATTTTTATCATACAGTAGATTCTATCCAGTCACTATACTTTTCTGAGTTGTCTTACATGCTAGTACATGTTTTTAATGTTGTGTCTTTCTGTGCTGTTCCCGTAAGTTTACTATTAAAATACATTAAACTGTTAAAAAAAAAAAGGTGGACTCGAAGCCGAGAGAGTGCTAGGTAGATGGATGAAGAGTCCCGAGGCTGTCCTGAGGCTCTGAAGTGTGCTGAGCTACAAGACGAAGGCTGACTGACAAGTAGGTTTGAACCCAAACCTCCTCTGTGCAAAAGGGCGGGGATTGAAATTTGACTGATGGCTTCTTCAACCAGTGAAAAAGTCTGAGCCAGAAGGGCCTGCTCATGTCTTTTGTCCATAGAGGGTAGGTTATCGCTTTGATTGACCCATGTATCATCCCATAAACATGTCCAATTGAGCTGGGAGTGGGACAACTGATTGAAGAAAAAGTGAGGTCTTGTCCTCAACCGGTCTCCCCCACTTCTCCCTCCTCCTTCCTGGGGATTGAACCCAGGGTCTTCACACTGAGCCACACCACCACCCCTTTTTTACTTTGAGACAGGGTTTCTCCTAAGTCACTAAACTGCTCTTGTGATTCTCCTACCTCAACCTCCCAGAGTATCGAACAGAGGCCTGTGCTACCACATCTGGCTACCCATGTTTTTTCGAGGCTGACTAGATGTAGCTGATGGAGTCTTCACTGCCAGATCACTGCTGCTATCCCCTGAGCTCTTACCATCATAGACTAGGCACAAAGTGAAGGACTCTGTGTTGCTCGCACAGACTACTTGCTCTCTGGCAGAGGTGTGCCTTTTGTTCCAAAGGCCACCAACACTGGGCCAGTGGTCAAGAAAGTGTTGGATAGGAGTCTCTGCCCCTTACCATGGGTGGGTGTCTGATACCACTGAATCCTCACAAGTGCAGCGATTAGAGTTAAGCACCAGCAAGGCAAGATGCACCAAAGACTGCCAGCAAATCAGCAGAAGCTAGGAAGAGATGAAGAGAGGTCTCATACAGGTTTCAGAGGATATGTGACCGGCTGGACGGCTTGACTTTCATCGTCTAGCTTCCAGAACTTCAGAGAACAAGCTTTTGTTGTTTTCTCCTTCAAATTTCTGTTATGGCAGCCCTAGGAAACAAATGCACTTTTCCCATAAAATAAATTGAGGATTTAACTAGCCTAGTCTCTTTTCTTAATTTTCGGTAAGAATTGATACAATGCTGAATTATGTGTGCCTTGAATGTTTTGTAGAACTCAAGTGTAAAGCCGTCTGGGCTTACTGCTTTGTTCTCTTTGTGAGAAGATACTTCCTCTCTTTCTCTTTGTCACTACCTTCCTTTTATTGTTTTGGTTTGCAGTACTGAGGACGGAACCCAGGGCCTCCCACATGCTAGGCACTCTACCATTCAGCTACCTTCCCAGCTCTTTTTAGTTTATTTTTAAAAACAGGATCTTGCTAAACTGCCCATTCCGGCCTCAGACTCATGTCTCAGCTTCCTGAGTAGCTGGGATTATAGGCATGTGCCACCACTCTCAGCTGTGAGAAGATTTTTGTTTTGTTTTGTTTTTTTGAGACAGGGTGTCACTATGTAGTTCAGACTGACCTGGAACTCACTATGTAGCCCAGGCTGGTCTCAAACTCACAGCGATCCTCCTGCCTCAGCCTCCCGAGTGCTGGGATTACAGGCATGTGCCATCATGCCTAGCTGAGAAGATGTTTCTTCAATAAGAAATGAAATATATATTTAGGCACCTGCTGTGTACCTCAAGCACTGAATATACAGGTGTCAACAAGACAGAAAAAGTCTTTGCTCTCAGGGTGCTGTCATGGGGAAAATAGATTTTATGTATATTTCCTAATCCATTGGTCATGATCAACAGGCATTTAGATCTGCGGGGCTGGACCACCACAGAAGGCCTGAGATGCACATTTGGAAGTGGATGGTATTTGAGACCAGAGGAGAAGATGAGTTTGTCAAGAAAGAATGTGTGCATCCCTTTACATAAAACTCTTTCGGACATAGTAAGCTCATCCTTGTACTATTTGTGCATCTCAGGTCTGTGATATCTTTTCTGGAAAAGTTTTTCTGGGCCTGGTATTTCTTCCTCTTTCAGTATTAGATAGAACTCACTGAGAAGGTCAGGCAGAATTTGCAGTACAATATTGAAGAGAGGTGGTGAGAGTGAGTATTCCTTATTCCTGATCTTATGAGGAAAGCTTTAAATTTTCACCATGAAGTAAGATATTAAATTCAGGATTTTTGGCCAGCCAAGGTGCTGTTTGCCTGCAATGCCAGCACTTTGGGAGGCTGAGGCAGGAGGATCACTATGAGTTTGAGGCCAGCCTGGGCTACATAGTGACATCAAGGCCAGCCTGAACTACAAAGCGAGACCCTGTCTCAAAAAAATAAATAAATAAAATGAAAAAGGGATGGGATATAGCTCAGTGTGAAAGTCGTGGGTTCAACCCCCAGTACCACAAACAAAACAACAAAAAACCACTCAAGTTTACTTACTTCAGATCTCCAGCATTCTCTGTATTAATCAGGATTCTTTAGAGAAACAGAAACAATGTGATATACTAGGATCTATCTATCTATCTTGTTATGGCTTGTATCTAACTGTCCAGCCAAAGCCTCATGTGGTCATAGGTGGGGCTTTTCCAAGGTAGCTGGATCTAGAATGTGTGATGCTGAGATTAAGGGTGCAACACTGGGATTAAGGGTGGTCCATCCTGAGTGTAAATGCTACCCACCCAGCCTGGATGGAATATAAGGGATGGAAAGAAAGCTTGCTGTTGCTATTACTTCTGCTGTTGCCATTGCTCACTACTTGCTACTTTCTTCCTGTCCTGCCATGCCATAAATTGTTTCTCCTCTGCCATGCCACCCTGCCTTGGAGCCAGCTGACTATGGACTGAAACCTCTACAAACTGTGAGCCAAATTAAACCTTCCTCCCTTAATCTTGGGTGTCTCTGCAAATCCAAAATTAACTAAGACAGCCAGGTGTGGTGGCACACACCTGTAATCCCAGTACTCGGGAGGCTGAGGCAGGAGGATCGCTGTGAGTTCTGAGTTCAAGATCAGCCTGGGCTTCATAGTGAGTTCCAGGTCAGTCTCAACTACATAGTGAGACCCTGTCTCAAACAAACAGACAAACAAACGAACAATTACCTAAGACATATCTGTATCTGTAGGGAGAGATTTTAAGGAATTGGCTCACCTGATAATGGAGGCCAGCAAAGTCTAAAATCTGCAAGGAGGGCCAGCAACCTGATGACCCAGATGAAGTTGATGCTGCAGTTGGAGTCTGGGGGCAGTCTTCTGGCAGAATTCCTTCACTGTCAGGTGTGGTGCTGCATGCCTGTAATGCTAGCACTCAGGAGGCTGAAGCAGGAGGATCAAGATCTAAGGCCAGCCTTGGCTACATAACAAGCTGAGGCTAGCCTGGACTATATAACAAATCTCTCTTTTAAGTCTCTCAAATGGTTGAACAAAGCCCACTACATTATAGAGGGTTATCTGGTTTACTCAAAGCCCACTGATTTGAATGTTCATCTCATCTAAAAGGTATCTTCAGAGACCTAGAATAGCAAAAGCCATCCTAGGCAACAGAGACATGGCAGCGCGTATAACAATTCCCAATTTGAAACTACACTACAAAGCCACTGTGATAAAAACAGCATGGTACTGGCAAAGAAACAGACCTGAGGATCAGTGGAACAGATTGGAAGATACAAAAACAACTCCAGATGTACTCGGCTACCTCATCTTTGACAAAGGAGCCGACCATCCTCACTGGAGGCAAGAGAGCCTCTTTAATAAATGCTGTTAGAAAAACTGGATTTCAATCTACCAAAGATTAAAACTAAATCCCTATCTTTCACCATGCATTAAACTAAAATCCAAGTGGATTAAAGATCTAAATATTAAAAAAGAAACACTAAACTTGCTGGAAGGTAAGTTAGGCAGAACTCTTGAAGACACTGGCATCAGAAAAGACTTTATGAACAAATCCTCAGTACCACGGGAACTAGCAGAAAGAATCAATAATTGGGATCTCACCTTGTTAAAAAGCTTTTGCACTGCAAAAGAAACCATCAGCAGAACTAAGAGACAACCTACAGTGTGGGAAAAAATTTTTACCAGCTGCTCCTCAGACAAAGGACTACTATCTAGAATATATAAAGAACTCAAAATAATCATCCCCCCCAAATATAAAGACCCAATCCAAAAATGGGCATCTGAAATGAACAGACATTTCTCAGACAAAGAAGTAAAAGCAGCAAGTAAATGTATGAAAAAATATTCCACATCACTGATCATTCGAGAGATGCAGATGAAAACAACACTGAGATTCTACCTCACCCCAAAAAGAATGGCTGCTATCAAGAAATCAAACAATAATAAATGTTGGCAGGGTGGTGGGGAGGAAAAAACTCATCTCCATTGTTGGTGGGAGTGCAGACTGGTGCAACCACTGTGGAAATCAATATGGTGATACCTCAAAGAGCTGGAACTAGAGGTTCCATTTGACCCAGCCATCCCTCTGCTGGGTATCTTTCCAAAAGAATTAAAAGAATCATACCACAGTGGTACATGCACACCCATGTTTATAGTGGCACAGTTTGTAATAGCTAAAACTTGGAAACAGCCCATTTGCCCATCAGTTGGAGACTGGATACAGAAGATGTAGTTTTTCTATAAAATGGAATACTACTCGGCGATAAAGAATGAGAAATTAGATTCATTCATAGGAAAACGGACACATATTGAGGATATACTCCTAAGTGAAATAAATAAGACACACATGTATAAATACCAAATAGTTTCTCTGGTGTGAAAAACTATAATAGTACATAAGATCCTAATGAGATAATTGACAATGTGTAATAGGAAGAGAAGGGCTAAAGGTGTAGTGAAAGTGGAAAGGGTAGGGGAAAGGGAATAAGGGAAAAGAAAAAATATGAGAAACTGAAAAAATGGAAATAAAGTGTTTGTAAATGGGGAGGGGAGGAGGGGGTGAAGGGAGGGCAGGGACAAGGGTAAAAAATGAGAACCAAAACCTGTTATGTAAAGGTACAAGATCCCAATAATGAATGTAACTGTACTGTATACCTAAAATGTACCGATAAACTCCATGAGAGAGAAAAAACAAAAGAAAAGGTATTTTCAGGACTGGGGATGTAGCTCAGTGGTAGAGCACTTGTCTAGCATGCACCAGGCCCAGCACTGAAAAAAAAAGCCCTTCACAGAAACATCTAGAATAATGTCTGACCAAACATTTTTCCCTTAAAGTCGGCATTAAGGCTAGGTCAAGGGATAATGTTAGTGTTAGGGTTGTGGTTAGATTTGGGATCAAGGTAAAGGTCAGGTTGAGGGAAACAGTTAATTTCATTATTAGTAGGAATGGTGGAACACGTCTATAATTCCAGGTACTCTGGAGGCTGAGATGGGAGATCTCAAGTTTGAGCCCAGCCTGGGCAATTTAGCAAGACTCTGTCTCAAAAAAATAAAAATGGCGCTCAGTGGTAGGGGCCCTGGATTCGATCCTCAGTACAGCAAAAGAAAAAAAAAAAAGTAAAAAAATGTTATGACTAGGGTTAGTTTATGGTCAGGGTAGAGTGAGTGTCGATTTCAGGATCAATGTCAGACTGGGTCAAGCTTAAGTATGGTGGTACATGCTTGTAATCGCAGCACTTGGGAGACTAAGGCAGGAGGACTGCTTGTAGGTTTAAGACCAGCCTGGGCTACATAGACTCTCTCTCTCTCTCTCTCTCTCTCTTTCAAAAAAAAAAAAAGAATGAGTCAAGCTTATCGTCAGAGTCAATATTAGGGTTATGTTTAGTGTCAGTATCAGAGTTAGGTCAGGTTTTGGGTCAATGACAACATTCTGGTTTGGTTTAGATGAGGGTCAGATTCATTGTTAGGGTAAAGTTCAAATTTAGGGTTAGATTAGAGGTTAGAGTGAGGATCATGATTAGGTCATGTTTATTTATTTTTGCTTTTTTGAGACAGGGTCTTGCTCTGTAGTTCAGACTGGCCTTGAACTCACTATGTAGTCCAGGTTGGCCCCAAACTCACGGCAATCTTCCTCAGCCTCCCTCCTGACTACTGGGATTTAGGTAATGTTTAGGGTCTATTTTTTGTTTAGTTTTAGGATTAAGATTTTTAAATCATTTAATTATTTACTTTTGATTTTTTGAGACAGGGTCTCACTATCCAGTTCAGGCTGGCCTTGAACTCACTTTGTAGCCCAGGCTGGCCTTGAATTCATGGAGATCTGCCTCAGCCTCCTAGTGCTGGGATTATAGATGTGCACCACCACGCCTGGCTAGGATTAAGATTTATAGTCAGATTTAGAATCAGGCTTAGGGGTATGATTAGTGTGATGGTCGGGCTCATGGCCAGCGTCAGTGTTAGGGCTCAGTTTCAACTGAGGTCAATATTCAATTGTTTGATTTCTGGGTCTTGGTCAGGATTAGGTATGGGTTAGAAACAAGTCTGGGAATTTCCCTACTTGACATTGGCTAACTAGCTGGCTACAGCTGGGAGTGAGGAAGCATGTCCTAGGGACTCGGATCATCCCAGTTCCACAGAACACCTCTTCTGAAAGACTTCTGAACTTCCTGCATTGGCCCTCATGTACTTCATAGAGGCAACCCTCACAAGCAGCTGCAACTCTCACAAATAGCTGCCACAGCCTCTGCACAGGTCCCTGGACCTTCTGGTGTTGGTTCCACTCCTCCCTCACTGTCCTAGGTTAAGAATGGAGTTTACAGGGCTGGGGATTTAGCTCAGTGGTTCTGCCACCTGCCTCGCAAGCACAAGGTCCCGAGTTCGATCCCCGGTACTGCCCCCGAAAGGAAGAAGAATGGGGGTTACAGCCTGGCACATCCCTGTAATTCCAGCACTGAAGGAGGCTGAGGCAGGAGGATCTCAAATTTGACTCCCACCAAAACAATTTAGGTGGTTAGACAGCTTTAGTGACTGCTTGTGAAAATTGAGACTTAGCTTCTGCCAAAAAATGAGACTTTGTCTCTCTCCCTCTCTCTCTCTCTCTCTCTCTCTCTCTCTCTCTCTCTCATTTTTCTAGGTACTGGGGTTTGGAACTGAGGACCTCGTGCTTGCAAGGCAGGCATGGCACCGCTGAGCTAAATCCCCAGCTTGAGATTTGTCCCACGACTAAGAAGTAGAGGCTAGACTTTGTGGCTGAAATCAGAAATTAGCAGCTGGAGGGGTATGGACATTAGACTCCTAGGAGAGGAACTGGGGAATCTAGTACTGGTGGCAAAAATTGGAATTTATCTGCTGGAGGCAGAGATCCCAACTTGCTTCCTGGGAGGAGCAGTGAGGACCCAGGCTCTGGAAGAAGAGGCTAGAACTTAGTCTTTGAAGCAAAATGTAGATCTTAGGTTCTGGACCTAATAGTGTAGAGTTAGCATCTGCTGGTGGAACTGGAGAAGCAAGTTGGAAGTTGACATTGGGCAGGGGAAAGGCAGGACTTAGCAGTCTGGTAGGAGGAGTCTAGTATTAGTGCCTGGCCTGAGGACCTTGGACTTAATGTCTGATGCATGAGGGTCAATGTCCAGATCGTAAAGAGTCTGAGATTTTATCCTACTCGTAAGGTAAAAAACTTTCCTGTTTCATGAATGTCTGTGGAAGGCATGAGACTCCTTGGGTCAGAGATAAAGAACTCCACTATTCACAGGGAAAATAATAGAGCATCAGCATGATGTTTGTGCTGGTTTTACATGCTCCCAGATCTCAAGAGGGTGATGCAGGCAGGCCTAGATGCATGTCTGCACACATAGTGAGAGGAACACCGAGTGCGTGGAATTCATTGTTTTTCTAATATTGCATGCCTGTTTTTTTTTTTTATCTGAAAGATGTCATCTAATCTCTCATGGGAGCTGGCTCAGATGTTGCCTGTGTAAAAAGTGCTCAGGGCCTCGCAGTCTTGACATGCCTACCAAGATTGTGTGGGACTCTCCAAGACCCTGGCAGATTGCCTTTTGGCAAGTCAAGTGGACCAGATGGCCCGCTTTGTGAGTTCGACAAGATGTTCTGATTTGGGAGCTGACCTTAGGTCTGAGTTTGTAGGTTGACCAGATGTCTTAATTCACTGTGACCCAGATAAGCTTTTAAGAAGTCTGAATGAAGCTGGGCATGTGGTGCACACCTGTGATCCCCGCACTCCATAGGCTGAGGCAGGAGGACTGTTGCGAGTTTGAGGTCAGCCTGAACTGCATAGCAAGACCCTGTCTCAAAAAAAGGGGGGTTGGTCATTTAGGTAACTGACCAGAGAAGACTCACAGAGTGGAGGGGGTTCACGTTTATCATGGGGGAGCCTTCTAACTCTGGAGAAAGGGGCCAGAGCTTATGTTCTACTAGATTGAGTTCCAGGGGTCCCGGAGAGGACAGTAGAGCTACACTGGAGGCTTTTCCTGCACATGTGCTCAGATTTGCTTTTCAGAACCCTCTCTCATAGTCCTGGAGCTCCTCAGCCCACTCTCCAACCTGCCTGCCCTCAGAATGGGCAGGAAGTGACTAGGCTAGGAGGCCAGCCGGATATATTGGGGGCCATATTTTAGCCTTCAGAACATGACTGGTCTCCTGAGGGTCCACAATAAAGGACTCTATGCCCTCTCTGGAGCCCTAGGAGACCCTCTGTGCCAGCCCTGTTGCTCTTTCTCCTCTTTGATAAACAGGGATAGGAAGAAATCAAGTAGAGACCAGATAACTTGTGGACTGCAGTGAGTGTTGGGAATAAGGAGCAGGCCCCCCTGGGACTTCCGACCCACCGTGTTTCCTGGAGAGTCCCAGGGAAAAGGTTGGGTTTGAGCTCAGGCATTAAGAAGCAACTTTATGGGGTTGTTTATAATTCCATACTTTTTCCTGGATCCTGACCTGCTCATCATACCTGGATTGAATCCTGATTAATATCCCCAAACTGAGAACAGAGCTAATGCCAAACTAAACCCTGGGCGGCACACGTGGTACAGACCTGAATAACACTGCAAAGCCTATGAGAACTTCATTGACATTGAAACCACATCCACAGAAGATAGAATGGAACTTGTGGCCTGAACCTAACCATATAGATTGGCTGCTGAAACAAATATACCACATTCTTCAACAGGATTGAAACAAAACCCAGAGTCTCAGAATATAATATCCAAAATACTATATTCAGGATACAATCCAAAATTAGCATATAAAGAACAATGAAATGTTCTATTTAAATAGGAAAAGAAAACCAACAGATGCCCACAATAAGATCATACAGACGTCAGAATTATACGACAAGCACTTTAAAGCAGCTATTATAAAAATGATTGAATTTTCATAAAGATTTTCAAAACAAATATTAAAATGAAAGGCATTAGCATAGGAAAGAGAAGACATAAAAAACAACCAACTGGAAATTTTAGAGCCAAAAGATAAAATTAGAGAGATAACTGGATGGGATCAATAGCAGAGCAGAGTTGACAGAGGAAAAATCCAGTGAACTTGGAGATGAACCAATAAAAATTATCCAATCAGAAAAACAGAAGATTGCAAAATAAAAAAAGAACAACCTCAGGAACCTATGGTACAACATCTAATATTCAAATTATTGGAGTCTCAAAAAGAAAGGAATAGGGGACAGAAAAAAAATTTGAAGAAATAAGGGCCCCAAACTTCCCAAGTTAGATAAAGATCTACAGATTCAAGAAACTGAGTAGCCAGAAGTGGTAGGGAACACCATTGATCCCAGCACTTGGAAAAGCTGAGGCAGGAGAATTTCAAGTTTGAGCCCAGCCTTGGCAATTTAATGAGACCCTGTCTCAAAATAAAAAAAGGATAGCGATTTAGCTCAGTGTGAAGGCCCTGGGTTCAATCCCAGTCACCCCAATCACACACATACACTCACTCACTGCAAATATAATGATACAGGTAGTTTAAGAGTAAGAGGTTGGAGGGCTGGGGATGTAGCTCAATGGTAGAGCACTCGCCTAGCATGCTTGAGGATCTGAGTGTTTTTCCCCAGCCCCCAAAAAAGTAATAAGAAAAAAGTACTATCAGCAAAGTAGACTAGAACTGAAGTCCCTCAACCTGAGAAGGGACATCTACAAAAACATGTATAGCTAATATTTAATGATAAAGATTGTATGCTTTTCTCTTAAGTTTGTGAACAATATAAAGATATCCACTCATATTCTACCAAGTCAATATATTACTGGCAATCTTAGCCAGTACATTAATGCAAGAAGAAATAAAAACATACAGATTGAAAAGAAACAACAAAACTGTCTAGGGCTGGGGATTTAGCTAAGTAGTGCCACCACCTGCCTCACAAGGACAAGGTCCCAAGTTCCAGTAATAAAAAAAAAGTCTACTCACAGGTGATACAATTATATATCAAAAGAATATCAAAGAAGCTACAGAAATACTATTAGAACAAATGAGTTTAACAAATAGGTAAAATGCCAATCATACTTCTATAGATAAGCAATTATCAATTGGGAAAAAGTTTAAAAGTTATTTATAATAGCTCTAAAAGCAAAATTCTTGGATAGAAATCTAACAATATACATACAAATCTGTGTACTCTAATCCATGAAATGCTCTGAAAAGAAATAGTAGAAGACTCAATTGGGGGATTTAGCTCAGTGGTGCCACCACCTGCCTTGAAAGCGCAAGGTCTTGAGTTCAATCCCCAGTACCAATAAAGAAAGAAAAGAAATAGTAGAAGACTTATATAATTGGAGAGACATGCCATGTTGGATTAGAAGACTCAACATGTCACAAGTGCAAGGTCTCGAGTTTAATCCCCAGTACAAAACAAAGAAGACTCAAAATAGTAAATTCTTTCAAATTGTTCCACAGATTTAAAGAAATTCCAATTAAAATTATAGTAAGATTTTTCATAGATATAATCAAGCTGATTCTAAAATTTATAATAGGAACCAGGAGTGTCGACACACACCTGTAATTCTAGTACGCAGGGAAGCCGAGAGAAGAGGATTGCAAGTTTGAGCCCAGCCTGGGCAACTTAGTGAGATTCTAAATGAAAAATAAAATCCTGGAGATGTAGCTCAGTATGAAGACTCTGAGCTGGCTTTATCCTCAGTACAGTATTGAAAAAAAATAACTAAATAAGTACAGAAATAAAAACAAAATAGGCCTGGGATATAGCACAGTGGTATATGTTTAACATTACAAGGCCCTGGGTGTAATACCTAGCACCAAAAAATAAAATAAAACCGAAGGCCAAAAGAATAGCTAAATAATTTTGAAAAAGAATAAAATTGGACAAATTACACTACCCAATTTTGAGGCTAATTTACAGTAACAGAAAGCAGAACAGGCATTCAGAGTGGCCAAAGGAAAAGATTACAGTGGGACATAGGGAAAATTTTGTGGGTGTTTGTTATGGCTTGTGTCTAGATGTCCCCTCAAGCCTCATGCATTCACAGGTGGGGCTTTTCCAAGGTGGTTGATCTAGGATGTGTGATCCTGGGATTAAGGGTGTGATGCTGGGATTAAAGCTGCCCACCCAGGGTGTGGGTGGCACCGCCCAAAGGGTGGGTAGCCTGGATAAAAAATAAAAACAGGTTTGGTTGCTGCTACTTCTCTGCTTTGTTGCCTTCTGCCTGCCTTCCCTGCCATGCCATGGACTATTTTTGCTCTGTGATTCCCCTCTGCCATACCACCCTGCTTTGGAGCCAGCTTACTATGGTCTGAAACCTCTATAATCTGTGAGCCAAAATAAACATTTCCTCTTTTAACTTTGAGTGTCAGATATTTTGTCAGCAATGAGAGAAGTAACTAGGACAGTAGTAAATAGATTTGTTATCTTGTTTATGGTGCCAGTATCATTAATGTATATATATTTGATAAATTTGTTTTAAATATGTACAAACTAATTATAACTCAAAAGCTACTTAAAAATATCTTTCCAAAGTGATCCATTACTTTTATATCCAGTAGGTGGCAGTTGGAACCATGGATTTTACCAGGGTGCATCCTTCAGCAGTATTTTAGTTTGTAAAATAACATGTAGGAAGGGTAATAACAGGTTAAAACAAAAAACAAGAACAACAAAAAGAGTAACAACAAGACATATTAGCATCATGGTATATTTTATAAGATTAAAATGAAAACAAAAGGGAACATAATTGTAGTAATCCATTACTAAGCTCCATTGCTATTTATTAAGGTTTTTGAAGCTTTAGATATATAGTAAGTATGAAAAGCAGAATAAAGAACAGATATGGTCCTATTCCAACCCCTCTGAGAAATTTGCTAAGAATCAAAAGACTGGGAGACAGTTGAACAACCCTTTGTCCTTCTACAGACCTTTGTTTGGTTTTTGTTTGTTATTTTTGAGACAAGGTCTCACTATGTAGTGCAGGCTGACTTTGAACTCACTATGTAGCCCAGGCTGGCCTCAAACTTGTGGTGCCCTCCTGCCTCTGCCTCCTGGGATTACAGGAGTGAGCCACCTTGCCCATATTGCCTTTGAAAAATTATAAATGGATGAGGCTGGGTTTGTAGCTGTTGGTTTAATCTCTAGCACCCCAAAAATTATACATTAAAATTAATTCAGTTAATATCATTGCTTCATTTTTATAAGTAGATTGAAATTTCAGCTCCTGAAATCTCCAGTTGTCTTCAAAGCCTCCTGCAGCAGGAAAGAAGACCTGTCCCTCAGCCTGAATATGGACAGGGGGCAACTCCTTTGACCCCCAGGCCAGTTATCTGTTGAAAAAACAAAAGAAATTCTGATAAAAGATAATCACAAATATTCTTCTAAAGCATTGTTATTATTCATAAGAATATATTTAGCTGCCCTGCTATCCTTGCTTTATTTTCTAACATAAAAAATTACTTAACCAGGTGCGGTGGTGGACACCTGTAAGTGGAGCACTCTGAGAGGCTGACACAGGAGGATTGTAAATGCAACCTTGGCCTGGGCAACTTAGCAACTTCATAAGACCCTGGCTCAAAATAAAAAAGGGCAGAGGATGTAAGTCACTGTGATGGCCCTAGGTTCAATCCCTATTATCAAAGCAAGAAAATAAAGGAAAGAATTACTCAATAAGGTATTTGTGGTCTAACCCAATTGTTCACACAGATTACAGTCCAACTAGATACCACTATGATCTAGATTTTAAAAATGGAATGTATTTCTATTATCTTCCTCCCTTTTAAGAAAGGGTTTTCTACATTTCTACATTTCTTTTCAGCTCAAAAGTTCATTGATTTTTTTTATCAGTGCTCTGTTTTAGAAGGCTGAGGCAGGAGGACTGCCATGAGTTCAAGACCAGCCTGGGCTACATATGTCTCAGTCTGTCTCACACCCCCCACCAAAAAACCACCTAAAATATTATGATATCAAATAAACAAGTAATTTTATAAACATGTTTCAAACACTGGGTTTCCAAGTGTATCATGCTAATATGAAGAATTTCAACAAATACCACTGAAGAACAAAAAATATTTTAAGACACTGTACAAAGCACATCAAACATCGTACTGGACTTCAAATAACCTACAGCCTAGAACAGTGATGGCAAAACTTTTAGAGCTTTTAGTGGTACAAACGGCCAGCTATGGTACACAAGTCCCATAGTTCACCACCATAGTGTTCACCACCGTCGGTCTAGACTATCTAAATAAAATGTTGTTAGGTCTGTCGTGTTAGCTTAACATGCTAAATTGAATTAGGTTTTGGAGGACCACAAAGCACCCGTCACTCAGATACTTAACAGAGGAGTCTCCACCTCACCCCCCCACACACACACACAAAGAAAGACTTGTATCACCTTGAAGATCCCACCAGCTTCAGGTTGCTTCAAAAGTCCCTGAGGGTCTATTCCATCCCGGGCACAGGTCACATACATTTCAGAGTAATCCTTCCCTCCAAAGCAGCAGGAAGTTGTTTTATCAACAGGCAACTTCACAGTTTGGAGTCTTTTCCCTAGATCATCAAATATTTAATGTTTAGTTCTAGCAATTTCACAGCCTGTGCAATATCTCTGGACCCTTTTCGGGAAATAAATTTTCAGAATTCTTCCATGTATTTAACTTGTCTTCGTTACGGGAAAAAGAAAATTTAACTATAAAATTTTGGCTATATCTTTGGCCTTAGTTTTCAAAGTTATCCAATTGAGACCACTCACTAGGTCTCTCTTTATTACTAACAAGCTATCCTTGGTCCCTAGTATGTGGTGTTCTCTAGGCACGTCAGGGAGTTCTCATTTTGCTGTAGGCCTACCTGTCACAGGATCTAAACGAATCACTCTTCCTCCATTGTAACAGGCCACCCACAGCTTCCCCTCAGTGTCGATACACATTCCATCTGGGATTTGCTCATCTTTCTCCAGCTTGTAAACACTTCTGCGGTTGGCTAAGGTTCAAAAACAAGAACAAAAACACAACAAAATAACAGGCTACTCAGTACTGAGAATCGGACAATGAGCTCTCAAACTGATTATAAACACTGATGGCTTCTGCTCATCCAGGGTCTGGCACGTGAATAAAGGAGTTTTACCACATATGTGGTAGATTCATTTCCCGGGCTGGTCTCAAACACGGGATCCTCCAGCCTCAGCCTCCTGAGTACTGGGAAATTTTTTTTTTTTTTTTTTTGTACCGGAGATCAAACTCAGGACCTTGTGCTTGCAAGACAGGCAGTGGAACCACTGAGATAAATCTCCGGCCCAGTGGGAGATAATTCTTCATAAAATACCAGTAGTTCTCTCTGAGGCTGACCTGGAATGAGAGCATGTGGGCCCATTTCAGGTAGTTAGACCTTTGCTGTTTTAGTTACAAAAATGCCTGCTTTAAACCCAAGCTCTAAAAGACAACTTAATGGGGCCACTTGAACAGTTCATGCACAAAAACTGGAAAGACATGAGTTATTTTTCTGCCTGATGAAATGTTCCAGAATCAAGACTAAAATCTAGGTGTGGTGGTGCATACCTATAACCCCAGAAATTGGGAGGCTTAGGTAGGAGGATTGCAAGTTCGAGCCCAGCCTGGGCAATTTAGCACTTAGTGAGACTCTGTCTCAAAATAAAAATAAGTTATTTATAAAGAGACTGGGATGTAGCTCAGTGTGAAGGCCCTGGGTTCAATATTCAGTACTGTGAAAAGAAAAAGCCAGAGGAGGAGTCAGGTATTGGAGTCAGGTGCCTGTAACCCTTGCACTCAGGAGGCTGAGGCAGGAGGATTGTAAATGTGAGAATCCCTGTAGTTACACAGTTACAGCCTGTCTCAAAATTAAAAAAAAAAATTTAAAGCTGGGGTTGTAGTTCAGTGGCAGAGCAGGGGGATGAGACCCTGAGTTCAATCTCTAGTAAAGAAAGAAAGAAAATTTGTCACTGCAATAATCAGATCAGAGTATAATGGAAAAATGTTAAAACCACGTGTAAGGAAAATAAGTTAAAATGGTCATAAAAAATAAGCACTACATATTTCAAAACAAAATATTTGTACTGGAATATCTTGCCTCTGATTAAATCTACTGAAGAGTCTATGATTTTTTCAAGTCATTTTTATGGTTGGTTTTGCTTTTTTGATCTAGCACTTATGAACAAATAGTGTCAAGGACTCTTCTAAATTCTTCTAAATAATTCCTGCCCTCCCAGTTTCTAATAATAGCTCATTTATAACACATTGATACCATTGAACCAACCTGTAACTACTTTTTTTTGCTTTTCCACTTTCAGAGGTTATCCATTTTGTCTCTGAGGACTTGCCTACCATTAACTAAAGTACAAATAAGAAACAGCAACCTAGCCAGCCATGTACAGTGACACATGCCTATAATCCCAGCTACTTGGAAGGCTGAGGCAGGAGGATCACAGGTATGAGGCCAGCCTTGGCAACTTAGTGAGACCTTTCTCAAAATAAAATTTAAAAAGAGAGTTGGAGGTATAGCTCATTCGTAAAGCATTTGCCCAGAGTGTATGAGGCCCTGGATTCGATCCTTAGTACTACCAAAAGAATGTGCAAGTCAAACTCAAATTGTCTACTCTTTTATCTCATTCTGTTGTACAATTATTTGTCTACAGTCACCTTCTGGTAGGACAGGATCCATTTTCTAGTGAGCTTCTTCCAGTGACTGTGGAAAAAGGACTAAGGTTCTATCCATATTAGGCCAGTGGTGACCATATTTTCTTTTTCTTTCTTTTCTTTTCATTTTTTTATTTGGTACCGGGGATTGAACTCGGGCCCTTGCACTTGCAAGGCAGGCCACCGAACCGCTGAGCTAAATCCCCAGCCCTGATGACCATATTTTCATTGTGTTGAGGGCAATGGTTTGACCAGCAGCTTAGCCAAGCCTGCATAATAGTTATTATATTCTAATAATAATATTGGAAAGCTCTCTACACATGAGTCGAGTTGCCTCACTACTGACAAGCATCTGAAAACAATAAGCAGCAGTATGGAGAAAAATAAGTACATACAGATCTGTCCTGTTTGCAGGTCATAGTCAAAGGCATCCACAGAGTAGGACAGGCTATCGATGTAATAGAAGATTTTGTGATCCAGGGACCAATCCAAACCATTGGAGATGTCTACCTGGTCAAAGTACTTCTTCACATGGTGGTCAGGAAAGAGGGAGTAGAGCGCCCCCTGGTGCCGCTCAAGAACTGCTGGGGCGCTTTCCTCCGCCATGGTGCCTACGGAAGCCAAAAAAGCATGAGATCAGCCCCACAGTATCACGCTCATGTATAGCACCTTCATCTCGTACCAGGGATCCTTTCCAGAGTTTAAAACAAGGAAATTACTATACAGTCACAATCTGGGTCTAATATTTTTATAAAATGACAACTACTGCTGGGTGTGGTGGCACATGCCTGTAATCCCAGCTGTTATCAGAGGCTGAGGCAGGAGGGTCTTACATTCAAGACCTGTTTTGGCTACTTAGTAAATCTCTGTTTCAAAAATAAAGAAATACATACATGCATATAGCTGAGGATATAGCTCGATGCTCCTTGTTCAATACCTAGTACTGAAGAAAAAAAAAAAGAAAAGAAAAAAGTACAACTATCTTATTTATAATGCAAATTAACACTATGCTGAGAAGTTCTGGTTCCAAATAAGAAGGAGTAAATATGTATCAACATCATTTTATCCTACTAAGCACAACTATAAAACCTGTATTCATGGTACAGCTACTTGAAAACTTTGAAAGTGTTAGCAGGCAGCTCAGGGAAAGACAGCAAAATTGGAAGTGTATTTCCCAGCTTGGAGTCACTACAGCCTGAAATCTGGAGATGGGCACAGTGGTGCAGATAGACACAGATCTAAGAGAAACTCCCTAGATTTGGTTCAAGGAACAGAAATAAATCCCTGCGTTGGGGGTGTAGCTTAGTAGTAGAACATTCATTCATCCACCATACACAAGGTCTGGAGTTCCATCCCCAGCACCATGTTCTCTCTCTCTCTCTCTGTCTCTCTCTCAGAATTTCTGAAGCTCAGAAGGAGTGGAGTGGAGGAAAGCCCAGGGTTATTTTCTATCCCTTTTTAAATATTGTCTTCTGCACCCAGGCCCCAGACAATTCTGCAGCAGGGGCAGCAGAGAGAGTGGCCAGCAATGGAAAACTAATGCCATCAAAATTCTGAGGGAAGAGGACATTGCTCTGTTTTTGGTGAGGCTATATGTAGCTCCAAAGGGGAGATCCCACCACTATTGTTTTTATTTCTTTAATTCACAGTATTGGTCATTAAGCCCAGGCTTTTCACATGGAGCTACATCTCCTAGTCCTTTTTTTTGTTGTCATTTCTTGTTTTGAGTCAGGGTCTCATTAAATTGCTAAATTGCCTGGGCTGAGTTCAACCTTGGGATCCTCCTGCCTCAGCCTCCCAGATTGCTGGGAGGCATGCACTACCATACATGGTAATTTTATTCCTTTTTTTTTGGTTTGTTTTGGTTTGGTTTTTGGTTTTTTGAGACAGGTCTCACTATGTAGTTCAGGCTGGCCTTGAACTCACTTACAGTGATCTGCCTGCCTCAACCTCTTGAGTGCTGGGATTACAGATGTGCACCACCATGCCTAGTGCTTATTCTGCTCTCTCTCTCTCTCTCTCTCTCTCTCTCTCTCTCTCTCTTTATGGTTCTGGGGATGGAACTCAAGACCTTATGCTTGTGAGGGAGGTGGCAGAACCACTGAGCTAAATCCCTGCCCTGCTTTTTCTCTTTTTCAACTCTATTGCTGCCAGGCATGGCTGAGGCAGAAAATAATTCCTATAATCCCAGCTACTTGGGACATAGATCAAAACTTCAAGGCCTTCCTGGACAACTTAGCCAAGACTGTCACAAACAAACAAACAATGATTGGGGATATTAGCTCAGCATTCCTTGGGGTCAACTCCTATGTAAAAAAAAAAAAATAAGGCTAGCTGGGGATGTAGCAAGGTCCTGAGTTCAATTCCCAGTACCATAAAATAAAATAAACCTAGGTGTGGTGGCACGTACCTATAATCCCAGCACTCTGGAAGTTGAGGCAGAAGAATTGTGAGTTTGAGGCCAGCCTGGGCTACATAGTGAGACTCTGTCTTAAAAAACTACTAAAAAAAATACTTGGTACTGTAATTTAGATACTGAATGGCCCCCAAAGGTCCACTGTTAAAGGCTTGGCCTCTAGAGTACTGCTATAGAAGGTGCTATGGATCCTTAGTAGGTACTGTGGGCAATCCTTAGGTCACTTGGGGTGTTCCTTTGAAGGGGACTGTGGGACTTTGGCAGGTCCAGTTGCCCTTTGTTTCCTGGCTTGTGAGGTAAGCAGTTTGTTCCACTCTGTTCTCACAATTATGTGCTGTCTTGCCAAGGCAATGGGACCACTTGATCATGAACTGGAACCACAAGCTAACATAAACCTTTTTTCTTTTTCTTCTTCCCCTACTACTTTTCTTTATCTCCTAATAATACTCACATACTTGGAAACATAAAGAAGCATGAAAATCTCAACTTGTGTAAAAAAAATCAACAAATAAAATCAAAGAAATCAACAGATGCTGAAAATGCCATGGCATAGGTGTTGGAACTGTCAAAGACTAATGCAACTGTCATAGAAACTTCAATTATTATAAACATTGCTGGGAAAAAACTGAAAATACAAAATGACAGCAAAGAAGTAGGAGATATGAAGGGTAACCAAGTGAAAGTTTGTTTGTTTGCTTATTTTGAGACAAGGTCTCACTATGTGGCCCAGGCTGGCCTCAAATTCACTGCGATCCTCCTACCTGGCCTCCCAAGTGCTGGGATTATAGGCGTACGCCACCATGCCCGGCTCAAATGAAACTTTCAGAAAAGAAATTTTAGAACTCACTGGATCTATTTATCATTAGTAGGGTACTGATGACAGAGGAAAGAGTCAGTGCACCTGATGATGGATCAATAGAAATGACACAATCTGAATGACAGAAAAAAGATTGGAGGTGGGGAGGGGAGGAGGGGGTGAAGGGAGGGCAGGGACAAGGGGAACAAATGAGGACCAAGACCTGTCATGTAGAGGTACAGGATCCCAACGATGAACGTAACTGTACCGTATACCTAGAATGTACCAATAAACTCAATGAGGAAGAAAAAAGAAAAAAGATTGGAGGAAAAAGGAACAGACTCAGGCATCCATGGGACAATGACAAAAGGCCAATGCATAACTGGGATCCTAGAGGAAAGAGTACACTTCCCCCTAAAATTTGAAGATTACATGGTTCAAAAGTCCTCAGGCTTGGGGAAAAGCATAAAACTGGATTCAAGAAGCAGAACAAATCCAAAACAGGATAAACACAAAGAAACCAAAGCCCAGATGCACTGTAACTAAATTTCTGAAAACTAAAGTCAAGCAAAAATGCTTACAAGCAATAAAAAATTAAAAAATTCAAATAAAAAATGATACATTACATATAGGGGAATAATGATTTCAAGGGCAGCAGGGTAATTACGTATTGAAAATGTCAATTCACTAAGAATATATAGTTCTCTTAAATGTGTATGTGTTTAACAACAGAGCTTCAAAATACACAAAGATGTCAGGATTAAAGAAGAAATAGAAAAATATAGTCTTAGAGTCTATCAATAGTCCTCTGTCTGGAGTCTGTCAATATCTCTATCAGCAATCAATACCAGTAAACAGAAAATCAGCAAAGATATTAAAGAACTGAACACTTTCAGCCAACTGAATTCTGATTGATATCAGTACTTATAAAACACTCCACCCACCATCAGGAGGATAGAATATTTCAGTCATTGAAATCATTATTCAGTATTCATTTAAGTGGGGTGGGGCGTGTTAGCACACACCTGTGATGCCAGCATTCAGGAGGCTGAGACAGGAGGAGGACCCTGAGTGTGAGGCCAGCCCGGGCTACATAGCAAGTTCAAGACAGGCTTAGACTACATAAAGACCCTATTTTAAAAAAATCACTTAAATGGACTTTAGTGGGATCTCAGGGGACAGAGAAGAATCTGATTATAATGAAAAAGTTGGAAAGCCGGGCATGGTGGTTCACACCTGTAATCCCAGCACTCGGGAGGCTGCGGCAGGACGGTCACGGAGGTGGGG
>NW_022900951.1:41449629-41464377 GCF_012274545.1 Fukomys damarensis | reverse complement strand
ACACAAAAAAAATAAAAACAAAAGAAAAAAAAAAAAAAAAAAAAAAAAAAAAAAAAAAAAAAAAAAGCTGAAAAGCTCATCTGTTATATCACATTTCATCTGAAAGAAGAGCAAGTTAGAAGAAAATGAGGGCCGGGGATTTAGTTCAGTGGTGTCACCGCCTGCCTTGCAAGCACAAGGTCCTGAGTTCGATCATGGGTACCAACAAAATAAAACAAAAGAAGAAGAAGAAAATGGACTAAAAATGGAAAGCTGAATAGCAAGCAAGACAGGGTTGACCTTCCCTCCCCAGGAAGAAGGGTAATCACTCAGTAATTCTCTACTATTGGACTGGTGGTTTTGTCTCAATAAATATTCGTCTGCACTATCTGCCTTGAAGAAAAAAATGACCAGGTTGGATGCAGTGGTACATGTCTATAATCCCAGCTATTCAGGGGGCTCAGGCAAGAGAATCACAAGTTTGTTTGTCTAGTTATTTTGCTTTGCTATGTAGTTCGGGCTGGCCTTGAACTCACTATGTAGCCCAGGCTGGCCTCAAACTCCCAGTGATCCTCCTGCCTCAGCCTCCCGAGTGCTGGGATCACAGGTGTGCGTCACTATGCTCAGCCGAGAATCACACGTTTAAGGCCAGTCTTGGCATTTTAGCAAGATCCTGTCTCAAAAAAAATGTTATAAAGAGAAAACAGTGTATATAAAACCTAAGGAGAAATTTGGTTCAGTACCAGAGTAGTGATGTGGACTTAAAGAATCTCTCCATAGCCAGCCTCAAGATCAAGCCTAAAGCTCCCTGCCTCCCAGGACGCACAGCTTCGTACAGTGTTCTCCGGCCTGCCGTCTTTACATGACCAGCGGCACAGGGCAGAATTGAAGGTGTGTCACTTCTAAGATTGACCCATCTCGAGTCTCTCCGTCTCCCTCTCCCTGTCATCACTAGCTCTGGGAAAAGAAAAGTGATGCCCGGAGCAGCCCTACTGAGAGGCCCACATGGTGAGGAAACGAGGCTTCCTTCCTTACAGGGATGAACTTGGAAGCACATCTTTCAGGTACCCACTTAGCCTCACCACCAGTTCATGAGACAGCCCACACTAGAACCACATCCACATTCTTGACCTTCAGAAACGCTGTGAGATAATACATATTTGTTATGAAACTCCGAAAAAAAATACATATGTTACGGTAAGCCACTAAATTACAGGGTAATTTGTTATACAATAGTAGATAACAAACTTCACAGATTCTTATAAGTGACAATTGAAAAACAGTATGGCCAGGTGTGATAATGCAGGTCTGTAAGCCCAGCTGTTCAGGAGGCTGAGACAAAAGGATTTTGACTTTGAGGTCAGTCTGGGCAACTTAACAAGATCCTGTCTCAAAATTAAAAACAACTTTTTTTGTTTTTTTGAAACAGGGTCTTACTATGCAGTTTAGTCTGTCCCTGAACTTGGGGTGATCCTCCTGCCTCAGCCTCCTGAGAGCTGAGATTACAGGTTTGCACCATTATGCCTAGCTAAAAATAAAAAATTTTAAAAGGGCTGCTCAATGGTAGAGCACTTTCCTAGTATGTGCAAGGCCCTAGTTTCATCCTTACTACTGAAAAGAAAAACCCAACAGTTACTATGTCGTAGAGAAATCTGACAGGACCTTAATTAACATCATCAATGTGGGGCAGATGGGTTACCCTGAGAAGGACACAGTATCACCTACACAGTATTCTAGTCAAGAATGCACTGCAGAATATCAAGCCAAACCTAAGGAAAAATCAGACAATTACAAAATGCAGAATGTTCCATGAAAGGGGGGTTGGGGGCATCGTATCCTTTCAAAATGTCTCTGTCACACAAAACAAAGAAAGGCCCCAGAGATGGTCCAGATTGAGAGTATGAAAAGATGAAGCATGTAAGTACAAAGCATGATCCTAGACTGGATCCTTTAAGGGAGGGAAAAATTCTAGACAGGACATTTTTCTGTTAATTGATATAATTCAAATATAGACAATATGTCCAACAAAATTAACCCATCAATATTAAACTTCTTTCAGCTGATAACTGTGCTGCTGCCGTGTAAGAATGCATCTTTTTCTTGGGAGACTCACCCTGAAGCACATGATACGTACGCCGCCTATTCTCAAATGATTCTGGGAAAAATTATGCTTAGACAGAGAACAAAGATTAAAGCTAGGGGAACAGAATGTTAACAACAGGTGACATTAGGTATGTGGATGATGCTTGTACTGTTCTGACCTTTTCTGAAAATTTGAAATTATTTTCAGTTTATGGAGGTTGGGGGGGGAGCTCTGTGGTACAGTACTTGGCGGGGATTCTCGAGGCCCTGGGATCCAACCCCAGTACAACAAAAAATGAAATTCCAATTCAAATAACAACAAACCCTCTGTATTTAAAACTCATTTAAGGGCCAGGATTTAGCTCAGTGATACCGGGCCTGCCTTGCAAGTACAAGGTCCTGAGTTTGATATCTGGTACCAACACAAAAACAGAAAGAGTAAATAAAACTCATTTAAGCCACAAAAATACCATACAGATTTTAGTTTCTGCTCGAGACAGGATTGAAAAGAATATCTGGCAAGATTTTCTCATAGGATTTTCTTTAGTGGTACAAGTTAGTGAGGCAATAATTAAAGGGTTGAGGGTATAGCTGAGGGCTTGCACGCTTGCCTAGCATCCATGAGGTCCTGGGTTCAATCCCCAGCACTGCAAAAGAAAAAGAACCCACAACCCATTTAAATAACACTTTTACCACTATAGCAGTCAGAACTTTCTAAATCATAGTGTTTCTTGCAAAGCTGAACAAAATAGGGACTAAAAAATCATACCAGCAAAGTATCTCCCGGCAGGGTCCACTTTTCCATCATTAAATCGATTGTTCTTCTTATCTTGATCCACTGAAGCCAGGACTACTACTGATTGATTTTCCCAGTTCAAAGCACAGAACTTTGTTCCAACTGTGGCAACATAGCCTCCTGACTGGCGAAGGGCCACCGAGCTGACTGGGGTATCTGTAGAGGCAAAAGCAGTAGTTGTTAGAAGGTGGCAAGCACACTGAGGCCATCCTGTCCCCTAACATCTTTGAGAGAAGCTCAGCCCGCGCCCCCCCGCCAGTACCTGGGGATCGAACTCAGGACCTTGCAGTTGTTAGGCAGCACAGCACCACTGAGCTAAATCCCTGGCCCAAGCCTAGCACTTTTGACAATGGGAGTGTGTTATTTCTCCTTGTTGAATAAGAAAGGCTATATAATCTTGTATATTTGTTGAGTGTCAACTCTGTGCACTGTTCTAGGCAGCAAAGCCAGAAAAGTGAACACAATCCTACTCTTTTGAATGTTCCCAGGCTCGTGGGGAAACAGCAGAGGAGTCAAACCTCAGCAGCTGCTGAAGGCAGGGGGAGGCCGAGGCATGGAGGATGGAGAGTTCAAGGCCAGCCAGCCTGGGCTATATAGCAAGTTCCTGGCCAGCTGGGAACATAGAAAGACTCTGTCTGTCTGTCTGTCTGTCTGTCTCTCAAAAAAAAAAAAAAAAGTTAAACCACAGCAGCTGCAATACATTGGGGCAAGTGCAACATCATGTTCAGAGGAGTGGTTCCCAACTGAAGTGCACCAGGGGCCATCACAGAATGTGCTATGCTCAAATTATCTGATCTCCAGGAAGTTCACAGATGCAAACTGTGTTTACTTCCAGAAACTAGGTTTAAGGACATTGCTCCCTCTTGTAATAAAATATTTGTCTTTTTTGATCAAACTTAGGACTTTGCATCTTAGGCAAGTGCTGTACCACTGAACCACATTCCCAGCCCTAACTCTTATGTTTTTTAAAGGGGCTTTATTTTCTATGTATTCAATTGAAAATTGTTTCTCAAGTCTTCCTTGGAAGGAAGCATGGTGAAAAATAAATAGGAATGTAGATACAGGGATGATATAATCACATCTCTTCATTGTATTACTACAATTTATATCTTGAGACTTTAGGTTTTCTGAGCTTGATATTTTTCTCTATATAAGAAAATATTTTGGGGTGCTGGGGGTTAAATGCCAAGGTCCTTATACATGCTAAGCACACACTGTATCACTGTGTGCCCAGCCCTGAAAACTTTAAGTGGAGATATTAGTCGAGTATGGTGGTGCACACCTATAATCCCAGCTCTCGGAGACTGAGGCAGGAGCATCACCTCAAGCTCGGGGCCAGCCGGGGCTACATAGTGAGTTCAAGATCAGCCTGAGCTACGTAGCGAAACTCTATATAAAAAAAAGTGGAGAGATTAGGGCTGAAGCTGTAGTTCAGTGGTAGAGCCCTTGCCTAGCATGTCTGAAGCTAAGGGTTTGATCCGCAGCAACCTACCCCCCAAAAAAAATCTAAAGTGGAGACATTGATTACCAGGGTGAACAGTCACAGGAAATAAATTTATCAGACATTTCCTAAAGTACCTAATCGGTGCAAAGTGTTGGGTGCTCTTAGATCAAGGCTCTTCTCAGAGGTTGAATCAAGCCATTGAGGCTCCCAGGGAATGTGTGGGACGCTTCAAGGAGGGTTGTACTTTCATTAAGGATCTCTGTGGCTTGAGACTCCTCCTGGTAGCTTCCCAAACTCCGGCAGACACCACCAGCCCTTCTCAGGTGTTGGGGGAGGGGCTTGCAGATTAGGGCAGGCAGAAGAATGCGCTGGAAGGAACACACTAGGGAAGGTGATGAGTCCATACCCCTTTGTGGCCTCTGAGGCCACAGTCACTTTGCCTCCAGCAGCAGTCAGATTCCTAGTAAAAAAGCTGTCCCCAGGCTGGGGATTAAGGCTGAGACAGGAGGCTGGAAAGGTCAAACTTAGCCTGGGCAACTTGGTGAAACTCTGTCTGAAGATTAAAAAGAAAAGAAAAAAAGAAAAGGGGCTGGGGATGTAACTCAGTGCAAAAGCCCTGAGTTCAGTCCCCTATACTGTTAGAAAAAGTTTCCAGGAGGCTGGGGCTGTAGCTCCGTGGTACAGTGCATCCTTAGTAAATGCAAGGCCCTGGGTTTCAGTCCCTAGGATGAAAGAAACAGAGCCAGAGGGGGACTGATTGTGGTCCCTAAGTCGATTCATGGAAAGAGATATGAGGAATTCTTGTGTATTCCCAAGGTTACAGTAATTCCTGGTATCTCAGTCCCATGAACATCATCATCATCATCATCATCATCATCATCATCATCATCATAATGAAAATAAAAATAAAAGAAACTTCTTTCTCTATCACTAGTCACATCAGCGCACTGCCTTGAGCCATAGAAAGCAATAGACTCCTTCTCTGGAAACCATAGGGCCCTAAATGAAATCACACTGAAATGCACACAGGATTCCATCGGAATTGCTCATTTGTGCAGAGAAGGAAGATAGGCCTGGTTGATATTTCCCCCACCTAGTGCTGGGGATGGAACTCACACTAGGCAAGCAATCTACCACTGAACTGTACTCTGACCTCTTCACAGGCAAATGACATTTTCATATGCTAAGAAAAGATAAATTTGTTATTTTTCTTTAAACTAAGTTCTTGGCTTGGCCCAAGGCAGATGACCTTTGCTGTGTCATTAATTTAGTCTCCAAATTTCAATGCTGCTATATGAAGGTATCAAGGACAGATACTGGGAGTGTTGCCCCTCACTGGAAGAGGATGATTAAGGTGCTGATGATCTAACATTTATCCCTGGGTCAAAGTGGGAGGACATGGAGTGCAACACAGACAGCACGACAAGCCCAAAGGTCATAAAGCACAGTCAGTCTGCTTTAATAAGGAGAGCCCAAGGGAAGGACGACAAACATGATGACTGCTCCTCCCCTGGAAAAGATGCCTCACTGCAAAGACGGAAGCCAGGCCTTGCTTGCTTACCCAAGGTCACTCGCTGAACTTGCTTGGTGAGTGAATCCCAACGGCAAACTCGTTTTGCAGGAATGTCTACAAAGAGCAGAGAGTTGGACGCTTCCTCCCATACTGGAGACTCACCGCACCGGCAGCGCTCAGGCAGGACACACTCAATTTTAATGGAAGACATTGTCGTGCAGCCACCTTCTGAAGATAACAGAGACCAAGTGAAACGTAATTGCATTCAGCCAATTCAGCACCATATCTAGCTTGAGACCTTGGTAAAAAAATCTCAGGCAAGCCGGGCGTGGTGGTGCACACCTGTAATCCCAGCACTTGGGAGGCTGAGGCAGGAGGATCACTATGAGTTCGAGACCAGCCTAGGCTACATAGTGAGTTCCAGGTCAGTCTCAACTACATAGTGAGACCCTGTCTCAAAAAAACAAAACAAAAAAAACAAACAAAAAACCACTCAGGCATCCTTTATTTTATGGTGCTTTGCAGATAACTTAAAAAAAATAAATCAACGGTTTGTGGCAACCTTGCATTGAACAAGTCTACAAGCACCATTTTCCAACAGCTCTGGTGACCCTTAGCATTTTTTTTTGGGGGGGGAACCGGGGATCGAACTCAGGTCCCTGCATTTACAAGGCCAGTGGTGGAGCCACTGAGCTAAATCCCCTGCCCCCTTAGCATTTTTTTAAACTATAAAGTATTTTTAAAATAAAGGTGTATACATTTTTATGATATAATGCTATTGCACACTTAATAGACCACTGCATTGTATGAACATAACTGTTATATTCACTGAGAAACCAAAAAACTTGTGTGTCTCATTTTCATCTGAAATTTGCTTTATCACAGTGGTCTGGAACCCAACCCACATCTTCTCAGATGTATGTCTGTGTTTGATAAGAACTGGAAAAGCTGTACTTACTTTCCCAAAGTCAAAATAAGATAAACAATGTAACAGGAGGAGACCTGTAGGAGGAAGAAGAAAGTGCTCATAGGGGATAACAGGAGACATCTGAAATCAACTTACCAGTGAGGTTTTTTTGTCTTTGTAGAAGAGCAGTGATTACTCCGACACCCACACCTTGGTGCTGGTGCTCCTCAGAGAACTGGTTGTTTGGAGAGTGCAAGGCTGCACTTTATGCCAGTACCCTGGACCCCAAGGATGGTCAGGGGGGCGGGCAGTTCCCTCATTGGTGGCCCCTCTGGGTATCTACAGGTCGCCTTCTCCTCTTTTCCTCTCTTCCTCCACCTGTTAGTGCTATTGATCCCCTTGGAGGCCAGTGCGTTCCTGCTCTGTATTTTTAGAAATCAGTTCACCAGTAATAATGGGTGTGGCTCAGCAGCAGAGCACAGTTTAACATGCCTGAGCCCCTCCTTTCCATCCCTAACAGCAACCCCCACTCATTTCCAAATTCACACAATGGAAGGGATGGAGAAAAAACACCTGCTAGGCAGGAGGAAACCAACGCTCCTCTTGCGTCCTGGGAAGGCATGGCATCAGTATGGCAAGGAGTCTTCAAGGACTTTAGGGCAGAGACTATGGCCAGTAAATCAGGAGAAGAAAAGGAATTATCAGAAAAGAAAAATGAAAACGTATCACATAAAAATCCCATGTGAGACTCCACGGTTGGTGGGAGTGCAGACTGGTGCAACCACTGTGGAAGGCAGTGTGGAGATTTCTCAAAAAACTAAAACCAGAGGTTCCATTTGACTCAGCTACTCCCCTTCTTTGCATCTCCCTAAAAGAATTAAAAGCATACCAGTGATATATGCACACCTATGTTTATTCTAACGGCACCATTTGTAATAGCTAAATCTTGAAAACAGCCCAAATGTCCATCAACTGATTAGTGGATAAAGATGTGTGTGTGTGTGTGTGTGTGTGTGTGTGTGTGTTTTTAACACAATGGACTACTACTCTGCCATAAGGATGAGCTTGAGACATTTCTAGCTAAATGGATGCACCTTGAGACCATAACATACTCTGAAGTGAAATAAAGCAGACACACATGTTTAAATACCGCATTGTTTCTCTGGTGTGAGAAACCGAAAGTGGAAATAAGGACTAACATGTATAACAGATCTTGGGAAATGGGAAGGCGAACAAGGGAGGTGGGAGGGGGAAAGGGAAAAAAGAGGTGGGATGTGTCATGTACAGGTGCAAATTCCCTAAGTGTTATCATTATGCATGTCTAAAATGTTTTTCTATTAAAAAAAGAATCCCATGTGGGAGACAGGCAACTTTCAATAGCATCCTTCCCCTTTCCCTACTCTGCTCTCAATTAGGCTTCCAGTTGGTAAAAATTGCTGGCACCTGCGGGCTTTGCCCAGATGTCTGCTTTAACTAAGTGGCCCCACAATGGGTTGACAAATGAATATGAGAGAGGGGAGGAAAATGATCTTTGGTCTAATATTTTTTTCAATAGTCTGGGCTAGGTAGGAAGTTCAAGGCCAGCCAATATATATATATAAAGAGGTTGCCTCACACCCCGTTGGAAAAAAATCCCCTCAGTAAACTACACTTAAAACACACACACCTCAAACTTGTTTCAAATACTGCCAGCCTATTGCATTGGGAATGTTATTGGATGTTAAAAATTGGCTCAGACTCCAAAGGCCTTCATGTTATCAATCTTAGATAGGACCCATGATCAGAAGCTCCACTTTCAGCAGTGACTTTTAACCCCCGCTGTTCTGCTTGTCACGCATGCCAGAGGCTGACAAATGTCCCATTTCTGCACCAGGCCCTAGCTGCAAATGGGCGGTTGGGGAAGAAAGGCTTGAGGCCCTGCTGCACCTGGGGTATCTGTGCAGAGGAGCAGTCTTCACACAGTCTGACTCATTCATCTGCCCAGCAGCTGCCTGGGCCTAGGCGACTGCTTCGGCGACAGCGACGGCAAGGCCCTGGTAAGCTGAAGGCTGAGCCCGTCTCATCCCTCGCGTGGGCCTCACCTCTGCTGCGGGGCGTCCAGGCCAGTCCGGACGAGCTGGGCGGGGGTTCCCGGGTGGGCGCAGGGCAGTCGCCCTCCCTGCTGCTCCGGGTTGGGAAAATGGGCCCTTGGATGTCGCTCCGCCCTTGCTTTGAGCGGGAGGCCGGTCGACCTGGGCACTCACCAGGCCTGCGACTTGTCCAGTGGCTGAAGGCCAGGCAGAAGGACTTAGGGGAAGGGAAACTCCCTGGAACACAGAGGCCCTGGCTCAAGGCGACGCGGCGGGCTGGCTCGTCCGGCTCCCTCCCGAGGCTACCCCTCGGCTCCCGCAGCGGGAAGAATTCCTGCAAAGCTACCCCGGGCAGGGAAGGGGAGGGGTGGGGTGGGACTGGAGAGGCTGGGGCACAGTGAACCTAAACTTTGGAGTTTGAACTAGGATATCTAACGTTTATCTTTTACTTGAACAAACAAACAGAAGTTGTTAAAATGCTTAACAGATTGGAACTGGGTCTGGTTAAACACAAACAGATTTAGAAAGGAAAGAACAAAGCGATTAAACAAATCTTCCCTCTCCTCAATCGGGAAGACCCTGGCGGCTGGAAGCCAACTCTTGCAAAACGTTTTTGTTGGGGAAGAGAAAAGACTGTATTTAGGGGAACAAGGGAGGAGAGAGGGAGAAAGAAAGGAAGGGACAAGGAAAAAAAAAGTGAAAAGAGAAGGAAAAATGGAAACAAAGCTTTTGTACACAGGGAGGGGAGGGGGCGTGAGAGGGGAATGGGATAAAATAAAATTTATTATAGAAAATCATACGCGGGGGGGGCGATCCTGAGCAGTCCTCAGCTTCACATTCCCCACGGAGAGCCCGAGCGTATTCCTGACCCTGCCTCCTGAATCTACATCTGCTCAATTTACAAGATGACATTTTGTTTTCTGAAGTGCTGGGGGTGGAACCTAGGGTCACACAAGAATGCTAGTCAAGCTATCTACCCCTGAGCTACAGCCCCAGCCACTATAGTTTTTGGGTTTTTTTTTTTTAAGTAAACAGAATGGTACTTGTCTCTGGGGGGATAGCAGCAGGGATTAGCTGCCCAGGCGAGGAAGGGAAACTCCTGGGAGACGGGCAGGGTGGTGAGAATGATTTGTAAACAGAGACATGCATTGCTTGGGTGTGTGTACTATCAAAAATCACACAGTTCTATGCTTGAGATTTGTACATTACTTCATTATTTATCTCAGTCTAGTGTCCCATTCCCTGTCATCTGGATTATCCTAAAAATCCCTTGGTACACTCAAAACACCCATGAATTTGACATTATACATTTTATTTTTATTTATTTATTTTTTGGTACTGGGGATCAAACTCGGGTCCTTGTGCTTGCGAGGTAGGCACCAAACCACTGTGCTAAATCCCCAGCCCGACATTATACGTTTTAATTCACCAAGGAGGAAGGGCTAGAAATCAACACCAGCAAACTCAAAGCAAGCAGAAAATGGTTGGAGCAACCTCAGCTCATTTGTTTTAATTGCTGGGGGTAGAACCCACTGTATTCTGCATGCTAGGCATGCTCTCTCAGTGAGCTATATACAGTGCTCCTCCTTCACCTGAAAGCTTAGGGATAGTAATTTAGAAGAACCAGTACTTAGAGCCTCAGGATTTTCTGTTGGCCCTGGAAGGTACTTAAGATGATTCTGCTCCCATTTTCCTATTTACAGGTGGGAAAATACAATATGAGGACACTTTGAAAGCCACACATCTGAGGTAGGACTGAAAAAATAACCGTAGGTAAGCAGGTGACAAGGAAAATCAGAATTTTAAAATTGTACTTTTTTTTTTTGGTACCAGGGATCAAACTCAGGACCTTGTGCTTGTGAGGAAGGTGGTGCCACCACCGAGCTAAATCCCTGGCCCTAAAATTGTACTTTTAAGAGAAACTGTAGCTTCAGGATACAAAAGTTACTCAAACCTTTTTCCCTTCCAGGAAACTCACTCAAAAAAAAGGAGGAGGAGGAGAGGAAGAAGGAAAGAAAGAAGTCCCAACTGTAATCCCAGCACTAGGGAGGCTGAAGCAGGAGGATCCCCCAAATTTGAGGCCAGCCTGAACTCCATAATGAAACCCTGTCTCAAAAAACAAACAAATAAAAACAAGAAAAAAAAACCCCAAGGTTCTTAAAGACACAATAAGCCTGTTAATTGGGTTCTGGGCCTGTGCTTTTCACCTGTAAATTGCACTTCTCACCGACCTCAGCTCTCAAGGAAGCAACAGTGTTAGTGGCAACTTCAAACACATGTAAATGCTTTGTATTCTAGCATAGCCTGACAAATAGGTAACACACAGCCAGTAGGAATACAGGTCCAAGGTCACCCATCTTTTTTTTTGTACGGGGAATTGAACCAGGAACTTTGTGACTTGCCAGGCAGATGAGGCACCGCTGAGCTACATCCTTGGCCCAAGATCACCTATCTCAAAGACACCCCCAAGACCCCACAAAAATATCCACCTTCAGATTGTAAACCGCCCCCTCGCCGTCCCATACTCGATTTGAATATTTGAAAATGTATTTTTAAATTTTGACCTAATTCTTTGTCTTACAGACAAGTCCTGACAATTCTTTTTCCACGACAGGAGTCAGCAAACTTGCACCTTAATTCTCTGGGTAGGGTGGGTGTAGGTTCCTTATCTCAGCAGAAACCTTCTCCTGAGACCCTGCCACGTGACACATCCAGGTGGAAGAAAAAACAGCCTAACCCTTTGGTGGGAACATAAGAATGTGAAGAACACTTTCTTTTTTCCTTCATTCTTTCCTTTCTCTCCCTCTCTCCTTTACCTCCTTCTCCTTCCTTCTTTTTGAAGTACTGGGGATTGAAGCCAGGGCCTTCACACTGAGCCACATCCCTAGCCCTTGTTTGAGTTTTTGAGACAGGATCTCACTAAACTGTTAAATTTTCCAGGCTAGTTTGAATTTGCAATCCTCCTACCTCAGCCTCCCAGAGTGCTGGGATTGCAGTTATATATCACCATGCCCCACTTTCTTGAGTAGGGCAAAGAGAGCGGGACTGCCATCCCTAGATGTTGGGGATTTCTGGGGTTCTGCTATGTTTTCTCTCTAAGGAGTCTCTTCCTATCTCATGGTTTCTTCTTCCTCTTCAATGCTAGTAACATCCTCAGTAGCCTATATTTAAGCCCAGATCTCTCCCAAGTTACAGGCCTGGAGATCAACCCTTCTCAGCAGCTCCTAAGAAGTTGCCCAAAGCCAATCATCTCATCCACAAACTTCCTGCTCTATCTTGGTAAATGGTACCATGGTGCCACCAAAAGACGATGCAAGAAACCAAACACCTCACCAAACCTCTCTTGTTTCCTAACTCAAGTCCAGCTAATCACCAGATCATACGAGTGTCCTTTTAATGTCCCTCTAATTATGTTGGCACTGCCTTAATTCAAACTTTCCCTATTTCTTGCCCAGATTATTGTCCTCTCTTTGGAGGTCTCCACTCACCCCTTTGGATCTGCTGCCCAGTTCTTGAGTTCCTACTGCAATGCTGACATTAGATGTTCAGTTATCTGCTTTTTATTTTTTTTACAGAAGGGTAACTTTATTTTCAGTCTTACAGAAAAGTTGTGAAAGTGGTATAAAGAATTTATGATCATCCTACATCCGAGTTCCCCAAATGTTAACAGTTTTCCACCCCCACCCCTACCTCTCTCATCTGGCCCAGGCTGGCCTTGAACTTGTGCACTCCATCAGTCCTCCTGCTCACCCTCCTGAGGATTACAGGTATGTGTCACCTCACTCAGATACCCTATATTATATTTTTTTTTATATATATATTATCTATATAGATTTCCCCTAAACAGTTTGAGAGTGCATTTCAAACATGATGCTCACTTATCCCTAAATACTTTGGGTGCATTTCCAGAAAACAAGGACCTTGTTGTACAAGCATAGCACAATAATCAAAACCAGGCAGTTAGTATGGATACTGTATTATCTAACTGAGTTTCACCAGTGTCCTTCATAATAAAAGAGGGAAAAGTATTTCATTCTCAAATCAGCCCAGGGTAAACCACGCATTTGGCTTCATGTAACCTCCTTCCATCTGAAACAGTTCCCCAGCCTTTGTTTCGTGACATTGGCATTTATTGAGTTCAAAGGGCAGAACACTTTTTTGGGGGGTACCGGGGATCACAGAACATCTTTTCATTTGGGATTTTGTGACTTTTTTCCTTATGGTTAATTCAGGTTATGTCTTTTTGGCAATACTATAAAAGTAATGGTGTGTCCTCAGCATCTGGAGGGAAATGATGTTGCTTTAACTTTGATCACAATATGTGGTTACTGAATCTTTATATAAAATAGAATCTAATCATACCACCGTGTAATCAACCCAATAGAAAAGTTTTGTATTCAGACTTGCTGGTAGTCCCTGTCATGTTTTAGCTACATACTTGGTTTCTTGTCTTTAACCTAACTCCTACCTACTCACTGGGCTAGTGGCTTAGATTCAGCTGAGTGCTCTCCTCCAGGGTGCCTTCACTGACCCACCTGGCTCTCTGACCTATTGCTCTTGCAGTATTGTCTTTACACTTTTTTTTGTTTTGTTTTTTTGAGACACTATGTAGTTGGGACTGACCTGGAACTCACTATGTAGCCCAGGCTAGTCTCGAACTCACAGTGGTCCTCCTGCCTCAGCCTCCCGAGTGCTGGAATTACAGGTGTGCGCCACCACACCTAGCTTGTCTTTACACTTTATTGCACTACTTATCTCACTCACTGAGTACCGTTGATTTGTCTATCTTTCCTGCTAAGTTACAAGCTGTCCAAGGCTAAGTCCTAGAATTTGATTATAATATAAATGTCTTTCACTCAAAGATCAGCTCTAGTCAAACAAATCTGGGTTCACTGACTTCTTGCAAAGAGCAAGGAGGATTATGCATCCTGGGAAACCATAAAATATCGCAGTAACAGGGCTTTAGCCAGAACCTATCACAGGATTTGGCCTCTTATTTAGTGATTTGGGGAGAGAGTCCAAGGCCTGGATGATGTCAGGAAGTAAGGGAAATTCTATGATTGGGTATTTTAGTTCTTATCTAGAAGGCAAGGGGAATACTGTGATTAGAAGTAGCACTCACTCGGATAATCCAGGATAGGATGATGCCTGGTCTTTTTGTGGTTTGGATACTATGATAAGTTTTATTTTTGTTTTGATCCCTTACCCTCACAGAGCAGCCCTGTATGATACCACTGACCTCTGAACCTGCTTATGTTCACCAGAACACCAAATCCTTGCTGTGAGCCTCCACAACAGCTTCTGGACAGCAGGGCCCTGTGTGTGTGTGTGTGTGTGTGTGTGTGTGTGTGTGTGTGTGTGCGCGCGCACACGCGTGCACGTGCAGTACTAGAGACTGAACCCAGGGCCTCATGCATGCTAGGTGAGCACACTATCACTAAGCTACACCCTCAGCCCTGAAATAATTTTTTTGTTTGTTTTTTTGGCTTTTTTTTTTGAGGCAGGGTCTCACTCACTATGTAGCCCAGGCTGGTCTTGAACTCACAGCGATCCTCCTGCCTCAGTGCTGGGATTACAGGAGTGGACCACCATGCCTGGCTTCTGAAATAATTTTTATGAGATCAAATTTGGAATTAATGATTAGAAGAACTTAACAACCAAATAATTTTTTTGTTTGTTTTTTTGGCTTTTTTTTTTGAGGCAGGGTCTCACTCACTATGTAGCCCAGGCTGGTCTTGAACTCACAGCGATCCTCCTGCCTCAGTGCTGGGATTACAGGAGTGGACCACCATGCCTGGCTTCTGAAATAATTTTTATGAGATCAAATTTGGAATTAATGATTAGAAGAACTTAACAACCAGAAGGGGTCTCCAAAAATAATTATCTTTTTTTTTTTGGTACCAGGGGTCGAACTTGTGTCCCTGCGTTTGCAAGTCAGGCGGTAGAACCTGAGCTAAA
>NW_022900951.1:41433765-41449530 GCF_012274545.1 Fukomys damarensis | reverse complement strand
CGAAGGGTTCTCCAAAAATAATTATCTTTTTTTTTTTTTGGTACCAGGGGTCGAACTTGTGTCCCTGCGTTTGCAAGTCAGGCGGTAGAACCACTGAGCTAAATCCCAAGCCCCAAGAATATCTTCTAAAATGTTTAAGGAAGAAATTATGAGATTTTTTTTTTGTCACCAAACAGATTCAGAGCAGTAGGTATGGCCTGAGGGAAAACCTATCAGAGTGATTTATATTTCTTAAGCTTGGGAAGACTAACAGGGATCAAAAGCCAGCAGGTGAAGATAAAAGAGAACATACTGTGAAAGCTTTTTAGTTGGTTACTACAGGGTACAAAGTAAATGCTAAAGGGAAAGAAAAAACCTGCTAAAGAATCAGAAAATGAACTTCAGGCTAAAGCTATCCACTTCTCAGTCAGCAGTTTCTGGAGGATTCCTAGGAATTCTCAGTAGTTTTTTTTTAAGGCTGGGGATGGAGCCCTGGTCTCCTGAGAGTGCTTAGCAGCACTCTACCACTGAGCCACATCCCCAGCCCAAGTGGGGTGTTTGGAAAATGCAGCTTGTACCGTTGGGGATGAAACTGGAGGTAGTGTCTGAATCTCCTGCAGTAATTAGTCATATTAGCTTACAATAGGGTAGAATTTAGGATTAAAAATACTGTACTTTCCATATTAAATCAGAAGGAAGTAACTTGTGCATCTCAGAGGGGACAGATCTTATTGCCCTCAACGATAATGGCAATACTTTAGGCTATTGATATTCACGGGGTTTCTTTTTCTTTGTTTTGTTTTATTTTGTTTTTTTTGAGACAGGGTCTCATTGTGTAGTTTAGGCCAGCCTCAAACTCACTATGTGGCCCAGGCTGGCCTCCAACTCATGGTGATCCTCCTGCCTCAACCTCTCCAATGCTGGGATTACAGGTATGTGCCACCACACCTGGCTTCCAAGGGGTTTCTGAGAGCTTTGTTAATTGTGGTTTTTAGGATTCCAATAGTACTCTGTATATTTCCTAAGTATATGCTTGATAATAGTGCCATTCTAGGAAATAAGAAAATAATATGTTGAGTGACCAGTGTTTTGTCTGTTTTTTTAGCTTACAAACTGCCAGTTTCTAATTTGTCCAAAGTTTATTAATTAACTTAATATTTTATCTAAGTTAAAATCTGGAAAATTCATTTTTTAGCTAGCATGTTAAATCATTATGATTTGTAGCAATTTGAGAATTTCAGGCTGGGCATGGTGGCACATGACTGTAATCCCAGCACTGAGGAGGCTGAGGCAGAAGGATCACTGCTAGCTGAAAGCCACCCTGAATTATACAGAGAGACCCAGTCAGGAAAAAGGAAAGAAAGAAAGAAAGGAAGAAAGAAAGAAAGAAAGAAAGAGAGAGAGAGAGAGAGAGAGAGAGAGAGAGAGAGAGAGAGAGAGAGAGAGAAAGGAAGGAAGGAAGGAAGGAAGGAAGGAAGAGAAAGAAAGAAAAAAGAGAAAAAATTTCAGTCAGGTGTGGTGGCACATGCCTAATCTCAGCACTTGGGAAGCTGAAGGTAGGAGGGTCTCCATGACTTTGAGGTCATCCTGAACTACATAGTGAGACCCTGTCTGAAAACAACAACAAAAAATTTCATAGGCCAAGTGTGGTGGTGTACATTTGTAATCCCAGCCGCTTTGGGAGGCTGAGGTAGGAAGATTGTACATTCATACTCAACCTGGGCAATGACTTAGTAAAACTCTGTCTCAAAAACAAACAAACAATCAAAAACCAAGGAGCTGGGGAAGTAGCTGTGTGTAAGTTCTGGGTTCAATTTCCAGTACCCCCTACCCCCCGATTTCATAAAATTAAACCCTATGAGAAAAACTTGTTATTATTATTCCACTTAGTTCTCATATATATGCAGTTATGAAAACAGTGTTAGTTCACTTATTTCATAAAACCAGTGTAATAAGTTTAGAATATTTAAATAATTTAACCCTAGTTTTCAAAAAAGCAAAGTGTCTTTGCATAATTATTTTCCCAATACCAGGGATTGGACTCAGGATCTTGCACTTGCCAGGCAGGCACAGTGCCACTGAGCTAAATCCCCGGCCCTTGCATTATTATTATTATTATTATTTTCTTTGGTACCAGGGATCGAACCCGGGACCTTGTGCTTGTGAGGCAGGTGGTGGCCTTGCATTATTTTTATTTTATTTACATTTATTTATTTATTTGCAGTGCTGGGAATTAAACCCAGGGCCTTTATTACTCTAGGCAAGCCCTCTTCCACTTATTGAGCTACATCCGCAGCCCTTGATATTATTTTTTTTCCAGTTTTAATTGAGTATATTGGTACATTTTAGGGATACAGTACAGTTACATTCATTGTTGGGATCTTGTACCTCTACATGACAAGTCTTGTTTCTCATTTTTTCCCTGTCCCTACCCTCCCTTCACCCCCTCCTCCCCTCCCCATTTACAACCACTTTATTTCCATCTTTTCATTATCTCACATTTTTTCTTTTCCCTTATTACCCTTCCCCTACCCATCCCACCTTCCCTACACCTATTTCTTGATAGCAGCCATTCTTTGTGGGGTGAGTGGAATCTCAGTGTTGTTTTCATCTGCATCTCTCGAATGACCAGTGATGGAATATTTTTTCATATATTTACTTGCTGCTTTTACTTCTTTGTCTGAGAAATGTCTGTTCATTTCGGATGCCCATTTTTGAATCGGGTCTTTATATTTGGGGGTGCTGATTGTTTTAAGTTCTTTATATATTCTTGATAATAGTCTTTTGTCTGAGGAACAGCTGGTAAAATTTTTTTCCCACATTGTAGGTTGTCTCTTAGTTCTGCTGATGGTTTCTTTGGCAGTACAGAAGCTTTTTAATAAGATGAGATGCCAGTTGTTGATTCTATCTGCTGGTTCCCGTGCTACTGAGGATTTGTTCATAAAGTCTTTTCCTATGCCAATGTCTTCTAGAGTTCTGCCTAACTTACATTCCAGCAACTTTAATGTTTCTGTTTTAATATTTAGATCTTTAATCCATTTGGATTTTAATTTAGTGCATGGTGAAAGATAAGGGTCTAGTTTTAATCTGTGGCAGGTTGAGATCCTTGATATTATTTTTAAATGGCAAGGAAATGTAAAAGATTTTTCTTCATATCAAAAGCTCTTCATTATCTTTGAATTAAGTTCTTTCTTCTCATAACTATAATAACCAAAGCTATTTATTATGTAATGATACTTTTTTTTGTGTGTGTGAGACAGGGTCCCACTATGTAGTTGAGGAACTCACTATGTAGCCCAGGCTGGTCTCGAACTCACAGGGAGCTTCCTGCCTCAGCCTCCCTCCCGAGTGCTGGCATTACAGGCCTGCGCCACCATGCCCAGTGATTGTAATGATATCTATCTATTTATTTATTTTACTTTTTTTAAAAAATTTTCTTTTATTGAGTTTATTGGTACATTTTAGGTATACAGTACAGTTACATTTATCATTGGGATCTTGTACCTTTACATGACAGGTCTTGGTTCTCATTTGTAATGATACTTTTTTAAAGTCCACAAAAATAAACATAGTTTTTCTTTTCTACTTTTAGACCTTTTTGACAGTTTATACTAGACTTTTTTTTTTTATACCAGGGGTTAAACCCAGGGCCTTGTGAAAGTCCTTTACTACTGAGCAACATCCTCAGCCCTTTTTATTCTGTTTATGTATTTTGATACAGGGAATTGAACCAGCCTGCACTTGCAAGGCAGGCATGGCATCACTGAACTACATGCCCACCCTAGCCCTTTTTATTTTTGAGACAGGGTCTCACTAAATTGCCCAATCTGGCCTCAAACTTGGGATCTTTTTGCCTCAGCCTCATTATAGGCCTATGTCACAGAACCAAGCCTGAATGTATCTTTCATGAGGGCTATTGTTCTATATTTTTCCTATTTGTTTGTCTGGCTTTGGTTGCAGGTTAATGCTGGCTTCATAGAATGAGCTGAGAACTATTCTCTCCACTCTCATTTTTTTTAGAAGAATTTGGGTAGCACTAATATTATTTGTTCTTTAAAAGTGTTAGACTTGCCAGGCAGGGTGGCACACGCCTGTAATCCCAGCACTTGGGAGGCTGAGGCAGGAGGATCTCTGTGAGTTCAAGACCAGCCTGGGCTACACAGTGAGTTCCAAGTCAGTCTCAACTATATAGTGAGACCCTGTCTCACAATAAATAAATAAATAAATAAACAAACAAATAAATAAACAAGCTTTAGAATTTACAGGTCACCTGGGACTGGAGTTTTCTTCAGAAAAAAGTTTTTAACTGTAAATTAAATTTATTTAATGATAACTATTTTATTTTTTCATTAATTTTATTAGTACATTTTAGGTATACAATATGTTGACATGCATTATTGGGAATTTGTACCTTTATAAAGAATTTTTTTTTGGTATAGGGAATCAAACTCAGATCCTTGAGCTTGCAAGGTAGGTGGCAGAACCACTGAGCTAAATCCTTGGCTCCTATACAGAACTATTTAAATTGTCTTTTCCTTCTTAAATGTTCTTTGGCAGTATGAGTCTTTAAAGGCATTCATCCATTTTGTCTTTCTTGTTGAATTTATTAGCATAATGTTGTTCATACTATTCCCTGATTATCCTCTTAATATCTGTAGATCATTCTCATTTCTGATACTGGTAATTTGCTTTTCCTCTTTTTTTGTGGGGCATGGGTCAGACTCACTAGAAACTTATTTACTATGATTTTCTCAAAGAACTAGCTTTTGGTTTCAGTTACTTTCTCTAGTTTTCCTTTCACCTGTGGCTTTTATAATTTTCTTTCTTATACTTTGTTTTGTTTTTTGGGGGGATTGAACTCAGGTCCTTGCGCTTACAAGGCAGGCAGCGGAACCACTGAGCTAAATCCCCGGCTCTTTCTTATACTTTGGATTTCATTTCCTTTTAAATTTTTTTCTTTTCGAGACCAGCCTGAGCTATATAGCGAGTTCCAGGTCAGTCTCAAAAAAATTTTTTTTTTTGTTAAGGTGGAAGATTTGAGAGCATTGTTTTCTAACCTAAGCATTGATTGCTCTAGACTTTTTTCAAGGTACTGCTGTTTTTAAAGGTTTTTTTCTTCCTCATTTAAGTTTTATTTTTCATTCCATTCAGATTACTTTCTATAATTTCCTTTTTGAGTACTTCTTTAACTCAGTTGTCATTTAGAAGTGTGTTATTTGGTTTCTAATAATTGGATTTTCCAGAGATGTTTCTATTACTGATTTCTAATTTCATTCCTTGGTGGTCAAAGTACATAGTTCGACTTGAATCCTTTAAAAATTTTTTGACTTAAAACAACAGAAATTTATTCTGTCATAGTTTTGTATGACAAAAGTTCAAGATCATTGACAATGGGCTAACATCAAAGTGTTTAAGGCTTAGAAAATGGTGCCAGGCACAGTGGCGCATGCCTGTAATCCCAGCACCCGGGAGGCTGAGGCAAGAGGATCACTGCAAGTTCGAGGCCAGCCTGGGCTGCACAGTGAGTTTAAGGTCAGCCTGAAATGCATAGTGAGACCCTGTCTCAAAAAAAAATCTGTATCCTCCCTCCACTCCCTTGTCTTGAGACAGATTCTCACTATGTAGTTCAGGCTGGCCTTGAACTCTGGGCCATCCTCTTGCCTTAGGCTCCCAAATGCTGGGTACAGGTGTGTGCCATCATGCCCAGCCTTTCCTGGTCTATCTTAATTAATGTTCCTTGTGCATTTGAAAAGGGTGTATATTTTGAATTTGTGGAGTACACTTGTAAATGTCTATTAAATTTAAGAGGTTGATAGTTTTATAATTTTATTCAAATCTGTGTTATTTTTTTTTTTTTTTGGTACTGGGGATTGAACTCAGGACCTTGTGCTTGTGAGGCAGGCGGTGGAACCACTGAGTTAAATCCCTTGTCCTTGTTCTTATTAATTTTGTGTATTGTTCTATTATAGACAGACTATAATTATGGATTTGTCAGTTCCTCCTTGCAGTTCAATCATTTATTGCTTAATTTTTTTTTTTTGTAGCACCAGGGATGACTGAACCTCATTTGAAGTATAAGCTCTGCTTTCAATTCCCAATGTCAAGGGCTGGGGAAAAAGCTCCCAGAAAAGAACCCCAATTGAGCTACATCCCCACCCTTTATTTATTTATTTTTGCTTTTTTTGAGACAGGGTCTCACTATGTAGTTGAAACTGACGTGGAACTATGTAGCCCAGGCTGGTCTTGAACTCACAGCGATCCTCCTGCCTCAGCCTCCCAAGTGCTGGGATTACAGGCGTGCGCCACCATGCCAGGCAACTATTTCTAATTATTATTTTGAGACAGGGTCTTGCTAAATTGGTCAAGCTATGTTTAAATTTATGATCTTCCTGCCTCAGCTTCCCAGTGTGCTAGAATTACAGGTATGTGCCCAGCTTGCTTAATATATTTAAAAAGCTATGGTATTAGGTACATAAACATTTAGGATTATGTCTTCTTGATAAATTTACCCTTGTATGACATTAACATGGCCATTCCAGATTTCTTTTGGTTACTGTTATCATGGTATATCTTTTTCCATTCTCTTACTTTGAACCTATTTCTGTCTTTAAAGTGGATTTATTGTAGACAGCATAGGGTTGTCTGGAGCTCCTTAACTCTCCAGGCCACTCTTTCTTTGTAGGGAGCTCTGGTAACTAGAGCACTGTTCCTCACAATGAGCCGTGACTACCTTCTATCACCCCTCCCCCTAACAGAATAACATTTAAGAGTTATTTCTGCTTCTGCAGGACATACATTTAGACTACAGCGATATATAAACCCATGGTAGCTCCACAGGCAAGGCTGGATTTGGCCACAGTGGGCCAAGCAGGACCATGGAGGATCAGCCAAGGCTATCTGAGAAGTACCATAGGCTACACTGGAAATGGGGGATGGGAAAGAGAAATCTAATTTCTATATGGGAAGATTTGAAGAAAGTGTTTCAATTGAGTAAATGTACAGGACCAATTCAAGAGTACTGTAGCTCAAAAAGGCCTGTTGGGATTGAGGAACACTTTCCTGAACGGGTAAGGAGAACTTGCTCTATGACCAGTGTATTAGTTCCCTATTTTGGCTATAACGTATCATCACATATTTAGTGCCCTAAAATGACACAAATGTATTTTTTTTCTTCTGGTGGCAGGAATTGAACTTGGGACCTTGTGCTTGTGAGGCAGGTGTAGTGCCACTGAGTTAAATCCCTGGCCCTCACAAATTGATTCTTATGATCTAAAATTAGTCTAGGCAGGGCTGAGTTTCTTCTGGAAATTCTTCCATGGAGAATGTTTCCTCTCCCTTTGTAGTATCTCGAGGTTGCTTTCATTCCTTGCATTTTCTAGCTCACCTCATAGCTCTTCTTCACATCCCTCCATCCTCTTGTTTTTGCTGTCACATCTCCTATTAGTAACTTAGATCTTCCTGCCTTTGTGGTTATGTTGCTTGCACTCACATAGATAACCCAATATAACCTCCCCATCTCAAGGCCCTTAACTTTAATTTCCTTTGCAGAGTCCCTTTAACCATGCAACGTAAGGGGAACCATTGCTTAGCCTAACTTAGCCAGTTACAAGTTAGAGCTATATAGGAGGCAAGAAAGGTGGCATGTCCGCCATTCCCAGGATCTACTGGGAGGCCTGCCCTGCCCAGCTTTGTGCGAAGAGTTCTGCTCTTTGACTGTGAGCCTCTTAACTGTTTGCTTTTGTGTGAGATGACCAATTTTGGTTCAATCAACTCTGTCCAAGATAGTGAGATCAGGTGGTATCAAATCCACAGCTAAACCACTCAGGGAGAAACTGAGAATGCTTAGAGTTAGGTTGGTATGGCAGTACACATCTTTAATCCCAGCACTCTGGGAGGCTGAGGCAGGAAGATTCAGTTAGAGGCCAGCCTGGGCAATTTAGAGACTTTGAGATTCTGTCACAAACAACAGACACACAGACAACAGCTAGAGATGCAGCTCAGTGCAAATGCTCTAAATTCAATCCCCACTACTAAAAAAGGAAAGAAAAAAGGCTAGCCTGGGTAACTTAGCAATTTATACTGTCACAAAGTTTGGAATGCAACTCAGTGCAAAGGCCCTGAGTTCCCCTAGTGCTGAAAAAAAATAAACAGCCAGACATGGTGATGCACACCTGTACTGTAATCCCAGTACTTTGAAAAGCTGAGACAGAAGGAGGATCACAGGTTTGAGTCTAGCTTGGCAATTAGAGACTTAGCAAGACTGTGTACCAAAATAAATTTTTAAAAGGTCTGGGGATGTAGCTAAGCATGAAGTTCCTGGGTTCCAGTACTGGAAAAAAAAATGCTTAGAGAGGGGTCTTTGGACAGAGGAGTCAGGCAAAGTGAACAAAAGCATGAGTTGTACAGCCAACCTCACAGGTTTGAGTCCTAACCCTGCTGTGTATTAGCTGCAGGGCCTTGAACAACTATCTTAACCATCAAATGGTTAAGAGGGTATCTTATTTCTCCATCAATTTTGAAAGATAGTTTTGCAGGATGTATCAGCCTAGGTTGGAGGTTGTTTTAAAGCTTGAAATACCTCACTCCAGGCTCTCCTTGACTTGAGGGTTTGTGTTGAAGTCTGTTTTGATTCTGATGGACTTTCCTTTGCATGCAATTTGTTCCTTTACTCTGTTTATAGTATTTTGTACTTCTGTTGGGCTTCCAGGATCTTGATTATTGTATGTCTAGGTGTAGATGTTTTATCATAACTAGTTGGAGTCCTATGTGCCTCAGTTATCTGTATGCCAAGTTCTTTTGCTCTGTTTGGGAAGTTTTCTATCATTAATTCTGTGAATTTTAATGTCATTTGTGCTTTCTCCTGCTTTTTTGTGGAGTCCTATCATTTTTGTTTTTTTGTACTAGGGATTGAACTTGGGTACTTGTGCTTGGAGGCAGGCTTTTACAGTGCTAGAGTGAGTTTTATAAAGTTCTCTGCATAGAAATGACAGCTTCATAGTGGGTCTTTATTAATTAAGTTACTTTAAAAATTAATACACAACTGCTGCTTTCCAGAAAACTTGAAAAATAAAGGTTATGAAAATTTAATGAAATACATTTCAAAAATACCACATTAAAGTTATACAATGGTAAATAAACTTTTCCTTCTATCATGTATTTTCCTTCAGAGAAATCAGTACAGGGCTGTGGGTGTAGCTGAAGGGTAGGTCACTTGCCTAACATGCTCAAGGTCCTGGGTTCCACCCCTAGCATGAAAAAATGCTAGCAAGCATGATGGGGATTTCAAAGTCCTGGAGGGGCAAAACCCAGGACTCTACATCCTCTGGCTTAGTATGTCTCAACACAAGGACAAAGGTTCATCTCCTGTTAGAATGTACACATTAGTATAAACAATAGCTTTTGTTGGCTATAACAGGATATATTTGTAGTTTCAATTCTTTAGAACATTTTACCAGGAAAAAAATTAGTCTTCCTGTAACAAGCGAGGAAGAGGAAAAAGGGGCAATGAGTTGGGAGAGGGATAAGGGGGAAGAGGGAGAGGGAGAGGGAGAGAAAAAAAGAGGAGACAGTAAGACAGTGCCTCACCTTTTTTTCCTATCTTCACTACTGATTTACCCGATGACCTTTGGAAAATGTAGTTCTCAAATATCATGAAAATGTTTATGATGACCTCAAAGTACTTCCACAACACCACATAATTTCTGTGACATTACTATACTATACTTACAGGACCCCTAGAATGAGTATTGTAAAAATTACGTACTTAAGTGAGACCCAATTTACTAAGAATTCTGAACTTTGTACCTTTAGATAGGATTCATTTCCTTGATTTTGTTTTTTTGAGACAGGGTCTCAGTATGTAGTGAGACTGACCTGGAACTCACTATGTAGCCCAGGCTGGTCTCGAACTCAAAGCAATCCTCCTGCCTCAACCTCCCTCCCGAGTGCTGCGATTATAGGCGTGTGCCACCACACCCAGCTCCTTGGTGATTTTTAATGATGTTCCTGAGGGCTTTATTTTTCAAACCCGATGAAATCATTTCTGGGCAAAGCCCAAATGCCCTGAGTTCTCTTTGGCCCCGGTACTGACATGAATCATGAATCTGTGCTTCTAAAACATTCACTTCTTCCTCTTTCCTCTCTCCCCACCATCTACTTGCTTTGTTTAGTAAACATGATTTTTTAAATATAAAAGGAACAAATATAAGATTTTCTAAAACCAAAATAAAAAATTACCACACCGACAGCAGTTAACAGTTTTCATAATTTAATGAAAAAGTATTGGTAAAAAGGTGACATTTGAAAAAGACTGAGTTTATCTTGGAAAACTGGACTATAAAGACAAAATGCAAAAAATTAAGAAACAAGGTTAAGAGGTAATACAACAACAAAATGTAACAAATGCATTTTGGGGCAACTGAAATGTATACAACTGAAGGCTCCTTCATTTAACTAGGAAAATCCTGTAAAAGCATTACCACTATATTTCCCTGACTGGAATGATACTTTAGTCCATTCTCTCCCCAGTGGCATTACATATGGAATTTGGCTAAAGCACTGTTTTGATGTTTTCTTTTCCTCTCACTCATTCAGACTTGAAAGGCATGAAAGGACATAGGCTACCACACTGGCCTATAACATAAGCAGTTTACAACACAGTTCTATTATAATCCAATACTATGAGTGTCAAATTAATATTTACCTCACGAGAACACAAAGTAAAAGCACAAAAGCCTAGTGCATGAATACAGGAAATTATCATTTTTTTCATTCAAACAAAATATAGGACACCTAGCACATGTTATGTCATGTTCACATGTACATAGGCACCAAAGAAACATTTTGAAGATAGAGCCAAAGGAGAGGCGAAATAAAGTTTTCAGAAAATGAGAGAGAGAGAGAAAAAAAAGCAAAGAACCCATTAACAAGGCTACAAGAACAAAAATGGGGGGAGAGGAAAACTGCCCAATCTTTCTTCCCTATGGATAGAAAGAGGACCCCTGCCTCCACTGGCACCTACTGTAACTGGTCTGTTTCTCCAATAAGAAACTTCAAAAATTGGAAATGGGTCTTTTTTGTATCAAAATTTCCACTACATTTTCCCAAACTAGAAGAAAGAGAATATTAATTTAAGGCTAAGAAGAAGAGAGCTGAGAATTATAGTCTGCTTCACATTTTAAAAACTGCAACTTTTTCACCTTTCTTAAATCGGAAGCAGACATATTTTATGCCCTCTCCTGAAATGTAATTATTCTCTTCCTCCAGAAATTAATCAAGGCTGATCATTTAGGAACAGGGTATAAACAACTTCTGAAAAATGGCTCCAGCCGTTTTGTTTGGGAAACTGCCTCAGATTCAAAATTGATACAAAGCTAAATTATATCCATGTGTTAAACACATGCTTTCAAATTCTGTCTGACAATAAAGATCTGTTTCAAAATTAAAGCAGGTAAGAATACTTAACCTCTGTGCATTTTATATTTTAATTATACCTCAATAAAATTTTTATAAACATTAAAGCAGGTATACAAAAATTGTCAGCCAAACTTATTTTAGTCAAACTTATTTGAAAACAACACAAAACCCTGACCTGGTACAAAGATCCCAGAAATGGTCTCACTTTGGGAAAGGCTCTGGGATTCTTACAAATGCCTAAACAGAGAAAATCAAAGCATTTTCCTTGGTAAGACTTTTGTACTTCTGTAAACACTATCCACAAGTTAGCTTGTTATGCTTGTTAGCTGGGTGAGTTATGTCTGTGTCCCCAACAAACAGGTCTAGGAACAGGCACTGGACACTTGTAAGAAATAGAAGTGACTTAAGTTACGATACTATGAAAAGAACTCAACCTTGTGCAGAGCAAAGGAAGAGAGTAGTGAGTTTGACAGTATCTGAGAATGTTTGTCTCCTGGTCTGTCCCTTAAAGACACCATGGAATTAGAAACTTTCTACAGACAGGACCTCGTGAGCCACATGCTGTAGCTGCAAAAGATAAGTAGTTTTAGTGTATGATAATCAGTCTCTTGCAGATCCATTAACAATGAATGCAAGGACTCTCAATATATAAATTTATTAATGTGTTATTAACTGGAAAGCTGTCCTGAAGTATTTAGTGAGTAAATACTCAGAGGCCCAAGAGCCTCTGACAAACAGCCTCTGGACAATCTGCAATTCTTGTAATGTGCTTGTAAAAACTAGACTTGAAATCTTTTCAAAATCTGTAAGCCAATTTATTATGGAAAATTTAATCTTTTCCCTGCAATTTCTCCTAATATATGCTAGAACCCTTTTGTTGTATGGATTTACTCCAATATATGGGGCAAAGGCAAAGGTTGGTTGTCATTGGGAGTTTTTAATCACCTCTGCATTGAACTATGGGAAAGCGGATGTGTCTTGCTTTTACCATGACAATCCTGTCGAGAATCACGGGGAGGATTTTCCCTATCTGAGCTATCTTTTCTTACCCTTGATTTTTCTTTATTCCCATCACTTTCAGCTTCTGAATCACTTAACTCCAAATCTGGACAATATCCATCATTTTCCTGATATGAAGCTTTCCCTGCAGACTTCCTAAGAAGCTGCCTACCCCAAAACTGCTCTTTAGTGCTCATGCTCTTGGTTGGCTTCACACAGCATTGAAGGTCCTCAGAGGTCTTCACCCACCTGTTGGTGGCCTCTTTAAAGGACCTGCTAAAGTGTTCTATGGTAGATTTTCTAAAGGTACCCTGACTGGCCAAGTGGGAACTGAGCATGGACTCTTGGTCACAGAACACCTCACTTGAGCTTTCTTTTTGGGTGACATTCCCAGACCAGCTATCCTCTAGGCCATTGGATTTGGCAAACTTGGGGTTAGGCTCATTTTTCCCATTCTCAATGGAAGACTGTCCATGGAGGGCAGCTTGAAGGGCTAGAGGCTTCCCCAGTGACTGCCCATGATAGAACTCTGAAGATGGAGCTCTCCGAGCAGGACTGGAATCCTTTGCTTCACTCCGAGAATGGCTACGGCTGGCCAGCAAACAGTTACTCTTGCTCTCTAGAGGATGTCTTGAGTATGGTTTCACTTTCAATTCTAGAGGCTCTGTAGGCACCTGCATGTTCCTTTTCGTGGGACCAGGGGAGCTGCTGTCAGGAGAGTAGGGTTGGTGGTCAGCCTCTGTGGAGCTGTTTCTGCAGTCTTCCATGGTTGATCTGGGCATTTTTAACTTCAAGGTAATTCTTGGTGGTGGGTAAAACAATGAGTTTTCTAGTGTATTTGTCAAAGGAAGTCCTGAAATAAAAAAGAGAGATTTTAGCAACTGATTTTAATAGCATGCATACTTATATGAGGGTAGCAGATGGATTGAGCTGAACTAGAGGATGAGGGCCTAGAGCACTACAGATGAAACACCCAGTAATGCCACACTATTATTCCATAGCTCCCAACCTCTTCACCTGCATCCTTTTCTTTAAATTTTTTTTTCTCTTTCATTTCTGAAAAGAATATTACCAGTAGTGGTTTGGAAGAGGCTCTACTTGTGTATCTGTATGTGAATGCATGAGTAATGCACAGTGCTGACAATGTGTCTCAAGTAGACATTTCAGACCCTTTTCTTCCTTCTCTCCTGGCCTTATTAAAACAAGTCAAATATAATACCACAGAAACAGTGCAGGATTTGGTGGGAGAAAAATACATTATGTGTTTTAGCCTGGCATTATAAGCAGCAGGTAGTTTCTGCCAATGTTACGTCCCTACCCTAGAATAATTTCCTGACTATAAATGACCATTCCATAATGACATGGGAAGTTTTTTCTTACAGGTGCGGGAGTTTAATAGTGGTAAAACCAGGAGGGTTACAACTAGTCGATTATAGGCTTGGCCTGGGGAGTACTGGCAGTCATTTACCTAATTATGTCACCCTATGGTCAATTAGAGTAAGTCTTCCTCTATTATTTTGAGTGCACTGAAACTAAAAAGAAAAAAACTCTACCAAACAGTTCCTCCTTGCTTAAGGACTTGACCATTGCCCATTATCATCTTTCCATAGTCTCACAAAAGTGAGAATTAGGCCAGCTCTTAGATGTCCCAAGAGGCTGTATGTATTCTGGAAGTGTCCATTTTAAATATCCACAGCCTCAGGGCCCACCACCTGTTGATGCTGCAAGCCATAATGAACTTGGCTCCTGCAATGAGAAGCCACATGGCTGTGCCAATCTCCTTGGCATGCAAGGACTCTTTCCTGTTGTCCTCTGGTTCTTGTTTAGCCAGTCACACTGCCCTTGACACTCACAAATATCCTAGTCTCTGATGCCTACCTGACACCTCATTACTGCATGTCTCTCTTGCTCTATGGCTGGCCCCTGTCAAGAGCTGATTCTGTACATTCTGCTCAGTGGCCCATAGTTGTTCAGGATCTGCTTACCTTTGTCTTTTAAATAAGACAGTGAAGTTAGTGGTGTCACTGGACATGACGGTCATATTTCAAGCCAAGCAGCCATGCTTTAGACACTGTAATTACTCTCATCCATCTCTCTCACCAAGTGGGCAGTGTAGTTGCAGGCAGGGATTGTGTCTTGCTGAATGTTCTATCATTTAGCTTAGTTCTTAGTCCCTAGCAGGTGCTCAATAAAGATTAGCAATTTAATGAAAATGCATTAACTAGGTCCTGGCTAAAGATTTAATAGATTATTATTAAAATGAATAACCTTGGAATTACATGTTTTCTGGAAACTGAAGTTCAATTCTATCCTTTCAATTTCTAAATAAATATGATAATTACAGAATAACTTCATGGCTCTAACTAATGGCTTCAAATGTCTGTCTGGGATCTAAATTATCTGCCCTAGACCTGCAACTCCCCTAACCCTACTTTGGGATCCCTTGCTTCCTGAGTTGATAAAGAAATAGGCCATGTAAATACCAAGATTGGAATGAAGCAAATGAGCTATTGTGGTTTATATGTAGATGTTCCTCCAAAGCCTCATGGGCTCATAGGTGGGGCTTTTGGGAGGTGACTGGATCACAGGGGCATGATACTTATCAGTGGATTAGTCCACTAATGTGTTTATAGCTAAGTGTGATAATAGAGAGTGAAGCCTGGTGGAGGAGATGAGTAACTGGGGTCAAGGCCTGGAAGAGCATATATCCTATCTTCCCTCAATTGCTCTGTGCTTTCTGCCATACCATAAACAAGCCTCCTTTGCCACACTCCTTTGTCATGTTGCCCTGCCTTGCAGTCAGCACAGGACTAAAATCTACAAACTATGAGCCAAAATAAACCTGTCCTTATTTATTTATTTGCTTGTTTTTGTTTTGTTTTTTTAGTTTAGGATCCTTTTTCAGTTTTATGTACTTGTAGGTGATTCCAAATGGGTAGCAGTGATTACAAGCTGTGAAGTATTCTGAGAAGAACATTTATGCTGGAACCATAAAACTACATTTCTGTGATAGCCTTTTAAAAGTCTGTTTTTAACTTTTGTCTTCAAGAGCTACCTTCTTCTTGTTCTCGTTCTTCTGGCCAGTAACCTTCTTCCGTTTACCTTTATCTTGCTCTAGAAAATCTTTTGGAGTTGTGCTAATACTCTCCCTTTCCAACAGTTTTTTAATTATCTTTTTCTTTTGTTTGCTTAGTACTTTCTTAAAACCTTTTATGTATTCTGGTACGGGACAACTAGCCTGCTGTGTAACATTGGCGACACTTCTTAATAATGGTTTATCATCTTCAGTGAAAAATGTAACAGCTCTTCCCTTATGTCTTGCTCTTCCAGTTCGACCTATTCTATGGATATATTCCACTGAGCTGGTTGGAA
>NW_022900951.1:41398781-41433635 GCF_012274545.1 Fukomys damarensis | reverse complement strand
AGCAAGGCTGTGCAAATAAGAACCCAGATTTTTCCTGCTCTGAAGCTGTGGACTGTGTTATCTCTCCGTTCCTGTGTTCTTTCTGCATGAATAATATCCACATTAATACCCTCATATATGAGCTCATGAAAAAGTTCTTTAGCCCTTTCAATGGACTGGACAAAAACCAGAACAGGTGGATTGAAACCCTTTTTAATAAATTCTCTCATGGCCAGTTTTCCAGCCTCAGACCCAACAAAGAGAAGCTCTTGTTCTACAGTCTCTACTGCAGAATTCCTTGCACCAATGGATACAGTGATGACATTGTCCAGGTAGAGTTTGCACCACTGTTCAACATCATATGCAAAAGTTGCACTGAACATAGCTCTTCTGACCTGGTGGGATGTGCAGGCCAGGACAATGGAAGCCAGCTGATCTCTAAATCCAGTTTTGCCATCTTCAAACAGTTTGTCTGATTCGTCTACTACCAGCCACTCAACACTTGTTAAATCTACTCCTGGTGGATCTTGCTTTAATAAATAAATTAGTCGATTTGGAGTAGTCACAAGAATATCAAACTTAGGTGATTTAGGTCCAAATTTCTTGGCTGCCTCTGCTGCTTTGTGGATCATGTGTATCCTAAATCCCATCCCCTCAGAGATTTTAATTAACTCTTGGTGAATCTGTCTGGCAAGTTCTCGTGTTGGGGATATAATCAGCGCTCTGAAGCCTTTATTTGTGGGCTGTTTCAGCTGCATTAAAATGGGAATGCTAAAAGCCAAAGTCTTCCCAGATCCTGTAGGAGCAGAAGCCAGAAGTTCCTGACCATGCAGCATAACTGGAATGGCTTGCATTTGGATTGGTGGTGGCATTTGGAAGCCTGCATCTAGGATGTTCTGAAGCAGTCGAGAATTAATTTTATATTTCTGGTCAAGTTGCTGCAATGTAGCAATTGGGTCAGGAAGATCAGTTCCTTGGATATGAATTTTGTGTTTATTCAGGGAGAAGTTTACCTTTTCTTTTCGGAGATGTTCCAACTTCCCCGAAGTTAATTTATTTTCTCCTTTAACTTTTTTATCTTCAATCTTTGCTTCCACAGATGACATCCACTGTATAGTAGTACCTTCTTCTTGAGAAGAAATTTCATGCCAGAAGTTCCCTGGTTGTGGCATGGTGTCGGGGAGGACCCATGAAATAAAAAGGTGGATTTTGTCTGAAATTATCTTCTTTCTCTTTTTCTTGTTTGGCTCCCTCTTTTTTTCAGTTAGGCTCTCTTCATTTTGGAGCTCCTCGAGTGTTTGTGTTGCACCACACTCACTTGGGACAGACTTCCTGTTTCCAAAGAAGTCTAGACTCTGCAGAATCTCTGAAGAATCAGAACCATGTTTCCTTTTTCCTATCTGGAATCGAGCTGCGTTGGCTGAGAAGCGTTTCACGTCAAATTTGGCCCCAGCGCCTAGCCGGCGAAACAAATCATGAACATCCATTTCTACCCAGAAATCTTCGTGCCGTCTGTTTTTGGTTTTTTTGAGACAGCGTCTCACTATGTAGTTGAGACTGACCTGGAACTCACTATTTAGCCCAGGCTGGTCTCGAATTCACAATGAGTCTCCTGCCTCAGCCTCCTGAGTGCTGAGATTACAGGCATGTGCCACCATGCCCAGCTTCTCCTCATTTAAATTGTGGGTGTGGGGGGCTGGGGATTTAGCTCAGCGGTTCCGTGGCCTGCTTTGCAAGTGCAAGGACCTGAGTTCAATCCCCGGCACCAAAAAAAGAAAAAAAAATTGTGGGTGTGGGATAGGTGCCTTAGTGATGAGAAAGTAAGAACAGATTGTGGTATCAGAGAAGTGGGGTTTTTGCAGTGACACTACCTGACCATATGGCCTTTGAAACTGGCTTGCAGAAGGAGTTTGGAAAGGTTTGGAGATGCCAGATGCAGAAGGAGCCCTAGAAAGCTGTTTGCCAAGCTTGATGGGAGATTCTGGTTGGAGCACAGAGGACCAGAATGTTGGCTATAATGCAGCTGGAAAAGACCAGGCTTAAGAAGCTTCAGGTGGAAAGGACTCCGATGACAACTGCATTTCAGGCCATGTGTATTATCTTCTGGCAAGCATCTTGCTCATGTCCAGACTTTGTGGAAGACTGAGATTAAGGGCTGCGGACTGATTAACCTGGCAAGGGGATTTCAAGGCAGCCAAACATTCAGGCTTGGGTACTGATGGGGGCTTTTAGCCAGCTCTATATTAAGAATCAAGAGCAGAATGCCCAGCAGAATGATTTAAAAAGTTTTGAGTTTGGCCAGAAAGGAAGTTCTGGTTAAAGTTGGGGCCTGCAAAGATGGAGCAAGGCAGATAGGGGTTGCTGAAAAGATTAGCATTAAAAAGAAGCCAAGTAAGATGAGATCCCAGTTGTTTATTCTTTCTGCTAGTTCCCATGCTACTGAGGATTTGTTCATAAAATCTTTTCCTATGCCAATGTCTTCAAGAGTTCTGCCTAACTTATCTTCCAGCAAGTTTAGTGTTTCTGTTTTAATATTTAGATCTTTAATCCACTTGGATTTTAATTTAGTGCATGGTGAAAGATAAGGGTCCAGTTTTAATCTTTGGCAGGTTGAGATCCAGTTTTTCCAATACCATTTATTTATTTTTATTTTATTTTTGGTACCAGGGATTGAACTCAGGTCCTTGTACTTGTGAAGCAGGTGACAGAACCACTGAGCTAAATCCCCAGCCCCTCAACACCATTTATTAAAGAGGCTATCTTTCCTCCATTGAGGATGGTCAGCTCCTTTGTCAAAGATGACATAGCTGAGTATGTCTGGATTTGTTTTTGTGTCTTCCAATCTGTTCCACGGATCCTCAGGTCTGTTTCTTTCATATTACAGAGATATATGTGCACCTATGTTTATAGCAGCACAGTTTGTAATAGCTAAAACTTGGAAACAGCCCATTTGACCATCAGTTGGAAACTGGATAAAGAAGATGTGTTTTTTCTATAAAATGGAATATTACTCAGCCATAAAGAATGAGAAATTAAAGAGCAAGTAGCAATTTAAATATGTTCAAGGACCATTTTCATCTTCAGAATTAAGGATTATTTTAATTTTTTTTTTTGGTACCGGGGATTGAACTTGGGTCCTTGCACTTGCAAGGCAGGCCACCAAACTGCTGAGCTAAATCCCTGGCCCTAGGATTATTTTAATTTTACACCATTGCTTTTTCTCTTTTACTTTCCTTTGTAGTTTTATTTTAGGAATCCTTATTTTTAATGTTCACACAGAGATTTCTTTTACTGAAATACCGAACAGTTTCTCTGGTGTGAAAAAACTATAATAGTACACAGGATCCTAATGAGATAATTAATAATGTGAAATAGGAAGTAAAGGGCTAAAGGTGTAGGGAAAGTGGGAAGGGTGGGGTAAAGGTAATAAGGGAGAGGAAAAAATATGAGAAAATGAAAAAATGGCGAGGGGAGGAGGGGTGAAGGGAGGGCAGGGATATGGGGAAAAATGAGAACCAAGACCTGTCATGTAAAGGTACAGGATCCCAATAATGAATGTAACTGTATTGTACACCTAGAATGTACCAATAAACTCAATAAAAAGAATGAGAAATTAGATTCATTCATAGGAAAATGGATACATATTGAGGATATACTCCTAAGTGAAATATATAAGTCACACATGTATAAATACTGAATAGTTTCTCTGGTGTGAATAAACTATAACAGTACATAAGATCCTAATGATATAATGGACAATGTGAAATAGGAAGAAAGGGGCTAAAGGTGTAGGGAAAGTGGCAAGGGTAGGGGAAAGATAATAAGGGAAAAGAAAAAAAATATGAGAAAATGAAAAAATGAAACTGAAGTGTTTGTAAATGGGAAAGGGACGAGAGGGTGAAGGGAGGACAGGGACAAGGGGAAAAAATGAGAACCAAGACCTGTCATGTAAAGGTACAAGATCCCAGTGATGAATGTAACTGTACTGTATACCTAAAATGTACCAATAAACTCAATGAGGAAAAAAAAAGTAGCAATTTACTTTGGAATAGGACAACAGGAAAAATATCTTGAAGGAAAGTGAGGAACCAGCAATGCTACACTCTTTGCGGCCTCAAAATTGCAAAGGTAAAGACTTTACTTTGAGAAGATAGCCCCAGGGTACCACGCTGCAGATTGGCAGCAGCCTAGGGACTAAGAATTAATTTCCCCTGATTCAGTTCACCAAGCTCAGCCATTCAGGCACTCAGAGGCCTTTGCACCCACCAGCAAGATGCAAAAGGGCTCAGCTATTGCTCCAGTTGGTGGCAGACCTTGGTATCATTCACATGGTGTTGGTTTTAGGCATACGCAGAATGGAAGAGTTATAGGCACAGGGAGGCTTCCACCCAGATTTAAGACCACCTGGGAGGCCAGGCAGTGTGCCCCTGAAAGTACCGTGCAGACCCCAGGAGTTGGAAATGCCAGGAATGTAGAACATTTGAGGAAAGCCACAAGGAGTGAGCAATGCCAGCCCAAGAAGGAGGCCATGAGGGCTACAACCACAGAGTGCTATAAGAGTGGGGCCACCCAAGCTCTTTGGAGTTCACATCTTGACCACAGACTGCCCCAGGTGCTGGACAAGGAACTACAGGATGTATTTATTTATGTTTGTTTTTTTAGACAGGGTCTCATTATGTAGTTTAGGCTGGCCTTGAACTCACTATGAAGTCCAGGCTGGCCTAAAGCTTGCAGTGGTCCTCCTGCCTCAGCCTACCAGTTGCTGGGATTACAGGTGTGTGCCACCATGTCTGGCAGAAATACAGGATTTAATGTTTGCCCTGTGGATTTGAGTATTGTTTTGGTCTCATTCTTTTCTATCTTCCTATTTCTACCTTTTGAAGTGGGAATGTTTATCCTGTGCCTTTGTATGTTGGAAGTGTTTTAACTTTATTTTTATAGGGGATTATAGGTAAGTATTTGCTTTAAATCTCAGAGGAGATTTTGGATTTAAGACTTTTTAGCAATGCTAAAATGGTCAGGACCTCAGCTACCCTTAGACATGGACCAAAAGCAATTTGCATAGAGATGCACCTAAATCTTTTGGCAGCCAGGATGGAATGTTAAGGTTTATATTTAGATGTTCTCCCAAAGCTTTATCTGCTCACAGGTGGGGCTTTTGGGAGGTGATTGGATCATGAGAGCATGGTACTTATCAGTGGATTAGTCTACTGATGAGCTTATAGGTAAATGTGATACTGGGACGTAAAGTCTGGTGGAGAAGGTGGATCTCCAGGGTGTATCTCCCTTCTGTCTGTATTGATCACTCTCTGCTGCTGCTGCTACTTTTCTTTTTTGGTACTGGGGACTGAACTCAGGACCTTGTGCTTACGAGGCAGGTAGTGGCACCACTGAATCCCCAGTTACTCTGCTTCCTGACTGCCATGCCATGAGCAAGCCTCCTCTATCATGTTGCCCTGCCTTGTAGCCAGCCAACTATGGACTGAAACCTCCACAAACTGTGAGCTAAAATAAACTTCTGTTCTTTAAGTGGTTGGTGCCAGGAATTATGTCCCAGTGATGAGAAAGTAACTAAGACAAGAAATTTTAAAGATGTTTCAGGAGAACAGTTTAAAATAGTTAAGACAGGATATAATCAGTTTATATATTTGCTAGAAAGATATTAACACACAGGTTACCTGCAGCAATTTCTTGGTTAAGAAGCTGGGCCTGCAAACTGAAGATCTGTTCCTGTATTTTGCTGTGTGATAGTTTCAGCTTCTCTCGCCTGCTTATCATGTAGCACAGATTTCGGACCTGAAAGGCCAATCCCCAGCAAATAGACAGATTTGTAATGTTAAGCAAACTTGACAAGTGAAATTGTTTAGCTAAAATGAAAATGACTAAGATCAGGTAGGGGTGGGTGTGAGGAGAGAGACAGGACCCAAGAGCTGCAGGCTGAGACCCACTCCACAGGAATTCACTCAGCACAGTTAATCATGGGGGGCATGGTTCCTGTAATAACCAGAGGCACAAAGCTGCCTTCTGAAATCTACTCTCCCTGCAGTGTCATGGCATCAGTATTTATGTGCACAGACAGGCTGGGAAAACAGAATGATGGTCTAACAATTCAATCTTCCCTTTAGTACAAATGACAGCAATGCTGGCTCCACTACAATTTTCCAATGAGAACAGCAGAAGAAAAGTCTGCTGGGAAAACTCGAAGTGGCTTTTTGCTCACACTTTCAGTTTAGCCACATTTCCACAGCTACAAGTATGAAGTTCTTACTCATACTCCTTAATTGGACAAATTATTCAATCTTTCTGTGCCCCATCTGTAAATAGGGATAAAAAAGTTTTTCATAGCATATTAGGATTAAATGAATATTCCATTAGTTCTTTTTCAAATTTTGGTAGTAGGCACAAAACATTAAGCCATTTCTATAATTATAAATTTCTCCAAGGCAAACATAGCACCTAACTTATCACTGAACTCCTGTAATACCTCAATTAATAGATACCTGATAAATATATCTTGGTATATAAATATCTGGTAGAGTGGCTCTCAACCAGGGACTATTTTGATCCCCAGGGGGCATGTAGCAATTTGGAGACTTTTTTGGTTGTCACAATTGGGTGGGTATGGGCAGCACTATTGGTACCTAGTGTGTAGAGGCCAACAATACTGCTATAAACATCTTACAGTGCCCCCTCCAACAAAAGGCAGCACCCCACAACAAATAATTATCCAGCCCAAAATGTCAACAGTACCAAACATGAAAAACAGAATTCATTTACTGCTGCTAGCAGTTTATCACTAAAACATAGCTGAGCCAATCTAGGCTCAACAGTGAATAAAATATAAATCAAATGAGGATTTATTTTAAATTTCTAGTTCAAAGCATATATGTGAGGCCTCTCCAATCTCTGCACAATGCCTCTGAAAATTTAAACAGAGGTCAATGTTTGGGGCCACTGTGAAATCATAAGATAAGCAGAGACACAGAAGCCCACACCAAGCTGAGCTGAGCTATTTTTAAACTGGAAATAACCTCCATTTGTACACAGATAAGATCTACTCAGTAACCAGAACCCATCACCTTACCCTTTCTAGGTCCTGCCGTAGGTGCATAAACATTTGCATGCGAGTATGAATACTTTCTTCTTTGGGCTGTACAAGGCCATTTTCTTCATCCTTCTTTGGAGGAAATAATGGCTTGTTGAAGTTGCTTTTGCGCTTTAGTTTCCAGTAGTTATAGATAAAGTCCACAACTAGTGTGGGCAGCTCCAGCTCTGCTGCCACATCTTCCACTCGGACCAAGGTGTAGAACTCCTCCTCCAGCTCCCTAAGCTTCTGTTCCCGCAGGCTGGTTTTCTCACTTTTGGCCTGGCTCTGCTCAGCAGCTCTGTGGTGAGGGTACTCAATCTCCCCCTGTTTCTGCTTGTTTTGGCTATGCTTGAGGCAGTAAGACTTGAACTTTACTTCATCCCCCTCGTCTAGGATGGTCTTCATCTCTAGGCTGTGCTCAAAGGCACAGGTGACATGGAAGGCAGTGATGCAGCTTTTCACGGAGCACTGCAAGAAGAAAGGCTGTGTCAAGACAACATGGTTGTGGAGTTGTGGGGGAAGACAGGGGAAGCTCTATGTCTCTGAGCTTAAACAGAACTTATAGGAAGCAAAGGTTGGTCCTAAATTAACTATGACAAATGCTTTATTTGTAATACAAGAAATCTGCTCCTGCAAAAACAGGAGTAAAAAATATCAAACTACTCCTTTAAGGTTTGAGCTCAAACATTAAAAGCCTTCAGCTTTTCTGAGAATCCTTTCTGACTTACAGTTATGTCATCTCTTCTCTGGGTCTACCACATCACCCTATACATTCTTCTATAGTGTTACTTTTCACACTGTACTTAAAGCATAACTCTCAAATCCTTGGCCACAGATTTCCTCCCTCGCTTTTATCAGGGATCAAACTCAGGACCTTGTACTTGCAAGGCAGGTTCGGTGCCACCTTGACCATAGATCTTAAAGACAAAAGCTGTGTCATTTATTTTGGCATTGCCATCAACTACTGAACAAGCAGTTGCTCAGAAAATACTTCTGAACAAATGAAAGAAAAAGCAATATTACTGCCAGAGTATGCACTGGTTCTTTAAAAATAAAATCACAGGAACTCCAATGTCTTAAGTAAACTGACCTCTTGAAATTGTTCCTTTTTTCCTCATTGAATTTATTGGTACGTTTTAGGTATACAGTGCAGTTACATTCATCATTGGGATCTTGTACCTTTACATGACAGATCTTGGTTCTCATTTTTTCCCCTTGCCCCTACCCTCTGTTCACCCCCTCTTCCCTTCCCTATTTACAAATACTTTATTTCCATTTTTCATTTTCTCATATTTTTTTATTTTGCCTTATTTCCCTTCCCCTACCCTTCCCACGTCCCCTACACCTTTAGCCCTTTTCTTCCTATTACATACACATTGTTGAAACTGTTCTTATAGAGCTGAGCTCCCAATACCTTAGCCAGCTAACCAGCCATGAGTGGCTTTTTAAATTTAAATTTATTAAAATTGGACTGAGGAGTATAGTTCAATGCTAGAGCACTTAATGCACAGCCCTGAGTTTAATCGCCAGTACCACACAAAAATCAATTAAAATTACATGCATTGAAAAATTTATTATTTATTTATTTACTTTTGCGGCAGGGTTTTGCTATGTAGTTCAGGCTGGCCTTGAACTATGTATCCCAGGCTGGCCTCGAACTCATGCAATCCTGTCTCAGCCTCCCAAATGCTGGGATTACAGGTGTGCACCACCATGCTCAGCTTTACATTGAAAAATTTAGCTCTCAGTCACACTAGCTACATTTCAATCATACTGGACAGTGCAGACACATTATCCATCACTGCAGAAGTTCTCCTGGACAGTATGGTTACAGATATTCTGAAATTAAGTTTATAATAGTCTATCATTCATATATTTAACACATTTATTTGACATTACAGAGGACAACAGCCTCTACTCCAAGCTTCAGACAATTTTACTGGAAGTTTGTTACATTACAATGAAATTTATATCATTCAAATTTCCATATATTTGACAAGCTTTATGAAAGCAGGTATGATGAAAACCCAAGACATGCTTTTATCTAAGTACTTTTTAGTATCACTTGCCTAACAGGCAGACATTTAAAAAAAAAGTAGTAAAACGCATTATTATTTTTATTTCTGTGTGAAACAGGGTCTCATTATGTAGTTAAGCCTGTCCTTGAACTCACTATACAGCTATGCAGTCCAGGCTGGCCTCAAACTCATGGCAATCCTCCTGCCTCAGCCTCCCAAGTGCTGGGATTACAGGTGTGCGCCACCACACCCAGCTAAAAATTTTAATGTATATTTTTGTGAAACATAGTAATTACATTCCTCTTGGGAAGCTGACACGCATACGTATTTGCATCTTGATCATTTGTACTCCCCCTTCCCCAGCCTGTCTTCCCCTCCTTTCCTAGATCCCTTTGCCATCTCCACATATTCTATCTCCTTGTTTCTTAGTAAAAGGCATTATTTAATAAAAGATAAAAAATGTTGGGCATAGTGTCTGTTTTCACTTTAATAACAGATACAAATATGGGAGGAAAAAACAAAAAGATTTTCTATTCAAGGGGATAAAAGTGTGACATAAAATTACTACCAGAGCTGGGCATGGTGGTGTTTTGCCTGTAGTTCCAGCTATTTGAGAAGTTGGGGCAAGAGGATCAGGAGTTTGAGGTTAGCCTGGGCAACACACTGAAACTGTCTGAAAGGCAACCAATCACAGGGCACGAATACACATGCCTGTAATCTCAGCATCCCAGGCTGAAGCTAGAGGATTCTTACAAGTTCGAGGACAGCCAGAAATGATAGCAACACCCTGTCTCAAACAACCAACCAACCAACCAACCAACCAAACAATCAAACAAAAACCAAAGTACTAGCAGTAGGAGGTACTAGTAAACTCTCTCAGGTCAAATTTATAGAATATGGAGACATACATATGAATAACTCAGAAGAAAATACAAAGATAAGAATTAGGTACTTATATGAAAATTGAAATGTGTCTTAGAAAACTCTGCCATAAGATCCATCTAGTTTCAGAAAACATGATTCTATGGTACCATACCCCAGCTATTATGCCACTCTTACACAATTCCCTCCCCTCTCATTTTCTTTTCTCCATTCGTTGGTTTTTAGAAACAGAGTCTTGCCATGTATTTCATTCAGGCTTGCCTTGAACTCATTATGAGGCCTCAAACTCAAACCTCCTTTCTCAGCCTCCCAAGTGCTAGGATTATAAGCATGCACTACCACATTCAGCTAAAAATTTGTTAAAATTATTTTCTAATTGAAATAATACTGTTCAACTGTGGTGAGTACTTTTAAAAATAGCTTTTATACATGTGTCTTTAAACACTTTACTACATGTGTTACCATGTGGTCATCACTCGTAGTTACTGAAATAACACAAAAATCCTCAGCTTTACCGAGACATAATTTACATACCACAAAATTCACCAGTTTTAAATGTACATTTCAATGGTTTTCAGTATATGGATAGTTGTGAGGCCACCAGCACTACCTAATTCCAGAACATTTTCATCACTGCACAAAATAGATCTCATGCCCATTTATAGTTATTCCTGTTCTCATCTCTGGCCCTAAGCAACAAGTAATCAACTCTGTCTCTAGATTTTCCCATTCTGGACATTTCATATAAGTGGAACCATATAAGATGTGGCTGTTTTCTTTCACCTAGCATGTTTTTAATATTCCTGTGTTTCAGCAAGTATAACTTTAATCTGTTTATAGCCAAAAAATATACTCCATTGCATAGATATACCCCATAAATTTATCCATTCATTAGGTGATGGACATTTGAGTGTTTTTCATTTAGAGGTTATGAAATAATGGTGCTATGAAAATTTGTGAAGTTTTTCTACAGATCAATGTTTTCATATCTCTTGAACAGTGTGCAGTAAAGGACTGATCTTGTCCAAAGAAAGGTTTGGGCCTTTGGCTTCAGCTCCTGAGAGGTAACCTCTAAGCCTTTGGAATGTCCTGCTCAAGAGTTGTCTTTGTTTACCTTGAGGCCTTGGGCCAAGTCAATTAGTCTATACTAACAACGTGATTTATGGTGGGGGGTTTGGGCCATGTGGTAGCAGCTTGATGTCTGGAAGAACATGAGATTAAGGCTAGCCATTTGGCAGATCAGTTGTGTCTACATGTCAACCTCCAATAACATGTCTGACACCAAAGTTTGGTTGAACTTTTCTGGTGACAATACTCTGGTTTATCGCTTCACATTATTGGAGGGGCAATTGCTGGGTGAGGAGGAGTGGAAGCTACACTGCTGAACTTTCCTGAACTATGCTCTATGTGTCTCTTTCCTTACCTGATTTTTTTTTGTACTGGAGACTGGATCCAGGGGCTCATGCATGCTAGGCAAGTGTCCTATCACTGAACTATTCCCCTAGAGCTTTAAAACATTTTTATTTTGAGATAGGGTCATGCTAAGTTGTTCAGGCTCTCTGTGAACTTGCAATCTTCCTGCCTCAGCCTCCTGAGTAGCTGAGATTATTGGTATGCACTCACCCTGTCAGGCTCCTTACTGACTTTCTTTTTTTGAGACAGGGTCTTGCTAGATAGTTCAGACTGGCCTTCAACTCACTATGTAGCCTAGGCTGGCCTTGAATGCACAGCAATCCTGCCTCGGCCTCCTGAGTGGTGGAATTATAGGCCTGCCTGGCTCCTTAGCTGATTTTAAATCTGTATTTTTACTGTAATAAAACTAACTGTGAGTATAATGGCTTTTTAGCATTCTTAGAGTCCTTCTAGTGATTTATTGAACCTAAGGGTGAAACTGCTGCCTCATAAGGTAACTAATTCTATGTTGAATGTTTTGAGAAACTGCCAAACTGTTTTCCACAACAGCTGCATCATTTCCCACTTCTACTGCCAATACACAAAGATTTCAATTTCTCTATATCCTTGCCAGCAATTATTACTATTCTTACTATTGCTACCCCAGTAGTTATGAAGTAGTATCTCACTGTGGTTTATTTATTTCTAAAGGGGGAAATAATTTCCTACATATTCTTTAGTAATTGTACAGAAGACAGATATCTAAAAACACATTCATTAAAGGGAAAATACTACCCTTACTCATGCATGTTTGTAAGCAAAGTTGCTGTGGGATGGGGATGGGACCAGATAGGGTAGATGGAATAAAATTCTTGAAAAAGAACACCAGAAACCGATCTAGGAATTAAGATATTTATTTTTCCTTTTAAAGAGATACTGGGCCATTCCCAAACAAAACAGCATGTGCTTCTCAAGAACAGATAATACCTGCCTGGAACAACAAATTCCTGGTACATGTTCTCAGCAGCTCTTGTCCTGCCACAGAACAATGTCCATTTCATTGCCTTAATCCTCAATAATCCATACAGACAAATGGTTAGTATGAGAAAAATTTGCTCAAAACTTAGTGACAGAAACATTGTTATAAACAGTCCAAGCTAGCTTACAAAACTCATCCCGGTCACTGTACACTTGAACGATAGCACCAAAGTCACTACCTGATCATTCATCCCTAAGGACTTGCAGGTCTAAGAGAAGATGTCATTACAGTGTTGGTAACTTTTCCTGTGTTTATATCTGGCTTCCCATAACATACTGTGAACTCCTGAAGGCAAGGATGAGAACTGTCTCAGAACAAGAACAGTTTGTACCGACAAAATTTGAAATATATGAAAAAATATTCAGAACTTTCTCTTTTTTCATGGGAGAGGAAGGGGGTATTCTTTTAGCATTTCTTTTTTTCTCCATTATCCCACCTGAGCAGATATACTTGTTTACTTACCATTTCCCTACTTACTGCAGATTTTAATTTGTTTAAAAAAATTTTTTATAGTCTAACTTTTATTAGACTAACAGTAAACTCATGGTGGCCTATCAATTTACCCTGACTTCAGTATAATTGTATGGGACTTTGGACTGATCCTCTTCTGCTTTCTATCTAAGCCCCAAATATTTGATTATTCTATTAAATGTGGCTGGATGAATGCTAGTGCTTCCCATTAGAAAAGCAAGATTGACTCTAGGGAACAATAAAATGAACAATAAAAACAACTACTACTACTAGTGTCAATAACAATGAGTATCTACTGTTAAGCCCTGTGCTAAGCTCTTCACTATTTTTGAGTGAGTACTATTAGTACCTTCATGCATAGATATGGAAACGGGCCTAAAGATGTTGGGTAACTTTTTCAAGCCAGTATAATCAGGAGGTGGAATCAGGGTTTGAATTCTAGAAGTCTGGCTCCAAAGACCACACTTTTTTTTTTTTTGTACTGGGGATCAAACTCAGGACCTTGCACCTGTGAAGCAGGCAGTGGAACCATTGAGCTAAATCCCTGGACCTTAAGGCCACATTCTTAACCATTCTTTCCTTCCTCTCAGGAAGGCCTAAAGCATCTGGATCTAGGTTAAATGGGACTTGAACATAAAAGATACAGAAGGACCCTACAGGAATTCTAAAAATCTGGCAATTAGAGATACTGTGACCAGGGCCTAGGTAAAAGTTTAGGGCTGCCTGGTACACCTGATTTGAATTCAGACTTTAAGATCTGCTCCAAGATTATCAGAAACCTTTGTGATCAGGCCAAAGGTTAGTTTCTGTTTCCAGACATGCAAAATGTAGATATTAGCTGGTGTTAGGTTCTATTCTTGCCCAGTGGATACTCCCAGCTTAAAAAAGTATGGTGGGTATTTCCACTGCCAAGAGAGAGGAAGCCAGAATAAACATAATTCACAGATGGTTATTATATCCCACACATTATTCCTTTTCATAGCATGTATCACCTCTAGCTTCTACAGTGCCATTTAATATCTATTGCTTATTATTTACTTTTGTAACTAAAATATAAACTCCATTGTGCAAGGTTCTCCATTCATTTATCAATAACCCAAGCCTTGTACACAATCAGGCATAAATATTTGTTGAATAAATTGTAATTCCTTATCATCAAAAGCTGGAAGTGTAGTTCAGTGGGCTTGCCTAGAATACATGAGGCCCTGGGCTGGATGCCAGCAGCACACATGAACAGAAAGTTTAAAGAATTTCCATTTGGTTAGACCTTTACAAAATGAAGAATCTGAACTCTGAGCAATGAAAATAAAAACCAAGTGAGAAACTTCCTCCAGAACGCATCATCTATTCATTTGTTCATTTGTTATCTATCTGTTAATCTAGTATTTGTCTGCCTACCATGTCTACTCTGGTGTGGGGTGAATCTAAGGATGAAACAGTATAAGTCTGCTCGAGAAGATAAAACTCACAGATGAATTACTATAATAGAAAGTAAAATGTGGTGTTACAGTGCTGTAATGCAAACCCAGGTCTGCTAAGGTCAAAGCTAATGTTTTCTCTCATCATAGTCATGTTGTCAATTATCAACCTATGTAAAATAATGTTTCAAGACAGCAAAAATCAGAGGAAAATGCAAGTACTACAATGGGGAAAATAATTAAATCACTGGTTACAAATTCAACGTCTATTATAAAATGATTATTATGAAAACATGGAAAACATTTTACTTTTTAGTGGTGAAAATACATATCAAAGACAAATCTATGGTACCATAAAAATGGATGTACAGTATTTACTCAATAAACACAGAGTGTTAACAATAAGCAGGTACTTTACTTCATACCAGAGGAAATTTACAGAAGACTGATACACAATCTTAGTCCTTAAGGGGTTCACATATGGGGAGCAGCTATGACAGAACTTACGATGCATTAGGGTAGTAGACCCCAGAGGAAGTTTTCCTTTATAATGGTTAAAGTGCTACGGTTAAGATAAATAAAATCAGTCAAAAAAAGGTTTATAAAAATCAAGGGAAGTATTTGATTTTGTCAGATGATGAACATGAAACATGTCATGCCAGAGCCTCACAAAACACCTACAGCCACTGGCCTATGACATTATATGGCCCCTGCCCTGTGAAGGTCAGTACCCAAATTGAATTTCTACTAGCCTATAGCTAACATGCAAAATGTCTGAGGAGTAGATGGGTCAGTCCTTTCTTCTTTCTTGCCAGCAGAGCCGCTGCATTACATAAAGTTTGGAACAGAAAGTGAAACGAAGGTGAGAGTGGTAGCACATGCCTGTAATCCCAGTACTCTTGGAGGCTGAGGCAGGAGGATGCCAAGTTCAAGATTAGCCTGTGTAACTTAGTGAATTAGCAAGACCCTGTTTCAAAATAAAAAAGGGCTAGGACGTAGCTCAGTGTGAAGGCCCTGGGTTCCATACCCAGTACCACACACAAACAAAAGTGAAAGGACATTATGGAAAGCGAGATTATAAAGAGTCAATTTTTGTGCCTTTGCTTGAGGTAATTGGCCTTTCCCAGTCTTACCTACATGCCCCCTTCCAGCTTTTACTAATGGGTACCACATCAGCTACCACTACTACTTTAAGCAGCTGAATTCCTGTGCCCTAGGTGTCCCAGGAAACTTTACTTGCACTACCATACACAAGAAATGCACCTGTAAGAATGAGTTTCAAAACTTGCCACTAGAACTTATCCATTCAAATGTATTTTTCTCTACTAGAACTGTTAAACCAGCAAAAGCCCAGCAACAGGGCTATCTATCCATCAAATTGTCCTGGATTTTAAATCCATTTAGTTAGTAGGCGAGCCACATAAAAACATGGCTGCTTGATTTAGGAATTACAGCTTATATCTACTCAGGGTGGTATAATCTGGCTTCAGGGGTAGGTTAATTTATCATCTCTGAAAACAAGGGATGGAGATTATCACTGAATACTTTTTGAGACAGGGTAACTTTGTTGCCCAGGCTGGCCTTGAACTCTTGGGCTCAACTGATCCTTCTGTCTTAGTCTCCCGAGTAGCTGAGACTACTGGCACATACCACTACAGTCCACATAAACCATCATGAATATTGAAAATAATAAGCTGAACAGTCCAGAAGCAACATCCAAAAAAGGGATTTCTAGAAATGGCTTGTATAATGTTTTTTTTCCTCTCATTGGGTTTATTGGTACATTTTAGGTATACAGTACAGTTACATTCATCATTGGGAGCTTGTACCTTTACATGACAGGTCTTGGTTCTCATTTTTCCCCTTGTTCCTGCCCTCCCTTCACCCCCTCCTCCCTTCCCTATTTACAAATACTTTGTTTCCATTTTTTCATTTTTCTCATATTTTTTTCTTTCCCCTTATCACCTTCCCCCTACTCTTCCCACTTCCCCTGCACCTTTACAATGTTAAGAGTCCTAGGCATGAGTGGGAAGAATTTTGAATGGCTTTTTGGTTAACAAGACATTACAGACGTTAAATCTAGCCACTATGGTTTTAACTCACTCCACAATTTCTCATGAGGACTTACCTGAATACAAGCCCCTGTCTTCAACTTGCACAGGCTGCAAACTAAGGCCCACCGGCTAGGTGGGATGTGGGAGAGCTTCGTGATTGGTTCCATCCTCTCAGGACAAGCAATACTGACCTATAAGTAAAACACCACCATGAGGCAGAGGCACCAAGGCATCTCAGAAGTACCTTTCACAAACCATAAATAATGTTATGTGAAGCTCCAAACATCAAAACAATGAGGAAAATCACATATTTTAAGGTTAATATGGAACCAGGAATAAAAGAAATCTGTCTCTATCCAACATTCAGTCCTTCAATCATTTCCAGTAATGTGAAGGATTCCTATAGAGGACGAGAGACTAGGCATGGCTACCTTAATGATTCAAAGATATCTATTCAAAGAAAGCTACAAATAATTTAATTTCACAGAATCTAGCATCTGTTGGACATTAGAAGTAGTGCCACATGATTTGTTATTTCATTTAATCACTTCAGGATAAAAACAGGCAGTGATAAGTCTTTACAATGGGTTTACAAAGAAGTACAATATTGTTGGAAATTAGCAGCAAATTTATGTAATGAAGAGATTGCAGTACGTAAGTAGAAAGGATGAGACTGACAACATTTCTAAACTAGAGTCTTTAAAACCATATAATTACCCTCAGCTTATTCTACTGCCTCAGCCAAAGTAAACTTCAAAGTGAAATTAAGTCTTTGGGAGAGTGCTGAAAGGAAAAGGATGCTTTAAAAAAAGACGGAAAACTGGGTGTGGTGGCTCACACCTGTAATCCCAGAATTTAGGAGACTGAGACAGGAGGACTGCCATGAGTTTGAGGCCAGCCTGAACTAATAGTGAGATCCTGTCTTGATAAACAAACAAAAAAAACAAAACAAAACAAAGGGGAAACATTCTTTTCCATGTGAAAATAAGGGTTTATGCAACTGCTGGTAAAAAGTATTTTCACTTTCTCTCCCCCATTGTTAGTATTTTCATTTTGTTTGTTTGTTTGTTTTTTGGTACCAGGGATCAAACTCAGGACCTTGTGCTTGAGAGGCAGGCGGCAGAACCACTGAGCTAAATCCCCTGCCTGTATTTTAACTTTTTAAAGGAATATGTTCATGTCTTTTTTGTGGTACAGGGAATTGAACCCAGGGGTCTTTACAATGAGCTACATCCCCAGCCCTTTTATTTAATTTTCCCATTTATTTATTTTTTCCATTAAGTTTACTGGTACATTTTAGGTAGACAATAGTTACATTCATCATTAGGATCTTGTACCTTTGCATGATGTATCTTGGTTCTTATTTTTTTTCTATTTCCCTGCCCTCCCTTCAATCCCTCCACCCTTCATCATACCACAGTGATATATGTGCACCCATGTTTACAGCAGCACAGTTTGTAATAGCTAAAACATGGAAACAGCCCAATTGCCCATCAACTGGAGACTGGATAAAGATGTGTGTTTTTAAAAAAACAAAACGGAGTACTACTCAGCCATAAAGAATGAGAAACTAGAGACATTTATAGCAAAGTGGATGCACACTGAAATACTCTTAAGTGAAATAAAGGGACACACATGTGTAAATACCCAATAGTTTCTCTGGTGTGAAAAATTAAAAGTGTAAATAAGGATTAAAATGTATAATAGATAATGTGAAATAAGAAAATGTCTAAAGGAGTAGGGGAAGTGGGAGAGGTAGGGGAAAGGAAAGAAGGGAAAAGAAAAAATATGAAAAATGGAAACAAAGTCCTTTTTATTTTTTGAGATAGAGTGTCACTAGGTTGCCCTGGCGGGATTCAAACTTGAAGTCGTCTTGTCTCAGCCTTTCAGAGTGCTAGGATTATAAATGTCCTCCACATCCAGCTACTCAAGACTTTCTAAGAGAAAACAACTTAGAAAAATGAAGAAGTGTCCAATAACAATGGTCAAACTAGTATAAGTTCTGTCCACATCAGGAAACAGAGGTCTAGAATAGTCCAAAAGGTACTGGAAACAAGAACCAGAAACCAAACATAGAGAATGTTGATAGCTGAGAAAGCTTATTTCAATTTTTTTTTGAGACAGGGTCTCACTATATAGTTGAGACTGACCTGGAACTCACTATGTAGCCCAGGCTGGTCTCAAATGCATAGCTGATCCGCCTGCCTCAGCCTCCCGAGTACTGGGATTACAGGCATGTGCCACCACGCCCAGCTAAGCTTACTGCAATTTTAAAGAACTCTTCCAGGGTCTTTTTTTTTTTGAGACAGGGTTTCACTACATAGTTCAGACTGCCCTGGCATTCACTGTGTAGCCCAGGCTTGTCTTGAACTCTCAGTGATCCTCCTGCCTCAGCCTCCCAAGTGCTGGGGTCACAGGCATGTGCCACGATCCCCAGGCAAGGGTCATGTTTTATGAGCTAAGAGAGCCTGTTCTATTAGCTGAGGGATATGCTTGCTGGTAACCAGCCATTCTCAGGTTAGAAAGCTGAGATCATTTTACATATTTATAAGATAGATTTCTAGAAAAGGAAACTACTACTCATTTTTAAAAATACTGATGTGTACAGCCATAAGAATATAAAACTATATATCTAGGATTCCAGTTTAACTATTTGATTATACAAACTCGGGATCCTCCTGCCTCAGCCTCTTAAGAGTGCTGAAATTACAGGCATGCATCATTATCCTTGACTTAAATACAGGGAAATTTTACAGAGCAATAAATTATCAGTACAGTACTATGGGCTTCCCATTAACTGAATTCTGTAGCCTCTGTTGCCATGCAGTTAATCTGGCTAAAAAAGTTGCTATCTTACATAGGAAGGATATCACAACAAAGAAAGAAAGAAAGAGAGAGAAAGAAAGAAAAGAGAAAGAAAGAAGAGTTGGGGGAAGGAGAGAGCAAGGGGGAAGGAGGAAGAGGGAAAGAGAAAGAGGCAGACAGCTACAATAGGTAAGGAGAAGAAAATGTCTGGGAGTCTTTCTTAAATTCAGTTAGTACATAGACCCTCAAAATATACCAGTAGCTGAAGGACCAGGTTAGAGAAAAAGTTTTGAGTAAAGGTCTTAGGTAAATGTTGACTCTAAACTCTTTTGAAAAGAGCTTCAAAAGTAAGGGACAGGGCTGGGGATTTAGCTCAGTGGTGCCACCACCTGCCTTGTATGCACAAGGTCCTGAGATCGATCCCCATTTCCCAAAAAACAATTGGGCTAATACCAAAAGGCACCCAGTGAGTAAAAGAGCTGTTCATCACTTTATTTGTAATAACCCTAAAACAAAACAACCGAAATGTCTGTCAAAGGAGAATGTATAAAGTATAGTACCTCCATAGAGTGGGATAAAACTAAGCAATAGAAAGGAATGGGTTATTTTTATGGTGCTAGCCATCAAACCAAGGGCCTTATGCATATCAAGCAAGAGCACTACTGCTGAACTATGTCAACATCCATAGGAATGAACTACCAATACACACCATAACATAGGGTGGTATTCAGACAGAAAAGAGTACTCACAAATTATATATATATGAAGTTTAAAAACAGGCAAAACTTTCCTTTTGAGACAAGGTCTTGCTATGTAGTCTAGGTTGGCCTCAAACTCACTGTGTAGCCCAGACTGGCCTTGAATTTACAGTGATCTTTCTGCCTCAGCCTCCTGAGTTCTGGGATTACAGGCCTGAGCTACCATGCCTGGTGGCAAAACTTACCTATAGCAATAAACAAAATGGTGGTTAATCTCAGGGATAGGGAGTAGAAAGTGGGTATGATGGATCCTTCTGGCATGCTTTACGTTTATTTCTGAGGTATTCTATGCCTTGGTCTGAGTTGTGGCTACAGGTATTTTTCACTAGTGCATATTAGTAATACAGAATAAAGAGATTCATTTTGGTATACCGGTACATGCATACAACATGTTTTGATTATTTTTATCCCCATTACTCCTCTCTCCTCTTCCCCTTATTCCTCCCTCCCCTGATCTCTCCCTCCCCTGATATCTTTCCTCATCCCCAAAAGTCTACCTTCTAGTTTCCTGTCTCTCTTGCATTGCTCATGCAAGGGAAAACAGGTGATATTTAACTAAGTCTGGTTTATTTGCTTAATATGATAGTCTCCAATACCATTTATCTTTCTGCAGATGACATGATTTTGTTCTTTACTACTGAACAATATTCCTTTGTGTATGTACACACACACATATGCCACATTTTCTTTATCCATTTACCTGTTCGTGGACATCCCTTAAAAATCTGCTACTCACATCTGCTGCCTTTTGTGCCTCTTTTGTCATACAAATTTATCAAATAGCACTGGAAATACCATCTATAAGTTAATTAGTATGGGCTTACATGTATACTTGCATCCAAGAAGGAGCTGAGGTGGCTTAAGTAGAAGTATTATTGCCTCAGAAACATAGGTGACCATGAAGCATCTCCATGGTGAGCCCAAGTCATTCTAAATGTTGTAGGAATAGAGGCACCCTACAGCAAATGGTCTTAGGCTTAGATGATTTCTTACCTCTGGAATCCACAGTGCACAGCTGACATGAACCCATTTAGTCCCTGTCCTGTTGGTCTTCATGGCTCCACCTTTCTTTGGACATAACAGACATTGTGGATGAATACCCAGGACACAGGAGCGACATAGCCAGCTGCCTTCTGGGACCTTTAGAATGCCATAGCAGGCCTAGAAGCATGAGAAGGAAAAGGAAGTATGGTCAGCATCCTTGCACTAGGGTCAATGCTTGTTCTGGTAAAGTCACAAAGCACCCCCTCGTTTTGGAAGAAAGGCATATAAAGCCAAACAAGTTTATATCTAATATCTGTAATTTTTTTAGGCCTGGAATGTTAAGTTTATTCACATTTTTCCAAACATATACAATATTACATATAAGCTAAAAACACATAGTTTTTAGAAAATATAATCCAATGCCCCCACTGTCTGAGCTCAGCCTTTGTTGTTCCAGAATTTTAATGAATATGTTGCTCAAAACAAGCGTGGAGTAATAGGACACCGCCCCTAAATAAATTCTGTTATTATAAAACAGTAATATTTGCAATTTAAAAATGCTTATAAAAGCAACTTCCAGCATGTGAACTAATATCAATCAGCACATGTGTCCATGAAAACTGATTTTTTTATAGTACAAGATTGGAAAGAGATACTCTCAAAGGCCAGCCTATTATCTGAGAGTTAGGATTACAGATGTTTTTCTTTTTTTGCCTATTTTTTAAAGCTCCTCCAATATTTATGGATTATAATTAGTTAGCCAAACACTTACCGTGCAACTTCTACATGTCATGTACTATTGTGACCAAAAAAGTGCTAAAAAATCAAAAGAAAACAAAACAATAAAAATAAAAAATAAAACCATTACAAACTGTGTTGCTATAAACATGGGTGCACATATATCACTGTGATATGATTCTTTTAATTCTTTTGGAAAGATACCCAGCAGAAGGATGGAACCTCCAGTCCAAGCTCTTTGAGGTATCTCCATATTGATTTCCATAGTGGCTGCACCAGTCTGCACTCCCACCAACAATGGAGAAGGGTTCCTTTCTCCCCACAACCCTGCCAACATTTGTTATTGGTTGATTTCTTGATAGCAGCCATTCTTTGTGGGGTGAGGTGGAATCTCAGTGTTTTCATGTGCATCTCTCGAATGACCAGTGATGTGGAATATTTTTTCATATATTTACTTGCTGCTTTTACTTCTTTGTCTGAGAAATGACTGTTTATTTCAGATGCCCATTTTTGAATCGGGTCTTTATATTTGGGGCAGGGGTCTATTCTCATTTCTCTATACTATTTGAGATTAAGCCTAGGGGACACTTAGCTCCTCATATGGCCTGGCACACCCTTTACTTTTGTCAGATTCAACATAGCAGCTTCAAAATCTCTGCAGGCCTCAGGAGTTTCACCTTCAGGTCAGATTAAGTTGTTACTGTTATCATCATATTTACTCCTTCCTCTGGAACCTACTCTTTTCCACTCCTTTCCATATGCTGTTATGTTTCCCATCTTCCAGACCAAATTCCTAGACTCACTTGCTTTTGTCCACTGGTCCTAGGGCTTGCCTTTCCTTCCTAGAGAGTGGCCCAGAGATTCTGACCACCTTCTCCATTCTCAACCCCATGACTGTGAACTATTTGATCTATTTCTAAATTTTCTTCCTCCCTCTTCACATCTTAACCCCTCCTCCATTCTGACTACCAGACCCTTCTCACCAACACAAAGACTTCATACCACTGCACAGCAGCACAACCCTCCAGGGACTTCTCTTGTTGTCAACTGCCCCCTACTCAGGTCTTTGCTCCTGCTTGAGGCCTGTTTTGTAAGGATAACAAGCTCAGAACGGTTTTTACATGTTTAAAAGTTTGTAAGAAGAAGAAAAAGAATATGTAATAGAGATAGCATGTGGTTGGCAAAGTCTGAAATATTTACTATGCGGCCCTTTATAGAAAAAGTTTGCTGGCCCTGACCTAAAGTCTGTGGCTCTTCCACCTATTTGTTCCCATGTTGTACCACGCCATACACAAATAGGGCTCCTAACTTGGACAGACAAGCCTTTTAGTTTTCTCCATAACCAGTCATTCTTAGTGTAGACCAGTGGTAGTAAACCTATGGCATGCGTGCCCCAGTGGGCTGTTTGTTAACACTGAAAGCTCTAACAGGTTTGCCATCCCTGGCTAGGTAGTTTCCCTGTGCCACAAGGTCAACTCCTCTTTGCACAGTCAAGACCTTTCTCATTCTTCCACACTTGGCTCAGACTCCAGGTCCTTCCAAGAACACCAGCTCCTTTGTCTACCCCATTACCTGACTTCCGCCCTCCATTCCAAGTTTACAGTCAGTACCATGTACTTTTTCTCCACTTCATGTGGCTCAGTGAGATTTCAAGGTCACTGAGAGTGGAGCTTTCACCAATTTACCTGGAATGCCCTCTAGGTCTAGTACATAGCTTGGTAGAACAAGTTAATTTAGTTCAGGAACCAGTGCTGGACTGCAACTAGGCTGCTTTCATGACTGCAGGGCATCATGTTATAAGGGTCCTAACTTTTGAAGTGCCCCTTTCTCTGAGGCTGAGAATGTTTGCCAGCAAGTTTTCTCCTGAAAAAAGAGCGGTTTTCTAACTGGTAGAAGAGAAGCCAGTGCCCTCTTCTAGGAATGCCCTTTATTTTCTGGTAATTTTACTGGGCAGAAAATCATTTACTGAGCCCTTTGTAGGCTTATGCATGAACATAAAATCATAAAATCTTGAATTTTACAGCAGTGGTTCTTAACTTTTTATGGAGCACAACATGGTGAAGATTGTGGATTCTCTTGAGAAAATAGCATACAGGCACTAGGGGGCTAATAAACTCAGTGTCAAGTATTATATTCATGACATATAAAAACTATGAGTATATATATTTAGGAAAATTAACTCCAAACTTAATCTGAATGTTTAATATTTGGGCTAAAAAGGAGAAAATGGGTACATGTAAAAGGACAGAATGGTCCTTGTTTTTAAAAGAAAAAATTAAGTTAAATGTTAAAATCTAAAGTTTACTGATAAACTTTTCTTCTGAAGTACTGACTATGAGCGTATTTTTGTTACTGAGGAACGAACACTATACATTATATGTTTAAAATATTCATTGTCAATTCGTTCACATTCTGTTAGGGAGTAAATCCAATCTTCCAAACCATTTTAGGTCATTTTTCAGCCAACAGAGGGAGCTCTAACCTAAGTAGCTCTTTAGGATGCAAGTGAACGTACTCACTTTGGAAGACTCTTACAGGAAACTGGATACGGCATCAATTTCCAGCTTTAATACACACAACTTTAGCCAACTGTTATTGCATCTCTTTCTATGTGAGGGAAGGGTATTATTTATAGTCATTACTGGACATGTTTTCAAAAGAAATGATATACCCATAGGGAGAATTATTATGCTACCTTGAATTTTACTAGTCAAAGAGCCTAATATTTTTTTTTTCGCAGTACTGGGGATCAAACTCAAGACCTTGTGCTTGTGAGGCAGGAGTGGTGCCACTGAGCTAAATCCCCAACCCTCTCCCTTAATATTTTGTCCCAACTGTAAAGAGAAGTATAAAACATACGACCCTTTGTCCTATTCAATTTAAGCTTACTGTAGATTCAAAATCATTTATCTAACATTCCTATAGTGAGAAACGGAAAATTCACAATTTTTCAGATCTTAGGAAAGTAATACATTACATACATGGTATGCTGCCTAACCCCCAGTGGGACCATGTAATTGGATATATTAATATTTCTCTCAAAAAATGAGTATTTACACAAAATTGAGACAGACTATAAATGATCTCATGTTGGGTAAAATTTAGTATCATCCCTAAATTTGATCACTTCTTGTAGGATAAGGGTAGGAGAGATCAAGAAAGGATTTGAACTAGAACTTGAAAGGTAGGTAGATTTTTGATAGCTGCAGGTGGGAGAAGACATTCTGAAATTGGGAGATGGTGAAAATATGTAGACAGGGCAGTAAAATTGGGAGATGGCTGGAATACGGAGACAGGGAAGTATCAGCCACACTGACCACTGCACCTCAAGTAACTTTATTTTGCTGGAGCACAGGGCTTATGGGAGGGGGAAGGAAAGAGTTGAAAGTAGTGTTGATACAATAAGCATCATCATTTTTTCAAGACAGGGTCTCACTATGTAGTTCAGGCTGGCCTTGAACTCATTATATAGCCCAGGCTGGCCTCAGACTCAAGGAGATCCTCCCGCCTCAGCCTCTTGAGTGCTGGGATTATAGGTGTGTGCCATCATGCCTGGCAGAATCATCATCATAATTAAAGGTCAGGATGCTATATGGAATGACAAATATCTAGCTTAGGTAAAGTTACTTAACCTCTCCTGTATTGTGTAAAACTAAGGAGATAGGCAGTCATTGTAAGACCTCAAATTCTGTGATCTCTCAAAGTGGGGTGGACTTAGTTTCCTGGGAGTGATATATTTGGGGAAACAGAGGGCTCTAAGTACCAAGATAAAGAGTCTGGCCTTCTATCTGTCCATGAGTGTTACCTGATGATCTCATAGGGATTCTAAGGCAGAGGAGAGACTCCCAGGCAGGCAGCATGGGGACCTCCGGAGTGGAATTGAACAAGGCACTCATAATTGTATAGGCATGAAGTGACATAATAAAGACCTTGGTTTAGCCCCCTGCGGTGACATTAATAGGTAACACATCTTGAGGACCATAAGTAGTTTCTACAGGAAATACTGAAGAACATCCAGCCAAATTTTTGCTTTTACCCTTAAACACAAGGTGCTACCCACATATAGGTATGGCAGATTATCACTGAACTTCAAAAAGTCTAATTGTGGAGACATAGCAGTCTCCACTCTCACTAACCTGATGCACACAGACGTTACACTTATCACAGAATACCATATCATTCCCTTCTTCACTGTCTGGAGAACGGCACACATCACAGATCACATCTTCATCATACTCTATGCCTAGCCCTTCCTCTGTCTCAATAGCATGGTTCATATTTTCATGGCAACGATGTTCCAGGACTTCTATTGTTTTTTCCATAATGGTCTCATCAACTGGCCCATGACCTGCACAGAAATACAATCAATCAAACCATCAGTAAGCAGCTGTTATTCCAAAATCGCCTACTGTGAATACAGTGCAGGCATGGGTGGGATTCTAAAGGATAAAATCATATTGTCTCTGCTCTAAAACAGTAAGATTTCAAACAATCTTGTGCTAGAGCTACTCTAACATTCACCTATAATAATAATGTTTGACACATGAAAGAAGAGAATATATTTCACCACATTCCTTAGATTACTGATCCTTTCCATTTTCTGTCTAAATCATTGTACATCTCCTAGATCTCTCTAGATTTTCTCTTATTCCCACTGTAGAACTTTTATCAAGCTTCATAATTTTGAACACTGATTTGTACTGTAATAAAATAACTAAAGGGGAAAAATGAGAATCAAGACCTATTATGTAAAGGTACAGAATCCCAATGATGAATGTAATTGTATTGTATACCTAGATTGTACCAATAACCTCAATAAAAAGAAAAAAAATAACTAAATAAAATAACTATTTGGATATAATTTTCTTAGAAAATTAGATTCAATAAGTTAATGGTTATACAAGGAAATTTTCATACAAAAACGTATTAAGCCATAAAAGAAAAGTTCTAGGTACTATGCACACATGAATATATAAATGAAAGACTGGTTTTAAAATCTTACTTTAAAAAATTCAAAGCTGGGCTGGGGATTTAGCTCAGTGGTGCCACTGCCTGCTTCGAAAGCACAAGGTCGTGAGTTCAATCCCCACCCCATACCAAAAAACAAAACAAAACAAAACACACACACACAGCTATTTTCAATGGCAAACAATTATAAACCTTTTTTTTTTTTCTGCACCGGGGATCAAACTCAGGTCTTTGTGCTTGTGAGGCAGGCGGCAGAACCACTGAGCTAAATCCCCGGCCCAATTATAAACCTATCAGCATTCACAAAGGTCTAACAAGGCAATTCTGAAATTACCTTCTTGATTTTTTTGAGACAGGGTCCTGCTAAGTCACTAAATTGCCTAGGCTAGGCTTGAATTTTGGATCCTCCTGCCTCAGCCTCCCGAAGTGCTGGGATTACAGGCATATGCCACCATGCTCGGCTACCTTTTTGATTCTTGATTCCTTTTTCCTTCTATACTTTTATTTTCTATCTTTCCACACTTCACTTAACCAAAAGATCCATATGGCAACGATGGTAACAAATGAACATTTTTCTTAGGAGGACTAGTGCTTTTGTGAGAGCATGGATATATTTATTCTAATACTTGTCTAGAATGCCTCTCAAAATGCTTCAAAACAGATTTATCTACATATTCCACTTCATTTGTAATATAAGACGTCCTAAAGAACTTTGGAATTCTGCATAACCATTGTAAGGTAGCTACTTATGAAAACAAACATTAATGTAGGCTCTATATTTCATTTTTCAAGCCAAAGATGGACAAATATTGGCTATAAGAGAAAGTGGATTCAAATTCCAACTTCATCTCAAATTAGCTATGTAAACTTTGCTAAGTTATTTATCCTTGTCAGAACTTAGTGTTCTAAACTATAAAATAAAAATAATACTAAATTCACTGATTTGTAATAAGGATGAGATAATCTTTGTACACTACTTAGTATGGTGCCTAGTATAAGTGCTCACATTTCCTTAATCAGAACAAAAAATGCTTAATTTTTTAAAGCTTTTAGAAGTGTAACTATAATATTATCTACCCTGAAGAAAATCCTGAAATAAGGCAAATATCTTTTAAAAACTTTTCCAGGGCAAGGGATTTAGCTCAGTGGTGCCACACCTGCCTCACAAGCACAAGGTCCTGGGTTCAATCCCTGGTACCAAAAACAAAAACAAAAACAAAACACACACACAAAAAAACCTCTTCCAATGCAATGTGGTATCCTAGAACAAAAAAAGGTCATTAGTGGAAATAACTGTGAAATACCAAAAAAGTCTAGTTTATTTAACTGTGTTAGTTTCTTATTTTTACACTTGATCTTAGCAAAACGGCCGAGAAGCGATAGTTTCTTATTTTTGACAAACATATTATGGCCAAGTAAGATGTTAATATTAGGGGAACTAATAATGGGTGAAGTGCATATGTGAGCTCTGTTCTGAATGTGCAACTTTTTTATAAATTAAACTATTCCAAAATAAAAAAAGTCTGCTTGAAAAGGAAATAATTCCAATGGGAATTAATTGCAAAATATCAAAGGTACCTTATACTTGTAATGTGGTTTCATGCCAAAGGCGATGTTTTGATTATAATATTTACAGATGCTATATGCTTCATATGCACAACTGCATACAGGACCATCAGTCCATTTGAATATGTCCCCATAGTATGATTTTTTGTCAGTCTTTTATTCATTTATCTTTGGGGTTCTGACCTTAAATTGACATCCTCTCTCACCTTTGAGGACTGAGGACGACATACAAAAGTTTTAAAAAGCAAGGAACAAGGATTGGTCACTGGCAAGATAACTACAATTGCCATGCCAACCTGGATTTAATATAATTTTATTTTTTTCATGTGCATTCAGACACCAGCCTCAAAATAAAGAAAAAGGGGGGGCAAGGAAAATCATCTATCCTTATACTGAGAATGAACAAATGTGATTTAAATAAAAATGAAATCATATGGAGACTTAAAAATTATCCACAGTTCCATAGAAAAACTTGACCAAAATGCTAGACTGAAAACAAGTGAATAAGATCTGTATGAAAGTATAAAATGAGTTACCTTTGAGCTTAGCATTTCCCAGCACTGCTGGTAACATTTACTTTAAAATTATTATGCTTACTTCCAAGGTTTTTGTTGCCTTGGTTTTGTTTCATTTTATTTTCTGAAAATTATATGACAATTTTAGAACTCACTGGTAGCTAAGAATTGCTCTGGGAATGATTTTCTCTGGGTCTTCCATTTTCCTTCCAGGCAGCAAAATTAGAAATCTTGCATTAAGGAGCACTGGTTACAGCAACCTGTCAGATGCAGTGGTGCTTCCCAATGCTGAAGCTGGAGCTTCTCTTCAACCTCCTGACAGATACACCTGTATCCCTGGCCCTGCTCACTGATCAGAGTGATTTTTGGGGCTGAGCCAGCAACAGTCTTTAGAATCAATATTGAGAAGCAACCTCACAAAACCTACATGGCATCCCTGATCTGTGCTACTAGCCTTGAATGAGGAGAGAACAGATCAAATATGAATGTTATTGTTCTATTTCAATATATTTATGCATTTGAAGAAATATCTCATAAAGATCTAAGAGAACAATAAATGAAAAGTCCAGAAAAGAAAGGAAGGCAACAAGGTGAAAAAAGCCAAGTTTTAAAATGTCCTAACAACTTAAAAAATTCGTGAGTTGCATCAAAGCACAACTCACTTGTGAGAAAACAACTTACCCATTTCTGTGAGGTCTTCATTAAACTCCTGAAGCCAGAAGATATCCATGTCATCTAGGTCATAGCGGCATGTGGATGCTGCCAGTTCCTGGATATTAATGTAGCCAGGCTCTGTGGTCTCTGGACTGGAGCAACGTATGTATTTTCGGGGTCGGACAAAGAGAACTTCCTTTTCCTTTTCGGCTATAATCCTAGAAAAGCAAGAGAAAACATGATAATGATTAACAAATGGCAGGGTCCAAGCATGGACTGGAAGGGTCCAATAGGACTCAAGTCATATAGTAGAACTAGATGTTCTCTCTTTATATCCTGGGTACATGTCTTGCTTTGCTTCTTGAGAAGTGTGGCAGAACCCCTTCTAGAAAGCAAATTGTTCTGCAAATTCAGTTTTGTTACCTGTTATGAGCTCACTGATTGTAAACAATGTTTCATTCACCCTCATGGATCCTGGGACCTGTTGCTACAGTACTGTGTGCTCTTGGCTCAGAGGTCTCCAAGTACATTTAGGAAACCTAGGAAAAAGTGATACCTGCACAAAAGGCACAGTCAGTTCCTGTACCAAAGATATATTTTAGCAAAATTCATGATTTTCTGCCATGGAGACAATACTAGATTGTGGGAACAGAGTGCAGGCCTTAAGTCTCACACATGCCTGTTTTCTTTTCTATCACTCACTTGTATGATAATCCTAGGTAGTAAAAATGATTGTTTAGATAAAAGGTAGGGGGATACCTGGGTATGGTGGCACATGCACCATGGGAAACTGAGGCAGAAGGATGAAAAATTCAGGCTCAGCCTGAGCAATTTAGCAATGTAGTAAGACTTGTCTCAAAGTAAAAAATAAAAAGAGCTGGGTAGATGTAGCTCAGTGTGAAGGCCCTGAGTTTAATCCCTAGTGCAGCAAAAATAAAACAAAAAAACATAGATAACAAAAAATAAAATAAAAGCAAACATGACTACTGATGATATATGAAATAGTTTTTGGTATAGTGAACACTAAAAAACAGATGTGTGATAATGTCAGTGAGTATTGTACTTTTTTTTTTTTTTTGGTACTGGGAATTGAACTCAGGACCTTGAGCTTGCCAGGCAGGTGTGGCGCTGCTGAGCTACATCCATGGCTCAAGTACTGTATTGCTTACTATTTGCATAAAGCAGTTAAATTAAAGCTAAGAGGCTACAGTTATACAAACTCAAGGCATTTCTCAACCATAAATGAGCCAGGATAACATAATGGGATGAAAGATTCCTACCTTTGTATCAACTTCTCCAGCAGGCCTGAGTAATTCTATAGTTCCTCTTACACTGTTTTTGACACCCAAGAACCCAAGGTAAGGAGACAAAGCAAGAGAAGAACTAGAAGTTTTTTGTGCCAACAACTTATTGTTCTATAATTGATGGTTTAAATACCACAGGAGGTATCAGAATATATAACCAAGGAGGATATATGCACTATTATTCCCTGGCAAGTGTAAAGAGCAGGGTGGATTATCTAAATAAAGAGGAAGAAACAAGACACACACACACATCATCATCATCATAAAATGAGGAAAATAATTTTTCTTGAAGATTTCTGTAGCTGGTTTCTTTACCCTAAAGTCATTGTTTATGTAGAATTGTTCATAAACTCTTCTACATGTATTTCTACGAATTCATGTAAAAAAATATATATAGAGAGAGGCATAATCAACCCTATAGAGAGTAGAGATTTCCTTCTATGAATCCTTTAAAAAACCCATGATTCCAAATAATATATCCTGAATAAAGTTAATAACTATACATTTATAATTTTTTTACCATATGCATTTTTTCAAAAAAGCTAAAGGTAACAAATATTTGAAGAAAATGTAGAATCTTGAAATATTAATGGAAGCTAAAATTTTGCTTCCATTAATATGCTGGCAGGGCTGGGGATTTGGCTTAGTTGTGCTGCACATGCTTTGAAAGCACAAAGTCCTGAGTTTGATCTCTGGTACCGGAAAAAAAAATGCCATCAAAGTCTTGTTTCCAAATAAAATGAACCCAACTGAAAAGGACACAACACATACATGAATTATCCAGACTATGAGACTAAATATGTTGTACTTCTTTCGTGTATGGCCTATAAGGTAAATATATCTTTTTTTTTTCAAGATATACTTTTCTGGGCCAGGGATATACTTCCGCCACCTGCCTTGTAAGCACAAGGTCCTGAGTTCAAACCCCAGTAACCCCCTGCAAAGTTACACTTTTCTCTAAAAAGACTTTATAGCTAAAAATTTATTTCAATTGCCTCAAGCTGCACATGGCACAAGGTAATGCTATAAAAGTTTCTGAATTAATGTTTAATAAACTTCAGGAAGAACATAAAGGAGAAAATATTTATACCCATGGGATAGGGAGAGACATATAAAATAAAACACAAATGCTATTAACCATAAAGGATGAGACTGAAAAAGTAAACTAGAACGTCTGATTATCAAACGACAAAAATATGACTGAAAAGGCAATCTAAGGAACAGATCTATTGCAATTACGTACAATGTACGGTAAATTCTTAAATCAAGTGGAGAAAGAACCCAATTAAAAACTGAGCAGAAGACTTAAGTAGACATTTCACAGATAAGGCTATTTATATGACAATTTTTTTTTTTTTTTAGTTCCTGGAGGCTCAACTCAAGGCCTTTGCCCTAAGCTACATCTCTATCCTCTTTTTACTTTTTATTCTGAGTCAGGGTCTCAGTGTCACAAAATTGCCTGAGGTGTGCTTGAACTGCCTCAATGTCCTACACTGCCACTACTGCAAGTGTATTCCACCATACCTGATGGCAAATAATCTTTAAAAGCCTCCCAACCTTATGAGTTATTACAGAAATTAAGGTCACAATTGCTGTTATCTACCAGAATGGATAAACTTTAAAAAGACTGATCTAAAATTGACAATACTAAGTGTCAGTAAGGAAGTGGAGCAAACAGATTTCTCATACAATGCTGGTGGGAGTATAAACTTTGGCAACAGATATTACAATTACAGGGCAGTGGTGGTGAACCTATGGCATGCATGCTGCAGCAGGCTGTTATCACTGAAAGTTCTAAATGGTTTGTCATCACTATTATAGGGTATGGACAAACCTTATAACCTAGCAAATCCACTCCTCGGTACATGCTTAACAAAAATGTACAAACACACACACACACACAGCAAAAGATGAAAATGTTCATATCATTTTTTCCTAATAGCTTAAAACTGGAAACCTAGTATCTGTTGAGAGTAGAATGGATAAATTGTGGCATATTCAAACAATTACGACACAATTGAAAATGAACAAACTACTACATGGAACAGCATGGATGGCTCTCACAACTATAATGATGAACTAAATGATCCAGTCTCGAATACAAACTATAGGATTCTATTTATATGAAGTTCAAAAACTGGCAAAATTATTACCTGGGGTGAGGGAGGTCAGTTATTAGCAGGGAGCAGAAAAAGGGCTTTGGTGGCCAGAGTTTTGGCAATGTTCTATTTCTTGATCCAGGTGGCAGTTAAATGAATATGTTTAGCTCATAAAAATTCACTGAGCTACAGAGTTATGCTTTGTGTACTTTTTGTGTGTATATTATGCTTCAATGCATAGTTTACAGTGATGATTATAATGGTAATCTCTCTCTTGTTTTCAGATATATTTGCATTAAAAGTTTGAAATCTAAGGACTAAATCTAGGATAATAAAAATTTGACAAAACAGTAATATCAAGTGCAAGAAAATGTGTAAAATGTAAAGGTAATGCAAACTCACAAAGGGAAATTAGTACATTTATAGTGATAAGGGTGGTATATGAAAATTAGTGAAAAATATTATTTTGGGATTAAAAATATAGCTTTAACATCTTCAAGTATATATAATACTGCTATAGCTGGAGGAAATCTTAGCGTTATTTCCGGGTAATTTTCTTTTTCATCATTTTACTAGCTATAGAGAAACTCTCTGAGCCACCATCAGACCACTGACCAAACTAGCAAAAGCTCACAAGCCCAGAGGTCTAAGTAATTTGGTCAGGATGAGATAAGTCTAGCTTTCAGTCTGGATGCTTGAGTGTAAATAAATGCAGTATTTTCTGGATGACTAGTTTTTCATGGAAAGATCCATAATCACCCCTGCTTAGCTTCATAGAAAGGCAGCTTATTCAGCTGTCCTTTAGGGTACGCCAGAGTGGCTGGAACACCACTACCTCTGGCCCATATGGATACTGCTGAGCTGCTGGAGAGACAATAAAAAAGTTAACTGTCACACCCGTAAATTGACTTAAGGCTTCTTCCAGTCTTATGCATAGTGACACCTCAGTATCTCTTCAACTAATCTGAATATTTGGCAGGTAGACCTTATGCTGTATGCATTTCCTAATGAGTGAAATAATTTGTGAACTGCATAGAACTACATAAACAAACACAACATTGTCATTTTTTTCAGCATTAGAGATTGAACTCAGAGAGCAGTGAGCTACATATGCAACCCTATTATTTATTTTATCTTGAGACAGGTTCTAAGCTGCTCACATTACAGATTTTTGAAGGCTTGAAATAAGTGTCTTAAAAATGAACTAGATAGCAACCTCTTGTAAAGCTATCTTTAGGAGTAGTTTCCTAAAATGCCCCTCTAGGGTGACTACTCCTAAGTCCCATGACTCAATTTATGAAACAAAGGATAAGTATAACCTCTGTGACAGATGGCAGTTTCCAAATCCCACAAGCTCTTCTACAATGTGACTTTGCCATTCCTTCATCAAGTGGTGAAGTCTCTTTCCTCTCTCTTTGAATAGAGGAGGGCTTGTGACAGTTTTGACCAATAGATGTGATATTATGAGAATTGCAAGGCTGGGTCATAAAACAGAATGCAGCTTTCACTTGCTGTGCAGGAAGGAACACACGTCAAGTACTTGACGCCTGTGCCTGAAGACTGTTAGGAGTCTGACTCTCCTAGCATTTGTCAGGCTATGAGGAAAGCAAACCATGTGGAGAGGCTATGTAGTTTTTATGTCATTCCATACCAGAGATGGGCTGTTAGAAACATTAATGAGTAAGCCTTCATATGATTCTATCCCCAAATTGCTGGGTCTCCCCCAAAACTTCAAGTCGTCTCAGATAAGGCCCTAGAAATCATGAAGCAGAGACAAGACATCCCTGTTGTATCCTGATTTTCTGACCCACAGAATCCACACATATGTCAACCCAGTTGTGGTAAGCTGTAAGTTTTTGGGGCAATTTATTATCAGCACTGGAACTGATAATTTGTACAGCTGACAAAGGACTGCTTTAAACTTTATTTATTTTTTTCCTTTTAAATTGAATTTATTGGTATATTCTAGGTAGACAGTACAGTTACATTCATTACTGGGATCTTGTACCTTTACATGTCAGGTCTTGGTTCTCATTTTTTCCCTTTGTCCCTGCCCTCCCTTCACCCCCTCCTACCCTCCCCACCTTCACACACTTTAATTCCATTTTTACATTTTCTCATAT